>NC_090443.1:252946875-253247499 GCF_031143425.1 Pleurodeles waltl
CCAAAGTATATGGCCCATGGGCCATTAGTGTGATTTCCACCTTTGCACTCATGTCAATGCTGATTTACTATTAAATCAAGGCATAAAGGTTATGCATCAATCAAAAAGGAGCATGTAATTCATGCATCAGAAATGCTCACACAAATATCAGATGCGTCAAATAAATGCATACATTACAGAAAACGTGACACATGGGGACAGGAAGTGATGTAATAGGAAATCCTGTTTACAGGCATGGTTCAGTGAGTGTACTTTCACTTTCTCTTTCCAGTCTGTGCCTCTTTTGACTGTGTGGTTGTGTCTTGGAGTTGGTGGTGTGTTAGTGCTCTGTTTTGTATCTTGTGGTGTCCCTCCTAATGTGTTTTCTGTAGTATTTGACTGTACTTTGTCGCAGTGTTCATTATTTTGTGTGTTATTTGTTTTTTTTCTTGTGCCTGTGCTGCTGCCTACTTTTTGTCTCTGTTTCCCAGGTTGTTCATGTGTGCTGGAAACTGTTTCTGCTGTTTTTGTTACTCTGGGCAGTGCTAAAGTGCAAGTGCTACTATGCAAAAATGTGTATGTAATTGGTTTATCCATGATTGGCATACTTGATTTACTGTTACGTCCCTAGTACAGTGCACTAGAGGTGCACAGGGCCTGTAAATCAAATGCTGCTAGTGGGGCTGCAGCACTAGTTGTGCCAACCACAATAGTAGCTCTGTAAACAGGGCTCAGACCTGCCACTGCAGTGTCTGTGTGTGCATTTTTAAACTGCCAATTCGTCTCAGCAAGTGTACCCACTTGCCAGGCCTAAACCTTCCCTTTTCTCACATGTCAGACACCCCTAAGGTAGGCCCCAGGTAGGACACATGCTAATGTGTTTTATATGTCCTAACAGTGAAATACTGCTAAATCGTTTTTCATTGTTGCAAAGCCTATCCCTCTCATAGGTTAACATGGGGACTGCCTTTAAATATGATGAAAGTGTAGATTCCCTTTAGGAGCGGATAGACATGTGGAATTCGGGCTCTCTGAGCTCACAATTTAAAAATACATCTTTTAGTAAAGTTGATTTTAAGGTTGTGTGTTTGAAAATTCCACTTTTAGAAAGTAAGCATTTTCTTGCTTACACTATTCTGTGACTCTGCCTGTTTGTGGATTTGGGCTGTTTGCACCTATCTCCAGACAGTAAAAAGGGAGCTGGGGTGTAGTATGCATATCCTGGTGAGCCATCTGTGCTAGGAGGGATGGGAGAAGTTGTCACTCACAACTGAAAGGACTGTGCCTGCCCTCACACAATGCAGTCTCCAACCCCCTGGTGTGTACCTGGGGCCTGACCTGGGCAAGTCAGGATTTCACAAACAAGAGAGACTTTTCTTTAAAGCAAGCCTACTTCAAAGGGCAAAATGGGTATGAGAAGGGCACACAAAACCACAGACTTTAAAACACTACTGGAACCAACAGGAAGCTCTGCCTGGAGACGAACTGAAGAGCTGAGGTAGAAGAGCTACCCTGCCTGTGACTGTGCTTTGTGGAGCTATCCTGCAGTTGCTGCTTCTGCCTGTGCAAGAGGAAAAAGACTGGACTTTGTGTGCCTTCCTTCTTGTGAATAACTCTCCAAGGGCTTGAATTAGAGCTTGCCTCCTGTTGTTGAAGTCTCAGGGACAGCAAAGACTTCTCTCTGTCAGCACCTGGAGCCAGCACCTGGAGCCTCTGCTGAGACTCCTACCCAGCCAAGTGGTGCCCATCCAGTTCCTGGGACCCTGAATGGAGAAGCTGGCACAACAAGAGTAAGAAATCCACACAGAGGCCGCCTCGAGGGAAAAGATTGATGCAACTCTGAGACGCGGCTGAAAAATTGGCGCTCATGGCTGGAAAAACAACAAGCAGCATCGCTGACGGAGGCTGGTGAGATTGCAACCCGCTCTGCGTGGTTTTTTAATCATCGTGCAGCAGGATTTTCAACGCAAACATCGCTGGGTGTGTAAAAATGAGGCAAAGCCTGCCTGGACACGAGAGTGCTGTTCGGATCGACGCATTGCTTTCCTGCAGAGAGAAGAAATGACGCACGCCGACATGACCAAAGGAGAAATGACGCACGGTGTCACTCGTAAATGATATTGATGCATCGCAAGCCCCTTTTGATGCACACTCACCTGTGCAGGGTTATTTTTGACGCGCCCAGGAAAATTTCCACGCTAACAGCGTTAGCGTTGTGTTTAAAATCACATGAAGACTCTTTTTTTTTTTCAATTGATAACTCGACTTGTGTATGATGGATTTTTGGCATTTTGGTCTTGTTTTGTTTAGATAAATATGTTCTATTGTTCTAAATATGGGTTTTGTCATTTTGTTGTGTTTTCATTAAGTTACTGTGTGTTTTGGTAGAAATACTTTACATCTAGCACTCTGAAGTTAAGCCTATTGCTCGTGCCAAGCTACCAAGGGGGTGAGCAGAGGTTAGTTGAGGGTGATTCTCTTTTACTCTGACTAGAGTGAGGGACCTTGCTTGGGAGTAACCTGACTGCCAACCAAAGACCCCATTTCTAACACCAGGTTAGTTGTTCAGTTTGGTTAGTTGGGATTGTTATTTTTGGCTGTTAAGTTTCCTTTACTTTTTTGTTTTTTTTACAATCTTTTATTTTTTTGTCAGCCTGTAACCCAGTGGTAGGTCTGGTAGGGGGAGGCAGACTAGGATGGGGGAGGAGGAGCTGGGAGGCTTTGTGTTGCTGGCAGCCCACTACCTCTCATTAATGTTGGAAATGGGGGGCAGTGTGACACAGGGCTACCAGACAGAGGCGAGGTGGCTGCGGTGGGGCAAGGTGCTCCACCACCTAAAGAGGGTGTACCGCAGCAGCCCCAACAATCACCAACTGAAGCATCGCTGGGTAGATCTGGTGGCCAGGGAGCAGGATCTGCTAGACCATCTTCGTGTGGTGACTGAGGGCCCTGTTAGTGAGATTCCCATTGGCAAACTACTTACTGTTCACCACACTTGAATGACAGTAGCAGATGTGTTGGCGTGTTGCATGCAATGCTAGTGGGCAGGTTGCATGCAACCAGAATGAAGTGTCACTGTGCCAGTATAGATATCGGGCTCACATATCTTACATTTTTACCAATGCAAGTCACATGTTAGATGAGTCATGTACAACATCACTAAGTTACACATTTTTCAGGGGCCATGGCAACATCTGTGCCCTAGCATTGTGTCATGTATGATAGGCCGAGACACCGCAAGCATACCATATGTAACTGGATTATGATTACAAAGTAGGCAACCCATGTATGGCACTGCATTGTCATAATTTCACATACATCATCCCTGCCATTATGTTTGCAAAGGGGGAATACCCGCCTTAGGGGGCACTGGCAAAGGGGTATTTGATACCATCAGACAACTGTGTCACATCAGTCATGGATTACTCAATGCATGAAAATTGCAGACTAAAAATTGAGCTGCTTGTCCTTCACAAAGTGCCTCTGTGTGCCTTGCAGGAAACGCCAGAATACCTCAGTCAGTTGTCTTGCAGAGCACCAGGGTAGTGTCATGTATCTGTCACCCAACTCCTCCTCATTCCATTGAGTACAATCTTCTACTGATTGGCCAAATATGGTTGTTGTAGCTTACAGCACTACATGAGTCTCAGGCCCAGTGTAAGAGTGCAGATGTGTGGCTCTGACTCACCTGAGTGTCAGTCTTGTGAGTTTGCAGTGGTTTGTCTGTTGCACTGTCCTCAACCTAGATAATTAGCTTACTCCTCTGAAATAGTACACTCTGTAATATGTTGTCCACTTGTAGTGACAGTGATGTGATACTAACCATGTGTTTTCATCGATATCTTTCAGGTGGACCTGCCCCCTACACCATAGGCGAAGTGTCAAGATCTGATGACCAAGATGTATCTACTAAGTGTGATTATGTCTGTCCTGTGTACTGATTAAGGCTTTTGTGTGAGTGAGTCATATTTGTTGCACCCAATGCTAGAAGTGATGAGCTGTCAAATGATCAGATATCAAAGTAGGCTGGATGGTGACACTGTGTCACATTTCAGGTTTTCCCCATGCACGTGCAGAGAGTCATATCTTGTGAGGCTTGTGGCGCTCAATGGGCAGCATTGTGTAAACAAGGTGATGACAATCCACATGTAGGCCCAGATGTGACTTAGATGAGCACCGCTGTGAAAATATTGGCACTGGGACATACCATCATTCTCACCACAGTGATGCACCATTTTGTACATAATTTGGTGCATCCCTGTATTGTAATGTACATTTAGGACTGGGTGGGCAATTGTCCCCCAGCATGGCGCCACATATATTGCACTCCTCTTACTGACACTTATATAGAATGTAGTAGGCGTGCATGCAGGTCAAGTCCAAACGTGTGCTGGCATGGATATGGGTATATAAAGAATGGTATTGGCTGATCAAGTATTGGTGGACATCTTCACCTGGACACATGAATGTAGACGTGATAGACCTATGGATACCAGCTTCCTAGTAGTCAGCCCTCCTAACATATGGTCCACTCCTGAACTCCATGTATGAGTGGGCATGCCTTGGTGGATAACCTGGACAGTTGAGATGATGAATTGCATGGCCATCCCCCCTGAGGCACAGTGGATGGGAGCAACAGATTTGTAGGTAGATGTGATGCTCACAGTGTATGTGACAGTCATTTTAATCAGGTCTGCATGTGTACCTATCAACACTGACCCTTATGGTTACATACTCCACACAATGCTGACACTAATGGTTGACTCTCATTTTAACAGCTGTCAATATGGACAACGAGGAGCTGTGTGCCTTTCAGAAGAGGGCAGTCCGCTATTGGCACATACTGGCAGTGGAATCTGGGTTCAGGAGAATAGCATGCCCCTATCACACGAGCGATCCACTGGTGAGTGGCAGGCATTTTCCCAAGGTGAACCCACAGTGCCCACACAGGGAGGACCAAACACCACAGCTGTGCAGGGGGCCACAGTGGCCACCATCACAATTGTCCCAGCTTCTGCACCCTCAACCTCTGTTCAACAGCCAACCACACCTGCTGCCATGGACATGAGTGCCACCAGGGAACTACAGAGGGATGTAACACAGGTCCTCAAGACATTGGACTCTATTGAGAAGGAGGTTGAGAAGAACAATAAAAGACTAAAATTCATAAAGTGGAAACTCAAGAGGGCCAACCTCTGAATGCCAAAATGTCTCTCATCCCCAGATCAGTCCCCTCCCTCCTTCTTTGTTTTAATATTTTTAGTAGGTATTGAGGAGTTAATTGTATGTTAATTTAAGTTAGTGGTTTAGATAGGATAGGATAAGTAGGTTTGGAGGGTGAGTTTTCTACTTTTTACATTTTACTATATGGTTGAGTGGGTGTTGGGTGATGTTGGGGCTTTTATATGTTATAAAAAAATATGTACCAAACAACATATATATTTGTTTAGTAATAGGTAGTATAAGTGTAGTTTAGTTTATGTTGCATGTGTCTTGTGCTATAAGGGAGGTGGGAGGGGCCATTGTTTAGAGTGTGTTGTTAAATGTGTTACGTGAGTGTAGCTTAGAGTAGTTAGGGTCTGTTGTTGGTTTCGTAAAGTTAACATAGGTTAGGTTAGGATGGGTGTTCTTAATACTTTTTAGTTTTGTTAAAATCTGTCATGTGCTTGGGTCTCAGGGTCTTCCCATGGGTGTACAGTTTGTTGTTCTAGGGATTCCATCCTGCCTAAAGATCCTAGATCCAGATCTTGACATGTCCATCACCTTCTTACAACTGAGATGTCACATTGGCAACTACAACACATCTACTTATCTGTGCATCTGCCATCCAGTGTACCCACCACTCAAGGTGACTATGTTGACTATGTATAGGACAGGTAGGTGTGGTAATTCAGCTGTTATTGTATGGGTTTTGTGTCAGAATGTTGGGCACTGTGAGACATTTGACAACAGCCTACAGCTGGTGTAGCATACATGTGTTTAAAATGTTTTACATACTCAGTGAACTTCTTTTAGGGGATGAGAGCAGCATTGATGATCTTCGTGTAGGTACCATGTGCACAGATATGTGCCAGCATATTCATGCACTCTTGTACTGACACTATGTAACTTGAGAAATGTTACACACATCACAATTCCTAGGCATAGTAGACATGTCACAACACACAAAAACATGCTGGCTCTACAGGTGGTGTTTAATAACAAGTGTTACAGTTCAGTATTTGCAATGTCAAGGTTTGTGACCCACATTCGTATAATCCATCCAATTGTGACACAACAAAAGGCCAGGGTTGAGGGACATGTCATGGGGCATGTTTGGGTAAATTGTCTTTCAGTGCAGGGGAATATAAATTGCCAATTGAAAAATTAGAGACAATTGCATTCCATAGCAGAAAGGTCAACAGTGTATTGAAGAAGAGTGCAGTGCTAACACTGGCATGATGTAAAGCACAGGACAAAGAAAACACTACCAATGTGTCATGGTCTGATGCTACCGGGAACTCCTATGGGTGAAGATGATCTGTTCCACATCTTCATCCTCCTATGTGTGTGATGCCTCCTCTACCCTTGATAGTGGTAGTGTGGAGGTAGAGGGCGCCACACACACTTGAGTGGTTGGAGATGTGGACTCCCAATTCCTGGCAGCTGCCATCTGTGGTACTACATATGGCATCACTGCAAGGAGGAGCTGCTGATTTTTAAGTATAGCTGCAACATCCCTGCGGTCGGCAGCCATGTCTGCCCTGAGGGAGTCCATCTTGTCCTGAAGCATGCTGATGCCAGTTTAGGAGGACACTTGTTGTGGCCTCTGCCTCATGGCAGCAGCTATGTCTCTCAGACACTCCTGACCTCCATACATTGGGGAGTGTGTGCGTTGGTTAGCTGCAGTCTGTTCTGTTGCCGTAAACATGCACGTCCGCATCCCCTCATGGCTGGCAGCCATAGTTCGTATCCCCATCCGCACCTCCTTGGCCAGCTCCCGCTGGACTCCTACCACTGTCCTCTCAAAGCTGGTGCCTGGGTCCTTGGAGTCCTCTGATGTGTCGGTGCTGGTAGGTCGTACTATTGGGGTGCTAAGTGGGGTCTGTTGGATGTCTTCTACATCAATACTCCTCCTTGCTACTGGAGGTGGTGTCTGGAGGTTTACAAGGACTTCTTGGAGGGTCTCTTGGATGATGATTGCCAGCTGGTCATTCAGGTCATCAGGGTACTCCAGGACAGGCAGATCTGCAGGAGAGCCATCATCCTCTACAATGAGATGGTGTAAAATCAGTCTATCTGTGTTGTGGCAGTTGACATGTCACGTCACTGACTTGATTTTTTAGGCTCATTGTCATATTAGGGCCATATTTATGTAAAAGTGGTGCACAAGGATGCGCCGTATGTAAGTGAATACGGCGCACCCCTGTGTTGTCCCACTCGCTGGTGCAAAATTCAGCTGCCAGCACCAAACGCAGGCATCCTTGTACCATCATGGAAGGATGTATGAGTTGAGGGGTGTGATTGTTTATGTGCATGAAGGTGTCACTTCCTGCACATTAACAATCACTAATGACGCTTTGGAACTTCTGTGTGAGATTAGAATGCAGCACACACAGAAGAGCCAAAAAGTCATTTACAAATGATTGTTTATGTGCACAAAGGGACACCTTCACGCACATAAACAATACTTTCTGGCATTTTGCTCTTCCTGTGTATGCTGCAGAATGCAGCACACATTGGAACACCAAAAAGAAGGAGGTATAAATGTATTCCTCTTCATTGCACCCTACTAACACCACCCCTGGGGCTGGCGTAAGAGTTTTGGCACTTCCTCAAGTTGACAAAACACCATTTATCTGAGGCAGCATCAAAATGCAATGGGTGTTGCTGTGGCACACCCACAGCAACACCCATTGCACCACCTTCCATGCAGAGTGATGGTCAGGAAGGGGCATTATTCACAAGGTGACATTAAGCCACAAAAAGTGGCTTAACGCCACCTTGTCAATATATATCGCAGTGCTTAGTGCCACAGGAGCGTCACTTAAAGTGACGCTCCTGTTGTGCAATGGGCCTATGATGCGCCCCTTAGTTCAAAAGGATTGTTCCTGTACATCATAGCTACAGTCTACAGCCCTATGCCCCACCTGTGTGTCTCATAAATGGAAGCCCAGTTGGCACAATTGGCTGTGTCATATCTTCTAAGTGTGTTGTCTCTCCTTTTTGTTGCTTGACACCATCTTTTCATGTTCTACCCTCCCTTTGCATCCATTGGCATAGTGAGGCCTTGGAATGGGTGTTGCTGTGCTTATGCCACAACTCCACACATGGCAATTTTCACCTGTCACGGTCTTACATGTTTCACATACACCCATGTTGTGTTGAGACCTTGCAGCACCCCACGGATGGCATTGCCAGGACACTATGCTCTTGTTGCCATTGATGGCTCCTCATGTTGTTGTTTGTGTTTGTGTACTACACTGCATGGCACTCATGGACCTGGCAGAGTTCAGTTTCACCTCCTGTCTGTGTAGGTGTGTTTGCCTTACTAAACACCTATGTCCCCCCCCTCAATGCAGACCTCCTTGCACTATGATACATGGGGCATGCATGATGACTGCTCAGCTCATTTGACACAAGCACAGGGTTGAACCTGGGGATGGGCAAGATTGGTATGAAATTACTGCTGTGTACATCATTCTGTATAACAGTGCCTGATGGTAAATGAGTCTATGGACATAGCCATTTAACAGGGGTTGTACTTAGGTCAGGTCCTGAAGCAAGGTAGAGGTGATTCTGCAGGTATCATAGTGGTCCCTCATTTCATGTGCATCAGTCCAAGGGGCACCTGACTGCCATTGTGCATTTGACTTCCCCAACAGCACAGGTGGTAGTGGCAATTGTTGTCAATGTGGAATGCCCCATGGGCCAATGGCCGGGACGTAGTAAGTTTTCAGTAGCTTACAGACTGACTATGGCATCTGTCCTGTGACTCCAGGTCTGTTTCCACATTTCCACCAGCCTTTGCATGGCGGTGTAACCCCTATGAAATGGTTGTTGGTGATGTGGTATGGTGTGGCCCTGCATAGCCCATGCACTTGCCATGGGCAGTGCAAGAGGTCCCATACCCTAGCCCTTTGCCCTTTCCCCTGCCTGATTTGCAGGGCTGAGTGCAGAGTGTCCTGTTACACCCAATGCAGCCCAAAACTGGCACTGACTCTATTTGATCCATCAACAATATTTACTAAGTGACCCACAGAGCTACCATGAGCAGACAGATTTCCAGCCGCCGTCCCAATGTGTGACTCATACCGCCAAGTGCAAAGGGTACACTGTACTGGCAGTCTTACCAACATCAGGCTTGCCCATGCACCATCCCCCGCCCATTGATGTTCACAGTCATATCCCATGTGTTGAATGTGTGTGTTTATTTCCCCCTTCCCATGAGTCTGGCATGGTTGTGTCAGAGGAGTTGTGGGCTCAGCCTGTGACTGTTGTGACCTACTGTTTGCTATCTGTGGTACATATTTTCTGTAGTGGCACATTTAAGCTCAGCAACAAGATGTATGTGGTTCAACACTACTTCAGTTTAGTTGGTCTGCGTAGTGGCATGCTACCAATGATACAGGTCAAGCCTGCTATTCCCCCAGCGCCTGTTCAGTTCATTGTTCCATGCACCCAGGGGTCACCCTGAATGCATGATGTAGGAATAGCTGCATCATGTTAATGTGTTGTCTATGTGCAGTGTGGTGGTGCTACCAGCACATGCCTGGGTATCGTTAGGAGAGTTGCAATGACTTGTGTGCTGTGAGATGCAGCACATGTGTTTAGGCAATGAGGCAAGGCAATTGTGAGGTGTTACTGCAAAGGACAGCACTATGTAGTAACCCCAGCAATGGTGTTGACTGAGTACCTGGTCTCTGAGGTCCTGGTCATGTTGGTGGTGTTGATGTGACTACATGCAAGGGATATTGTGATGTCACAACCAGTGGCACAGTGATAATGAATGCCAGCCATCCCATGTGCTACATACGTACATGTAGGTATTTAGGCCTTGTGTTCAAAATATGGCCAGGTTGTGAATGTGTCATGGTGCATGGCACTACCAAGGCGCAGGTACATGTGAGTCCTACATGCCTTCCCCTGCTTCCACTTGACATTTTAGCATATATTTCCCACATGCAACTTACCCTGCATTTATGGTGTTTTCTGGTAGTCTGAGCTGTCCTGTCCTTCTATTCCTGTGACAATTTCCTCCGGGATGACTGCTGCAACCATTTCCTCCATCTCGTCCAAGTCCTCTTGTGGTGCTGGACTCCCATCTCCAGTTTGCAGTGCTCCCTTCCTGTTCTGTGCGTTTCTTTCCGTTTGTCCATTGCCTGCAGTCCTTCCAGCGTTTCTTGCACTCAGTTACAGTTCTCCTGACCTCTGCCACACTGTTGAACATATCCAAAATCTGCTGCCAGAATGCCTCTCTCCTTCCAATTACAAATTTAGAGGTGACGAAGAGTTGATGTTGATGCTCTGTCACCTCTCTCACCAGTAGTTCATTCTCCTCTGCGCTGAAACAACACTCCCTCTTTTTCTACTCCCCCGGGTCCTGTCTGTGTCCTCCTGGCAAGTTCCTTTATTGAATGGGGTCTGCCTGGGGTCTCTCCTGACTTCCTGGCTCCATTTCCGGTCTCCTTTGCACTGTTTTCTCCGTTAGTGTCTGTTTTTGATGCAATTGCAGGCAAAAATTGTGCATGTCGTAAACTGGATTAGAGTCATTTTTCCTCGGTTAACGTCATTTTGCCTTACGACAAGGCACAATGGTTAACTTTGGAAAAAATGACTCTAACCTATTATTAGCGCCACCCACTGCCATAGTATAAATTTGACGCTCGGCTGGTGTTAAAAAAAGGTGCAAGTCAGCACTAACCTTTTTGACGCAAAACTGCGTTAGTGCAGTTTTGCGTCAAAAAGTATACATTTGCCCCTCAGTCTGATTAATGAATTTATTAAGGCACTTCCCAGGTCTCAAAAAAATGCACACAAAAATGTGAACATGAGCACTTAACTTGAATGCAGTAAAACATGTGTAGATACTAAAATAATTACAGCAGTTAAACAATGATAGGCAGAAAAAGTGCAATACCTGAACAATGAATATGTATGCAATGAATATATATATATATATATATATATATATATATATATATATATATATATATATATATATATACATATCTATAAATATAGATATATAGATATGTATATATATATATATGTATATATATATATATATATATATGCATATATATATATATATATATATATATATATATATATATATATGCACAGCAAAGCTAGATAATGGGGAATTAAAAGGCATCACCATGGGTATCGAATCCAACATCATCCTTACCAATGTCAAGCTGTGGAGCCCTGGACAGCTGAGACAAGATAAGCATCCCCCAGTGAGATTTTGTTATGAGCAGTATGTCCACCCCCAAATGAGTTCCTTCTGCCTCAGCACCAAGCTTTCCCACCTTATATACCTTAAACAAACCGAAGAGGAGGTTGCTGGTAACCTTTCCACTCCCTTTGAGTAAGTTATGAAATGTAAGCACTGGTTGTACTTAGTCTGTGTCGAAAACACTCAAAAGAACTGGTCAGGCCCCAATGTGCATTCCTGAGACAAAGCTGTTCCTTTCTCTGCTGTAAACATTCTCATCCTGGTACACTCTTATCTTCTCCACATCACCCACGATATGTTCACTGCTCTGGTGAGAAGAGCGAAAACACGTTCAATGTAGAAAACAAGCTTGGTGTGGAAAAATACCTGTGCCACTGATGTTAAGGCATTGGAAGCTAAGCGAAGCACGAAATGGAGTCAGTGGTCAAAATGGAGTCAGTGGTTAAATACAGATATCATTACAATCCTTCGGACCCGCATAAGTAGTTAGCCATGCAACACATTATCCTGAGTGCTACAATATCTACTGTTCTTTAACGTGGAAGCTTTGACACTAATAGGGATATTATAGCACTGCTGTAGGTAGCTTGCCTGGTTTGTAGAGGGTACCTATGGTACTTACACCTTATACCAGGATCTGTTATCCTTATTAGTGAAATATAGGCAGTGTCTATAAGCCAGGCTCTCTATAGGTAGCTGTAGCTGAGTAGCCAAGGCTTATCTGGAAGACATGCAAAGCTCATGCAATACCACTGTAGTCACACAGTACTCAGTACTCACACACATGAAAGAAAATAATCAGGCCCTCATTATGACCTTGGTCGTAAATCCCACTTACGACCATGTGACTGCCACCAACATACCGCTGCTGCAGTGGATTACCGCCACCTATATTATGACCCACACATAGCAATCCGTCACTATGCAGCCACACACACAAGTCCGCCAGCCCAAAGGTCAGTGATAAACTGGGGGTACCAAAACCCACACGGTTATGCCAACAGAACTACGCCCACAGCATTATGACGCATAAATCACTGCAGCGGATATTCAGTGGTGCTAAACCATTGGCAGTACATACCGCCGCACTCAAAATACTCAACCAAAACTACACCACATTGGACAATTCAAACTACACACACCTGACACTAATACACACACCACACCCACACTCCCATACCACAATAAAACACAAACACACATTACCCACAGCCCTTTACCATTACAAACAAGTGCCACAAGAGAGAGAGCAAGACCACATACAAGACCACAGACACACACCACCATCACCTATACACCATCCACGCACCCCACATCACACACCCCAATACAACACCCCACACACCCTTACCCACACCACTCACAATATACCCATGGCACGGCAATGACACCCCAGGTTCTCTGAGGAGGAGCTAAGGGTCATGGTGGAGGAAATCATCCGGGTAGAGCCACAGCTATTTGGATCACAGATGCAGCAGACGTCCATTGCAAGGAAGATGGAGCTATGGCGGGGAACGTGGACAGTGTCAAAGCTGTGGGACAGCACCCCAGAGCAAGGGATGACATCAGAGAGAGGTGGGAAGGTACATTCCACAGCAGCAAGACACCAACTAGCTGTACAGAGGACTGGCAGTGGCCTCCCACCTCCCCCACAACTAACAACATGGGAGGAGCAAGTATTGGCGATCATGCATCCTGAGGGCCTGGCAGAGGAGGAGGAGGACTGGACTCTAGTAAGTCAAATCTCAATTACTATCATCACCCCTACCTGCATGCTATCACAAACCCCCACCCGTACCCTCACTCACATCACTTCACCACCTCTCACATACCCCACCATCACAACGCACTCATCCCATTACCAAGCCCTGCATGCAACACCAATGCATGGACACCCCTCACAGACCTGTATGGACACCCATCACTAAAGCATGCACACTAGAGACAATCACTTAGCCCACACAATCACTACTCACACAAGGCAAAGCTGCCAGAGCAATAACAACCATACAGGGCAACACACCCATGCACAAGATGACACACACAGACATAATAACACTGCATTTACATCCCCACAGGTCCCCCACCCTACGTCACAGGAGAGGAGGTGCCAGCAACTTGCAGTCCACCCCCAGAAGAGGCCCACAGTGATTACAGCAGCTCTGGATGCCTGGATCTGGATGACCAACCTGGCCCATCAGGTATCTCCGGACAGTCGGTTACACAGGCACAGTCCCATACTACCACAGAGCCTCCCCCCTCAGGAAACACCACCACAGTACCCACCCAGTGGGCTCATACCTCTGTCCCCAGGACACATCAATCAGCACTGTGTCCACCACTACAGGGACCCCAAGCCACCACACAATCACAAGACGATCAGGGACCTGAGGTCAGTGACAGTGGGCACACAGTTCAGAGGACAGAGGCACAGGACAACAGGGAAGCTGGGAGGACTGCTGTGCGACAGAGGGAGTACAGGCCCAGGGAACCGACTCTCCAGGAGGCACTTACCAACATCCTGGGAGCATACCACCATTCCCAGGAGATGATGGGCCAGATACTGGCTGAGTTGCAGGAGACCCAGTGGCTGCAGGAGGGACAGTACCTGGGGATCAGGGAGGATTTGAAGTCCATAAACACCATCCTGGTCACCATTGCGGGGGTGCTGGCTGACATTGCCGACACCATGAGGGAGGCAGTGGCACACCACCAGGTCCCTGACACTAGCCAAACCAATGGACAGCCCTCCACCTCCACTGCTGCTAGAGGACAGGCGGCCCGCCACCTGACAAACAGGCCACTAGCACCCCACACCCTGCAGAAGGAGAACCACTCCGCAAATGGTCCCTGCGATCCAGGCAGAAGCCAGAGAACATTGCCAAGACCCCCGCCAGGAAATAAGACTCTCCTGAATGTCGCCACTGTGTCACACTCTGTCTCCCTGTCCACCTTGAACTGCCATTGATCCTCTTCCTATGCCCCTTGGACAATGCGAGACAAATAGACTGGACTACAACCTGGACTTTCCTCCATCATCACCCCAGCCCACTGCACATCCCACTCTAATCATTAGCACTTAAATAAACACCATTTGAAAAAATACATGTGTGGAGTCTGTCAAATCATTTAACCATGTATTTGTTTAACGATCTTTAAACTCTGCAGTATAACTGTACAGTATTGTATACATAGGAATGAAATGTAGTTGGCTGCAGTCAACATACCAGGAGCAATAGTGGGACACAAATATCTGAAAATAGAGATGCTAAAGGGTACAGTAAGTGGGCATAGAATTTGGAAAATCACCTGCCAGTGGCAATGTCAAATAAAAAAACTATCAATGTTAAGTGTTATTACAGTGTCTTACCTGTGTGTCATTGGAAGTACTGTCTGATAACAGCACTTCTGTTGTCCTCATCCTCTGCCTCCTCATCTTCACTGTCCACAGGGTCCACTGCTGCCACATGCCCATCTCCAGCCTCATCCTCCTGCAGAAAAGGCACCTGGCGACATAAGGTAAGGTTACTTGCTCGCTGCGCTACTGGATTCAAGCTAGCCTGGCTGATGATGAGTGATACCCTGAATCCGGTCCCAGGATGCTTGTTTCCAGTCCAGGGAGGACCTGGCCTAGCAGTTCGGGCTGGACTGTTCCCATGGGGGACAGGGTCAAGACGGATCTGCATATGGCTGGATCCAAACTGAGGTGATGTGGTGAGCAAAATAACAATGGATTAAACCCAGATCTGTGACTAGGGGTGAGTGTTTGAAAAGTTTCAACACTCCGTCCATCATTTTATTTTGTTTTGTGATGTTTCTAAAGTTGTGCAACATACAGCCTGCCTTGATGATCTGGTACACCTTCTTAGGTGAGTAGTACAGGGATCCACCTGTTGGATGGAGGCAATGAAACCTGGCCTTCAGGAGGCCAAATGTCCTTTCTATTATTCTTCTTGTTTGCCCATGTGCCTCATTGTAACGTTCCTCTGTCCTTCTCCTGGGATTCCTCACAGGGGTCAGTAGCCATGAGAGGTTGGGGTAACCAGAGTCACCTGCAAATATAGGGGAACAACTGTTAGACACATAATAACTCTTAGGGCCCACACCATACCCATACACCAATATCCACTGGGTGGGAACCAGGGCTTACCTATTAGCCACACCCAGTGCTTCTGGAGTTGAGCCATCACATATGGGATGCTGGTATCCCTCAGGATAAAGGCATCATGCACAGAACCAGGATACTTTGCATTGACATTAGAGATGTACTGGTCCGCCAGGCACACTATCTGCACGTTCATGGAGTGAAAGCTCTTTCGATTTCTGAACACCTGTTCATTTCTGGGGGGGGGGACAATTCAATATGTGAACCATCAATAGCCCCAATAATATTGGGAATACATCCCATTGCATAGAAGTCAGCCTTCGCTGTGGCCAAATCCTCCACCTGGGGGAAAATGATGTAGCTGTGCATGTGTTTAATCAGAGCAGACAACACTCTGGTCAGCACTATTGAAAACATTGGCTGAGACATTCCTGCTGCCAAGCCCACTGTCACTTGGAAGGAGCCACTTTCCAGGAAATGGAGCACATATAGGACTTGCACAAGAGGGGGTTCACAGTGGGCTGACGGAGAGCAAATATCAGGTCAGGTTCCAATTGGGCCCACTGCTCCGTGATTGTGGCCCTGTCAAGTCTATAGGTGAGGATAAGGTGCCTGTCCTCCATTGTTGCCAAGTCCACCAGGGGTCTGTACACGGGGGTATGTCTCCATCTCCAATTCATCCGCAGTGTTTGCAATCTAGAGGGCAAACGGTGAGTAGCTGGTCAGTATCCCATATTTCAAAACACTACACTGCATTGCATGTTGTTACTGTAACACAAGATTGTTGTATAGGCCCAAATGGTGCACTTGTGTACTATGACGCAGTTAGGTGCCATGGCCTGCCCTCCCCCATGAAATGGCGTCCGCCTGTCCTGTATGGAGTAATATGTAGAAATGAGGTAATTCCGCTGACGTTGTGCGCCGTTGCGGAAGGCGGTAAATAATCAATGTGTAACTCCTCATTGGATCCCATTGGGCCCTATGGGTTACAGTGGCCAATGGTGATGTATGCCGGTGGTGATGGTACGCGCCGCCACGGACGTGACCGCCATTTTCTATCTGTTCACCCACTTGCTACCTGACCTTAAATAGGAGAGGACCTACACTGCAAGCGCTGCTGTGACCTGTGTATGGAATTGACCATGGCTCCTGTCACTGGGGAAAGGGCCCCTGCTTTCACCGCTACAGAGTTGGAAAGACTGGTGGATAGGGTCCTACCCCAGTACTGAATGCTGTATGGGCCTCTAGGCCAATAGGTGAGTACACTGGGCCATATTTATACTTTTTGACGCAAAACTGCGCTAACGCAGTTTTGCGTCAAAAAATTTTGCGCCGTCTAACGCCATTTGGATGCGCCGTGCGGGCGTCAAATTTATACTTTGACGTACGGCGGCGCAACCAACAGGTGGGCGTCAGGATATTGTGACGCACACAGCGGCGTCAAGTCGTAAAGAAAAACCACGTAAAGGCGACGCACATCACCGTGGGCCGATTTACGACAGCGCAATCGTGAAAGCGCTGGTTTTTCTCACGCGATTGCGTCAAATTCTAGCGCGAAAACTGCAGTGTTACCAGAGAGCCAACATGGATCCCAGTGGACACAACAGAGCCCAGGATGATGACAGCAGACCAGGAACCAGCCAAGAGGTCCCACAAACAAACCAGGATAACCAAAAAAAGAAAAGAAAGTGTTGCTTCAGTGAAGAGGAGCAGGAAATCCTGGTGAGAGAGGTGACGGAACACCAGCACCAACTTTTCATTACATCCAAATTGCCACTCAGTAGGAGAGAGGCCATATGGAAGCAAATAGTGGACAAGATCAACAGTGTGGCTGAAGAACGCCGCACAGTCACTGAGTGTAAGAAACGCTGGCATGACTGTAAACGCAGGACCAAAGAGAAAATGGCCAGGAACAGGAAGGCAGCAATGCAGACTGGAGGTGGGAGTCCAGCACAACAGGAGGCCCTGGACCACATGGAGGAGATGGTCGCAGCCGTCATCCCAGAGGAGATCGTCACAGGGATACAAGGGCAGGACAGTGCAGACTACCAAGACACAATGCACATGCAGGGTAAGTCGCATGGGGAATTATAATGCACTAATGTTAACTGCAACCAGGGGGGGAATACCTACTACACAATGCATGTAAGTCAGCATATACATAGAGTGGCATGGGTAAAGGAGCACAGTAGGGGGGCATGCCTAGCACACACTGAAGCTGGGGCACCACCAAACACAGCAACAAGTACAGCCCCATGGGGACATCCTGTAAGTACAACAATAGAGCCAAGGGAAAGCAGTGACAGGTAGGAAGGCCACTACAGCAAACTCACATCCAGGCACTTGTTTTGTAAAATCTATCCTACAGCAACTAGGTCCCTATCAGTAACCCAGTAGGCAAAGCAACAACTGCAATGTAACTGCCACAACACCTTACAATAACGCCTCTCATCTCTGTGCAGCTACAGTACCAAATGGCAGCAACCTCCCCATGGAATATACATACACAAATTAGGGGGTGACATTGACATCCGCAACAAGTCAGTGTAAAAATACAAACGCACCAGTACACTCAAATGCCCAATGTCCATACCTGACACATACATAAGCCAAAGTAAACAGCAATAGGACCCACACAGCACCAACCACACACACATGCTGCATACGTCAGGGTCCCTCACATGCCTGGATAACAAGGCTACATCACTAATGTCATACTGCTCAGACAACACCTGAGGAGGAGACATAGGCAACTGGTCACTCAAACACACCTGCAAAGTCTGACAAACAAATCGGACCTTCATACGATAAACAGGCTTATACAATCAAACACACATGACCCACCTTCATCTTCAAACATCAACAATGTTTACATCCACACCACATCCAAACATGAACATGCATAGGAAATGGCATGGAACATGTACACTGCATGCAATGTGAATCAAAAGTGAATGGGGCAGGTCCTGAGAGGCAAGTGTGTTGGCAGGGCACTCACAACACCCACAGTCAGTCAATGTGTATTCTGGCAAGTGTAATGTATACTTTGCGCATTAGCCTCAGGCTGTAGGCCTTTCTGCACCTTACCCTGAATGTACTCTTACGCATATGCTCACATCTAAGAGCCTCTGAGCACTTTGCACTACATGCTTCTCATTGGCCTTCCTATCAGGAAATATACCAAATAGCCAGTCCTAGGGTGTTGTTAATAAGTCCAATCACACTGTTTTGCCTACATCTGCACTGGAGTGTGCCAGAACAGATACACTCTGTGCCCCAGTCAAGGATACAGTCTGGTACTTTGCGGATAGATGGGGTAGGGGTTCTGATTTGGCATTCCTGCGTAGGGAAACTATCTCATCACCATGACTTATGACTTATAAAATCACTTCCTTGTCCCAAGACACACAAGAGGGAGTCTCCAAACAGAGAAACACCAGACGCTGCCTGCCTTGCTGCAGATGCAAAACCAGATCACAGGCCATTGCTCAGATATGACGGATGAAGTCTCCCCAGTGATTCAGACAGGCAGGCTAGAAGCTTAACATGCTGTGCTATAAATAGAACAAGCAGAGGGAGAGTACAAACTGTTAGGCACCATGATAGTTTTCGACCAATGTCTTACTCTCCTGCTGACTATTTCAAGTCTACCATGTTGAAGTATTTGGGTTATTGTGGCTCACACCTAAATATAGACAAGTCAGTTGTTCAAAGAGATCATCATATGAAACAAATACTGTCTTTGACTTTTGTGTATGAGTTCATACTGGAAAAGAGTGAAGATGTTGGGATCTGAGTGACCACAACTTCCCTGAAAAGTTCCAAAGATGTCATGCGCTCGGATGTATAATCATTCCTTTGCTGTGGGAGACATGAGCCAATGCTAGTTAGCTAGAGCAAAATGAAAGAATCAGGGTGACAGAGTCAATTAAAAGTGGGTCAGACTCAGTCCATCACACCATTAGCTATCCTGCTGCCTCGTAAGCAAGTCAGCTCAGGTCGGATAATGAGAACACACCCTCGAAAATGTCTCTACATAAGAATAGTTAATCACGGAGGGACTAGTAGGACACAAAGATGCCTATTCACAAAATGTTACAAAGCAACACCTAGCGGCAATTAGGCAGACAAGTCTGGTAGCTCCACATCACACATGTGACACACAGGTGGGCCATAGGCCTACAACAATGCCCATATGAAGGACAGCAGATACCCAGAAAAAAACAGAGACCAAAGATAAGGCATCCAAACGCCTGTAACTGTTTGCAAACTTGTTACAACACAGACACACTAATTGTACCCTGTTTCATTGCAGAGGAACATGGATCTCCTGCCGATATGCCTGACCCTGATTTCCCTGATGACATCGATGACGACCCCATCAACCTCTCCCCACAAACCCTCAACATGGTCTTTGGAAGCCTCCAAACCCCACCTTCAGTCCCAAGGAGGAGCCCAGAAGAAGCAGCCACCCCAGTAGACCCACCTGCCACCCCAAATGTAATACCTGCCAGCTCCAACACAGCTGAGGACTCCGACGACACTGGAACCAGCTTTGAAAGAACCGTCGTTGGGGTCCAGCGGGAGCTGGCCAAGGAGGTGCGGGTGGGGATGCAAACTATGGCAGCCTGCCTTGAGGGGGTGCGTTCGTGCATGATCCCTCCTGCTGATCAGACAGCTGTGATGCAAGCACTAACATCGCACATGCAGGAACTTGTAGAAACACAAAAGCAAATCGCCACAGCTGTCATCCAGTTGACGGAACAACTAAGAATGCAAGCCAGTCAACGGGTGCACGAATGCAACATCGAACCCCTCAGGGCTGACCTGGCTGCCTACCATCGGGATGTGGCTGCCATTCTGAGAAACCAGCAGGCCCTCCTTGCTGCAGTATTGCCCTTCCTAAGTCCACAGGGACTAGCCCCCGGGATGTCTGCCTCCATGTCTTCTAACACTGAGGTGTGTGTTGCCCCTTCACAACCAACAACAACAAGGACAGAGGAGGCAACACACACATCAGAAGAAGAAGACGTGGAACAGATAACCTTCACACGGAGGAGTACCCGGAAGCCCTAGTCCCTGCACCATGGCCTACTCTGACCAAGGTCCTGCGTTTAGTCAAAGCCCAGTTTCTGAACACCTACACTCAATGACTGTTTGGCAATCCACTGTTTGACTTGTCTACATTGCCAGTGAATGTCTCTCTCCTACAATTTGGTAATCCTGTCCCTCTGCACTGACACCTTCTATAGGCTCACCAAGAAATGATGCCCCAGAACGGACTCAGCAAAAATGTTGAATGGACAATTTGCACTACAACACCTGTAAATAAATCGCACTTGCTCACCTATTGTGTCTCTGTGTCATTTCACACTTCAACTGTGCAGTACCTAACTCCAAAGTGGCTGTGTGGCAACCCTGTTGAATCTCTATACTACTGTCCTGATGTCATATATTCAGATCCATCTGTGCATTGGCCAGGATTGCATCATAGCCCTACCATACTGAGGGAAATAACTGAGGAAGGAACTAAGCACACACAATCATGCTGTGTTGGTCAGAATGATGCACCATCTATCGCTATTCCAGAGAGCAAATGGTGGCTGGGAAATGTAGGCTCCATGCAAGACTTAAATAAGAATGGATGCCGCTTAATGTAATGAATCGTGTACAAATCACACTGCATTAACTTCCCTTACAGAGTAGGCTTCCATGAAGGAAATTCATGCTGCTTCAGTACACACATGATGTAGCTCAGCAATGAAAGCAGCAATACATGAGTGTGAACAACTCCTCATCTACAAAGATCTCCCTGAGCTTCACACTGCTGTCCGACCTAACAATTAACCCACATTGACATGTAATGAAGCACTCTTTGTGAAGTTGGACACATATCATAACAAAAGCTTGGTGTACAATGCACACTACCAATGGGGAGTCTCCCAATTTGAGGATACTTAACAAGTGAGCACACGGGTAGATGGGATGTTAAACATCCATTCCCAGGGGATGCTGAGCATAGGACACAAATGTCACACTAAATCATTCTGCAACATGGATGTCAAGGCCATGATAAAGTAGCACCTAACGCATCAAGTAAAGGGTTAACAAAATATTTATTTATATCTAGTACTACAAGAGGCAACTAAGGGAAAGGTACACCTACACTAATCTAACCTGACTACTAATAACCCACAACTGTCCCTATCTAACCTAAGCTAAACTTACTCTACACATGTAACGAAACGATCTAAACATCAACCCCCCACCCACCATTATGAGACAGGACACATGCAGGACAAAACATACTAACCTACACACATACTACACTATCCTAAACAAGCATATATTTTTTTTTTTTTTTTTTTTTTTTATTAAACATGAATCCCAACATTGCCCCCCACCCACCCACCCACACACAAATATTTGAGAAAAATAACAAGGACCCCCCACCCTCTTCCCTAACACTAACTAAGCTACATACCTATCCTAATCCTAATACTAATCCCCAAAGCCCAACTAACAGGATAAAAAAAGGAAAGAGGTGAGAGGGGAGGGATAAAAGTTTAAGAGGGCAAACGAACTAGAGGTTTGCACTCCTTAGTGTGCGCCTGATGTCGCGGACCCGGGTCTTTACATAGTTCATGTCATCAGTCAGGTTGTCCACCTTCCTCAAAAGTTGGTCCACTTTCAGGGACAATGCCTGGAAGGCTGCAGGGTCCACGGGAGGGTCTGTGGGGAGGGTTTGTGTGCCAGCAGAGGTCGAGCTAGTGGCAGCTGTTGGTGGGACATGTGACTGTCCTGCTGCCAGCACACGGCTGGGTCCAGGTCGTGCTGCATGCGGCGGGTCCATGGCAGCCGAAGTAGATGGGACCACTGGGCCAGACCTGGTGGCTGTGTCGTTGGTGGCTGTAGGTGGCACACTTGTTGGAGGCTGTGGTGTGGCCCACCACGCCCCGGAGGCCCTTTCGGAGTGATACCTGCGGCCCATCCGCCGATACCCAGACTGCACCTGCAGGATGTGCCTGTATCGGATGGCACGCCGCTCAAAATGGATGCGATCGGCCGCCCTCATGTTAGCAGCTGTGAAGAGAAAAGGCAGATATTTACCTTTGGCTTTGCATTGGGTGGGATAGCACAATGGGTTATTTGTACATTACTAGAAATGTATAGGTTGCAGCAATTGTCACAACATAGTTCACAGAAGGGCTCAGAGGAAGTACATGTGAAGCATGCATACATAAGGGCATATCACACCTAGAATATCCAGGTCTCTACATGATGGATGACATCACCCTACACTACTCATCCTAATCATCCCTACGGTTTTGTACATCATGGCTGCACCTCTTCCGCATACTTACTTCACTACATATGTCACTATATGTGAAAACTATCACACTCCTCACTCTAAGCCATCTGGAATTGGTTGTGTGCTAAGATTGAACCAATGGGCTATAACCCAATGTCTACACTAGGGACCAGATGTAGGAAGATGGGAAATGGGACGAACAATCTGCAATGCAGAATGGGGTATCTGACACCGTCTGTGAGTTGCTATGGGGTTGCTAAGAGCCACCTCATTTACATCAATGATGTGGGTTGCAAGTTGCTCCACCTTTGCAACTATGGGCACTCACGGGGATGGAGGCCTGCTGGGAACAGCAGACCTCCATGTCCTTGACCGCTTGGAAATAACGCAGAACATGTTCCCCAAGTGTAGGCCGTTTACCTCAACGGGAAATGAGCAGCACTTAGAAATAAATTACGACAATTTCAATATTGAATAATTTAAGGCACTTAGGCCCGTATTTATATTTGTTGTTGCGCCGCATTTGCGTCACTTGTTGACGCAAAAGCCGCGCAAACTTGCAAATTCCAATTGTAATTTGTAAGTTTGCGCCGTTTTGGCGTCAAAAAGCTGCGCAAATGTGGTGCAAAAAAATTATAAATACGGGCCGCAGTGGTCCCTTGGACCACTGCCTGTTTTGTACAGGATTATTTTGGTACACTCGGAAAGGTGATGGGTTACAATGGGGACCCCTTACAGCTAGCAAGTGGGTTACCATCCACTTCAAGTGGATGATAACTGCGACTCACTTAGCAACCACAAACTCCATTGCAAATGGACTTGCATACCACTGTCAGTTGCAAATAGGACTGGAAAAAGCCTTCATATTTAGGATTAGGAATAAAATCTCCCATATATTTTCATGATCACCTAATACATTTCGGAATAGGAAACAGATGTTTGCAACTCACACACAATAATTATGAGTTTATCAACTTGTACACAGTTTGGCACATCTGGCCCTAGGTTCTGACTCACGACACAAAAGGTGTCAAGTAAGTGTGAGATACTGGTTGCTACAGTCCAAGGTAGCCTGTTTCACATTAACATCCCAGTCGTTGAGGGTGGTGTGGGAAGAACAACCACCAATCCCATGTGAAATGCACACCCAGGAGTGTATTGAACGTTCACCAAGTATGTGCCTTCACACACAAGACCTATGAATGGCTAGCAACACGTTGGACTTAGGCAAACATTGTGACATCCATGGACCACACATGTCACAATGATATGACTTTTGCCAACATGACATACTATCAGTGAGGCATGTTTTACTACACACACAGAGGAGGTGGAACACCCATTCTCATGATTCAACAGAACACATAGGCCATTGCACTCAAGTCACACACACTCCTAGTTCAGCTTGTGTAAGTACATGCCCCCGGAAGATCCAACCTACAGTGTGCACAGTCCATCCTCAACTAGGAAGATGCACTTTTCATCACAGCCATGTGCCTAAGCTATATGGGAGAATGTCAGTCTGATATGCAGACTCAGTTCATGTCAAGTCCCCGACCAAGTCTTACTTTGACCAGTGTATTCTAAGTAACTCATCCCATTCCCCATTGCGGCCCAACTGTAATGTCCTACAGCCCCTCAATCTCAGAGATGGCTAGGTGTTGCTTAACAGAAACATAAGTCCAATTTGATATCACACTAACACGACAATGGCAATGAACGGCCAGCGCATCACATCATGATTTCTCTTGAACACACAGTAGTCCATTTTGCGTCATTGGCAAATAAATATATCCAATAGCACTCAGGCAACACTCACTGTAGGTATCGGGGTCGTCGAAGTGTGCCACCTCTCCCACGGTGTAAGGCTCTGGTCCACCTGTAAAGCATGACAGGAAGAATGTACTCAGACTGGGTGGACTGACAAAATAATTCTGTTACAATGACACTGTGAGAATATGACATGGTAATGATACACTTTCACACATGCTCATACTGCATGGATGAGTTTGTATTCAACATTAACATTGGATGATTCTCCTGCTACAGTTACACACCCTACTACACACATGCAGTGGCCAGGACAGTCAGGTGTCGTCCAAGTTTACTCACAATAATTATGCCCCGACAATATTGTTATCCAAACATCTCAGCATGTGCATTCCAGAGAGACATCCAGACACTTGTTCCATGAGGACTGCATGACCACTCACAGTCAAACAGCCTATGTGGACATGTTCAACACACAGCAACCACACACACATGTGACATATCTGTGGAAAACATATCTGACTTCATGTGACGTGTATAAAACACACATGTATATCATCATCATGGGATTCAAATCAGATTTCGAGCGATGGGGTCTACATATGTAGGTATGTTGTTTCGACATGACTTACTCATTGCCCATTATGACATGTAGAGTACAAATAGAGCCATTAACGTGTTGCTTGTCTGACACAAATGCTACACTACATTACATACAGCTACAGCCATCTGGTATGTGTAGAACAACTGAGCCATCTGACTGCTAGCATAGGTCTTCATACACATTGTGCAACACGTACACATTAGGGCACATATGTAAACATTAGTAAGGCAGCATTTGCATCATTGCATCACGCAGAGATGGGCCACACCTGCCAAATACAGATATATGTATTAACTTTCTGCTGTTTGAGGGAGAAAAAGTGTAGCCAATTTGGGGATATCAATATATATTGACAAGGGCCTAGGTTTCCCTAGCATTACACATAGGCAGCTCCTTATCTAGCAGATTGGGTAACATTCATCACATGTTCACACACAGATTACTATCATGTCCATGTAATTGATTGCTACTCACCAACATGGCCACCAATCCTGACTCCCAGGTGGTCCAGCAGGTCCTGTTCCCTCGTGATCAGATCGGCCCAGCGGTGTTTCAACTGATGGACATTCCGCATGCTCCCATGGACCCGGACCATGTGATGGCGCACCTTCTCCCAGCGAATTTTCCGGGCCTCCGTGTGATACCCCTGTATCACACGGCCCCCAGCCTCCAGCATCAGCGGGAGGAAATGGCACACTAGCCAGATAAATCCCCCCAATTCATCTTCGCCCATCCTGGACAGGCGAGGCCTCCCTAACATTATGACTGATGACAAACAGAAAAAATAAAGTAGGAAATGGGGAAAGGTAGAGGTGTGAAGTTAAGAAAAGGAGAAAATAGCCCAACTAACCCCAATAACTACCCTACCCACAACAGACTCCCACAGACAATACAAACAAATACAGGAATGGACAAAACTAGACTTAACAGACTGAGACAATGATACACAACAATATTAGACTGAACAAAGTACAAAAGACAAGCTACACAGGACAACAAAGCAGTAATTCACAGGACAACACTCTTCACTGAACCACACAGTCTAGAAAAATCTGAGACTGCAAAGTGAAAGTGAAAGTCAACTTCCAATACAGATTTGGCAAACAGGATATCCTATTACATCACTTCCTGCATAAAATGGCCGCCGTTTTTTAATCGCGGTTTGCGTCGTATTTTCACGCATACATAATTTCGCGTCATTTTTTATGACGCATAATATTGCACATGCTGCTGAGTGTAAAAATATTATATGAATATTAATATTTATTTACTGTACGAGATGTCCAAAAATATGTGCATGTTGCGTCATTTTTTCCGACGCATACATGATGGGCGTCATATTTTATCCACCTACAGGAGTGCTAATGCTGCTGAGTGAAAAAATATGATATGAATATTAAGATTCATTTACTGTACGAGATGTACGAAAATATGTGCATGTTGCGTCATTTTTTCCGACGCATACATGATGTGCGTCATATTTTTGAAACGTACAGGAATGCACATGCTGCTGAGTCAAATCTGAAATATGATGTAACTTATATTTTGCTGTCTAAATCTGTGAAATTTTTGTATACATTCAGATTTGACTCTGCATTCTGTGCACTCATGTACGTGACCAAAATATGACACCCATGCTGTATGCGTAGAATTATGATCAAATCTTTTTGTTACGTCTTCATGTTTTTAACTTGGGGAAGGTGATTTGTCAGGGTCAAACGGGGCAATGTGATACACATTTGTGTTTGGATATGCCACATGTCCATTGTTGTATGTATGGCAGGCATTCACACAGTAATGGTGTGGATACGTTACATAATGTCTTTTCCATATTTGTCAACATATTTGTGGCAATTGCTGATGGCTGTTTGGAAATGATGGATGGGATACCATGATGTATTCCTTCTCCAAATTTGGTCCACACTTATGATGGTGATGCTTTTATCTGGAGTCCTAACAGGGAGTGCAATGGTCACTTACAGTTATTATGGGGCTAACCATGTCCTAGCCTCATTTTGTGTTTGTGCTTTGTGTTCTACTCTTGACATGTAGGCCACACATGTACCTTATGCATGTGTTTGGCTCACAAGTACAGGATTTGTGTATGTTTGTGGGACCGTAGAAGTGGACTTAGGCCCCCAGCACCCTAGGATTTGACCATCCTGATTAGTTACAGTATCCATGGCTTGGCTTAATATTTTATGGGAAACCTGCAGCAGCAGGCTAATGTAAGGCCATATGGTATGTATGACTGTTGACCATTCATTCATCTCATTAGCCCATTAGAAGTTTGCAGTAATGATGATTTTGAGCTGACATGCCTACCATTTCCCAATGACTATGTTTGGAAGACTCTGAGCGTTCCTGATGTTCTGGGGAATATTCTTTAGTGGGTGTCTGTGTCCCTTTCTGCATTAACTGGTTAAGTGGCATGTCACATTCTTCCTGCTAGGTTCAAACTGGGACCCGACTGTGATGGTCTACTTTCAATAATTTGGTTGATTGTATGACATATGTGTACATGTGTGTTGGTATGTGGATCCACTATCACCTGTCTGGGTGTATGTTGTCACTGTGACATCCAGGTCTCCTCCTGAGTTAGTGGCAGCTAATGTTGTCCCAATTGTGTTTTGCTCATATCACCCACTGGAGAGAAGCCATTGATGACATGGTGACGTACACATGGATGGTCCCACCCTGTCTCTGACCACATGTGATGTGACTTTCACATGATCTACTTTTTTTGTCTGGGTGCAAGACTGTCTCAGGTGTTTTGATGTAGCATGTGGATTTGCCACATTTGTACTCATGTGGGCCTCTGTGTATGGCAATGTATCATGTCACATCCTACCCTCTGTGCATACAATTGAAATGTTCTTTTTTGTTGTGATGATTGTTATGCCATTGTTGGTCAAGGAGACCACATTCTTCGTCAGCATTTTATAAGTAAAGGTGCTCAGTAATGCATGGACCAAAACATGATGTGGTGTTTGATATCTGTGCTTATTTACAATAGTGTAATACAGGTGATTATTATACATTAATCAAAAAAATTATTTACAAGCTGCTGGCGCCTACGCTGTCCTGCTGCCGTGTTGGGTTGTCCCCCCTCCTGTTGCGGCCCAGCATCCTCCTCTTCGTCATCCTCAGGCATGCCTGGGTCCAGTTCAAGGAGGGGAATGTTCCTCTGGACACATATATTGTGCAATATGGCACAAGTGAGGATGATTTTGCACACCATCTCTGGGGAATAGAGTAGGCTCCCGCCAGTGATGTCAAGGCAGCGGAACCTAGACTTTAGGATCCCAAAGGTCCTCTCCACAATGCTGCGGGTCCTCTTGTGGGCGTCATTGTATGCCCGCTCTGCAGCAGTGATTGGGTTCCCGAATGGTGTCATCACCCAAGGCTGGATGCCATACCCCTGATCAGCTGAAAGAGAAAGAGAATGGATTGAATTAGATGTAGGAGGCAGTGTTGTACGGATCTTTGATGGCTGTAGTTGTCTTGTGTTGTCTGTGACTCTTTTGTGTACTAATGTTCCAACCTATGGTTGTTGTTGAAAAGTTTGCTTGGATATATTTTCCCTTGGCTGAGCAAGTGTTTGTTGGCTAACCGTTTGTCAGAAGGACTGTTTTTGTTGTTGCAGTAGAGTGTTCCCTCCCTAGCATTGTGACTAGTGATACAGTTGTCTGTGTGTCCTCACTGGGGGTGTGATGTTAGTTCCATGCCGAGTTAAAACGTGAAAGTGTATTTGACACCTTCATGTGTATGAGCCCAGGCCATCCCATACCTTTTGACTTATGCATTGTATTAGTGTACAGGTTATTTTGAGACTTCCAATCTGTAAAGTGACATTTGGCCAACCACACTCATTGATGTCTTCACATTAGGCTGTGGATTAAATTCCAATGTGTGACAGGTTAAATGTTGACTTCTGACACATGGCTAGTGATGTGAGTACCTCAGTGTGTTCCTGGCTAGGTGTTGCTATTGTGGTGTATGTGTTGTTTGTCCTAGAGGGTTTGTGTGCGGTGTGTGTATGGGTTTGTTTTTTGTCCTTACCAACAAGTAGTCCATTGCCATAGCGTCCATCCTGGAAGTGTTGGTTGATGGTGGAGTGACGGAAGATGAATGCGTCATGTACACTCCCAGGATATTTGGCCACGATGTTGGTGATCAGTCCTTGGTGATCGACTATGGCCTGGACGTTGATTGAATGTGTGTGCTTCCTGTTGCGGTAGAGGTGTTCTGAATCAGCAGGTGGCACAAGGCGTACGTGTGTGCAGTCGATTGCACCAAGGACGTGCGGGAAGCCACTGATGGCGTAGAACCCCTGTTTCATTTCCTGCTGCTTCTGCAGTGTGTTAGGGAAGCAGATGTGGCGGGGTGTCAGGCGAATGATGGCATCCAGGACTTTAGGCAGGAATGCAGAGAATGATGGTTGGGATATTCCACCAACCAGGGCACCAGTTGTCTGAAAGGAGCCACTTGCCAGCAGGTGTAGTACGGCAAGCAGCTTTGTTTCAGTTGGGATAGTGCGGGGTGTCACTAAAGTGGGGGCCAACTGTTGTTCGATATTTGCCAGCAGCTGCTGAATGGCCTGCCAGTTCAACCGGTACCTCTGGATGATGTCCCGTTCCCTGAGGCCATGCAGGGTTGTTCTTGGGCGGAATATCCTGTCCTGCCTTCTGCGCTGTCTTTGGGGTCCCTGCTGTTGTTGTTGTAGCTGCTGTTGTTGCTGCAGGGCTCTGCGTCTACGTGCACGTTGAAGAAAAAGCACCTCCATAGCTCCCTGTTGCTGCTCTGCTGCTCTGTTGTTTGTTCTGTGTGTTCTGCTTAAGTACAGGTGTGTTTGCCCCATTTTAACGCCTGCCCTGACCCAGGCGTTAAAATTTCACGCTATTCGTGCTTTCCGTCATTTTTTTGCGCCGCCTACGGCCCGGGAGTCATTTTTGCCCGGAAGCATAAATACGACGCACCGCTGTATGCGTGGGTTTTTGGACGGGAACGCCTACCCTGCATGTCATTAACGCAGGGCGGGGTGCCGCTTCCAAAAACTCACGCACATAGCGCCATTCCCCTTGTGCGCCGCATCGGGCGTCAGGGTCTAAATATGGGGCATCGTTTGCGCTGAATGTGCGTCAAAATTTTTGACGCACATTCGGCGCAACCGGAGTATAAATATGGCCCACTGTGAGCACGATGCATGGGGCATGAATGCATAGAGTGCTGTGTGTGAGGGCCTCGTGTAAGGGGAGGGATTGGTGGAAGGGTCCTGGGCAGCGTCCTGATGTATGGTGGACAATGTCTGTGCATTAGGGGATGGGAGGGCTATGGTGGGACATGAATGTAACAGGCTAGACGGTTTGACTGATACCTTTTTTCTATGTGTATTTTTCTGCGGGTCAGCGCCCATCAGAAAAAGGGTATATGGCGTGCCATCACCAAGGATGTGCGGACCCTGGGGGTCTATGGCAGACAGAGCACCCACTGTCGGAAACGGTGGGCGGACCTGAGACGCTGGGCAAGGAAGACGGCGAAGGCCCAGCTGGGGATGGCCTCCCAAAGAGGAAGGGGTGTGCGTCGAACCCTGACCCCGTGATGGCCTGCATACTGGCAGTGGCCTATCCGGAGCTGGATGGGCGCTGGAGGACATCACAGCAGTCACAAGGGGGTGAGTACAGTTTTCTAATATACTTCTTGTGTGTGGTGGGGTGGTCTCCGGGAGGGGGATATGGGCCTGTGGGTGCCCCTAGGCCAGGCCGGAGATTACAGGGTGGGTCCCATGTTGGGCAGGGTATGATGTGAACCACCTCCAACCAAGCTAGTCGGCATCCAATACTGGGCAGGGGTCTGTGGGTCTCTGGTATGCTGTTAATGGTGTTAGGTATTACTGTCCATGGGCTGGTGACTAGCACTGTGAATGGTAGTGCATTGCCTACTGCATAGGGCTGTTCCCTGTGTGTGTGTCGTGTACACCAACGGTGGTGTTGGAGCAGCCATTGACCTACTGTATTCTTTGTCTCTCCCTCCCCCTTTTTGTTTTGTCAGCATGTCCTTCTGTGCATTAGCATAATCTGGCGGAGCAGCTGAGGCACCAGCGACGGAGGGAGCTGCATCCCACAGGGCTCAGGAGGCCGAATCCACAGACGGTGAGGGCACCAGTGGGATGGAGGGTGAGGGGAGCACCACGGTGGAGACAGGAGTGAACCGTTGGGACAGTGATACCTCCTCCGATGGAAGCTCCCTGGTGGTGGCAGACACCTCTGTGGCCACCCCAACTACAGGTAAAACTGCCACCCCCGTACCAGCACCGCCCTCCCAACAGCCACTCAGCGAGTTTCCCATGCCCGCTCGCCCAGGAGGGTGGGCATCTCCTTCGCCCCAGGCACCTCAGGCCCTACCCCAGTTAGCCCTGCTGCCCTGAGTGAGGAGGCTATTGACCTCCTACGATCAATCTCTGTTGGGCAGTCAACCATTGTGAATGCCATCCAGGGGCTGGCAGCCCATTTGCAACAAACACTTGCATTCCTGGAGGGCATTCACTCTGGCATGGTGGCCCAACAGAGATCAATCCAGGCTCTGGCCCCCTCTCTGATGGCAGCCATTGTGCCTGTGTCCAGCCTCCCCCCTCCAACTTCCACTACCCAGACCCAATCCCATCTACCTCAGCATATCCCAAGCACACCTTCAGACCAGTATGCACCCAAATCACCACACACAAGTGGCTCAGGCAAACATAAGCACCACTCTTCATCTCACAGGCACTCACACAAGTACCATGGCCATGAAAAAACATCAACATCCACTGCCTCCACTGTGTCCCCCTCCTCCTCCACCTCCCTCACAGTATCGCCTCCACTCACACCTGCATGCACTACACCTTCATCCACTGCCTACATCACCAGCACGCCCATCACTACACACCCCTCACTGGCAGTCATCACCCCCACAACCATGCACACGTCCCCTGGTCCTCTCACAGTGTATCTGTGATCCCTCCTCCCAAAGTACACAAACGCAATCACCCACCCACCCAACAGCCATCCACCTCACAACAGCATCCAACCCATGCACCTTCACCCAAACTCAGCAGAAGTACACCTCCTACAACCACTCCCTCTTCCTCCATTCCCAAACCCTCTCCATCTTCCCATCCCAGTGTGTCAAAAAACTTTTCCGGGCTAACGTTCACCTCTTCCCTACCCCTCCCCCCGTCCTTCTCCTCTGGCCAGGGTGTCCAGATCCCAGGCCAGCACCTCAGCCACCAAGTTGGCGTCCGCTGTTGTACCTGCAAGTCCCAGAGGATCAAAGGGGGCCCCTGTCAGGGCAGCCAGTGTGCCACCGACCCGTGCTAAGGACCAAGCCATCCCGCCATCATGCAGCACGGGCAAGAAGGACGACCCACCCAGCAAGGCCTCATCCAAAACTCAAGCTGCCAGTGCCAAGGTCCCAGCAGCATCATTCAAGGTGGGGAAGGGGAAGAAAATCCAAAGCAAGCCACTTCAGGCTTCGGAGGCTTCAGGTGAGGGACTAGTGCCCACCATCAGTACCGACAGCCCCGTAACCTGTACCGCGGAAAGCACCGCTGCAGGCACTGCCACCTGCACAGCCACCTGAACCCCCGCTGCCACACCAACTGTGAGTAGCATCATCCCCAGTGGGCAGCTGTCCGAGGCTGCAGGAGATGGCCTATTGTCTCCCTCCGCCACTATCAGCACATGCACCACGGCTAGCACCGGCAGAATCCCTGCTGCAGACCCCGCTGCAAGCACCGCCACCTGTACCACCATCAACACCACCACATGCCCAGCTGGTGCCACTACAACTGTGAGCAGCATCACCCCCAGTGGGCAGGCATCTGGGGCTGCAGGAAACTGCCAGGACTGTCCCACCACCACTTGAAGCACCCCCACCAGCACCGGCAACACCACTAGTTTGCAGCCTTAGTCGCCGCAGGATGGAGTCTGGCTCTGCCTCCATGGGGTATCATGCTGTTCCCTGAAAATCTCGTGCCTCAGACACCCAGGTGAGGGAATGTGAACTGCCACACCCCAAGTGCAGCATCACTGGGCACAAAGCCCCCACCAGAACCAGTGGAGAAATGTATCCACTCACCCCATCCTTGGCAGGATGAAGCACACTGGACACAAAGCCCCCTCAAGAACCAGTGGAGAAAGGCATCCACTCACCCTATCCTTGGCAGGATGAAGCAAACTGGGCACAAAGACCGCTCTAGAATCAGTGGAGAAAGGCATCGACTCACCATATCCTGGGCTGGATGAAGCACACTGTGCACCTTGCCTCTTCCAGAATCAGTGGAGAAATGCATTCACTAACCTCACTCCTTGCCAGGATGAAGCACACTGGGCACAAAGCACCCTCCAGAACCAGTGGAGAAAGGCATCCACTCACCCTATCCTTAGCAGGATGAAGCACACTGGGCCCCACCCCCTCTCCAGAACCAGTGAAGAATGGCATCCACTCACCCAATCCTTGGCTGGATGAAGCACACTGGGCACCATGCCCCCTCCAGAAACAGTGGAGACATGCATCCACTAACCCCCTCTTTGGCAGGATGAAGCACACTGGGCACAAAGCCCCCTCCAGAACCAATGGAGAAAGGCATCCACTCACCCTATCCTTGGCAGGATGAAGCACACTGGGCACCATGCCCCCTCCAGAACCAGTGGAAGAAGCCATCCACTACAGAGACTGTGGCTTTGCACTTCCCAGGACCAAGCAGTGGGCAAACCACCCACTTTAGAGACTGTGGCTTTGCACTCCCCAGGACCAATCAGTGGGCAAACCACCCACTTGAGAGACTGTGGCTTTGCACTCCCCAGGACATTGCTTTGGGCAAACCACCCACTTGAGAGACTGTGGCTTTTCACTCCCCAGGACATCGCTGTGGGCAAACCACCCACTTGAGAGACTGTGGCCTTGCACTCCCCAGGACCAAGCAGTGGGCAAAGCACCCACTTGAGAGACAGTGGCTTTGCACTCCCCAGGACATCACTGTGGGCATGTAGCCCCCTCCAGGACTGGTGGTGTAGTACCATCTTCCGGCTGAGGTGCCCCCCTTCCCCGTCCCCCTAAGTTGTCTGTGTGTTTTCGACCTGATGCCCCTGCAGTGTTCTCTCTGTTTTGAGGCAGGAGTCAAGTGTGGGCCTCGCCCATGATTTTTTGGCCCAGTGGGCCATGGACATTTGCGAAGGACTTTGTACGGCCTTCTGTACATATTGTAAATATTTGTATGTACTGTTTTTCTAAATGTTTACTACATCTACCTATTTTTAATATATCACTGATTGGACTCTATTCCTTTTGTCCTTGCATTCTTCCAGACGATTCAAGGGTGTAAATGTAAAGTTTATGCATGTTTTTGTGTGTATGGGGTTGTAGGTGAGGGTGGTGGTGGGGGTGTTGTGTGTCGCGTGTGTGTGTCACTCTCTTTTTCCTCCCCCCTCCCCTGTGTGCGAGGTGCAGTACTCACTGTGGTCGTCGCCACCGCCTTTCATATCCGTCGTTAATGAGAAGATACACCAGCATGGGGAGCACCTGCAGCTCGGGCTCCATGGCGTTGTGGTTCTTCTTTTCTTGTCGAGAGGTGAGTGGATTCCCTTCAAAGTCCTGTTTCTGCCGAGCTTTTGATGGTGTTGGTACTGCCCGGAAAAGCTGGCAGATTGGCAGGTTCTGATAGGGTGGGAGGTACATTGTCTTCCGCCTGTCTGTTGGCGGTTACTGCTGCGGTGTTTGTTGCTACCGCTGTGGCGGTCGGAGTGTTAAAGTGGCCCTCTATGTTGGCGAGTTCTGCCATGGTCGTCATTCCATTTCTTTTACCGCCGGCCTGTTGGCGGTATTACCGCCGCTTTAACACCAACCGCCAGGGTTGTAATGAGGACCTATATTTGGTCCCTAGTTCTCTTCCTCTCATAATTTCAAACTGTGACATTTCCATTACCTCATTCTTCATCACCCTATGTGCCCATACTGCCTTGTGTAACTGTACTTCCCAATTCATACCGCTAGCAAAGGATGACTGAACCACCCCTTTAATCACCCTATTGAATCTCTCTACCTTACCATTGCAACTGGGATTTTAAAGGGAAGTACTTTTATGTTGCACACCAGTCCTTTTGAAATATTCCTTAGATGTCTTTGATAAAAATTGGTCTCCATTATCACTGAGCACTGCTTTGGGTAAACCTTCAGATACAAAAACCTTGTCCAAAAATTCCAGAACACACTTTCCACAATTTCTACAACAGGCCATCTTGAAAATAAGTCCATCAAAACTATAACATATTTTTGTTCTTCACCGAAAGGTCCTATGAAGTCAATTGCCACAATTTCCCAAGGTTGTTTCGGCATAAAATGTTCAGTCATTGGTGGCCTGAAAGTATATAACGTTTTGTCTGCATTGGAACATTTAGAACAATTCCTCACAAATCTTTCAACCTCTATATCGATGTTTGGCCACCAAAATAAATTCCTAAGTACCCCTTTTGTTTTTACAATACCAAAATATCCTTCATGAAATAATTCCACTAATATTTTTCTTAAACATTCTGGAGGAACAATATGCTCACCCCTCACAATTGTGCCATTTTCTACAGACAATTGTGATCTCACTTCCCAAAACGGTTTAACATCATCCTGCAACTTATTCTTCTCAGCCAATCCCCTTGTGCAAATGTTTTAACCTTATTCAATCATTCATCCTTGCATATTCAGACATCCATTCTTCCTTGCATACTGCATGACTACCATCCGCATGCACAAAGGCTACTTGAAATTCATTCCAACTTTCATCCACACATTCTTCCAATTTGACCGGCATCCTAGGTAGGGAATCTGCTATATAATTTTCCTTGTCTGGTTAATATATCATTTATGTACATAATCTTGCATTCTAATTGATAACCTGGCCAATCTAGCCGAAGCATTCACTGTTCCTTCTGTAGTCAACAATTTCAACAATGGTTTATGATCACACAAAATTGTCACAGGTTTCCCCCAAACAAAAGCTCTAAGATGATCAAGAGCCCAAGCACATGCTAATGCTTCTCTCTCAATTATAGGGTACTTTTCCTTGGTCGCTGATAAGGCTCTGGAAGCAAAATATATAATACCTTGCCTTCCATCCTTATCCTTCTGACTTAGTACTGCCCCCAGCCCTTTACTACTGGAATCTGTTGTGATGCAATTATCCAAATTCAGTTCAAAGCATTACAAGGACTGAACGTTATCAATTTCTGATGTAATACAGTCAAATTCTTCTTGCTTTCATTAGACCATTCAAATTTTACTTTGTTTTTTAAAAAAACCTTCTCAGATGGAAACTTCTGTCAGCAAATCGTGGGATGAATTTGGTGTGGTACTCAGCTAATCTAAAAAAAGATCTGATGTCATCCTTGGACTTTAAGATAGGAGCTTCTAAAATGGCATTCACAAGAGATGCTTTTGGTTTGATCCATTGAGCTCCAATGTCAAGACCCAAATAAGTGATGCTGTTTTAAACTTGCACTTTGAAATTTTCACTGTCAATCCACTCTTCTCCAAAGTTTCCATCACATCCTTCAACCTTAAATCATGTTCTTTTTTGTTTTCTCCATGGACTAAAATGTCATGCTGGAAAAATTCACTTTGTATCTGAATATATGAAACATAAGCCTTTGGAAAACTGCAGCTGCAGGATCTAACCCAAAAGGCATCCTATTAAATTGAAAACACACAATATGAGTGATAAACACTGTGTATTTTTGGAATTCAGGAGACAAAGAAATCCAGTGATAGGCAGAAGACAAATCTGTGGTAGAAAATATTTTTGCATTCTTGAGAGAGAGCACCATCTCATTAATTCTAGGTTGAGGAAAACGATCTATGATGATATTGTTGTTCTAATGGCGCAAATACACACATAACCTAATCCTGCCATTGCTGTGTCTTGTGACCACTAACGAAGAGATTCATTCCGAAGCCTCAATTGGTTCTATCACTCCTGATGATACCAATTTATCCAACTCCTCTACCACTTCATTCCTGATCATAATAGGTATGTTCTTAACTTTATGTACCTTTGGAATACCATTCATTTTTAACATTATTGCGGTGCTCAAAACCTTTCAAATTACCTAAGATTGTGTTAAAAAGTGAAGGAATTGTACACAAGCTTTGCTTAGCACAATCTAGTTCCACATCCACAATCTTTACTTGTCCTTTGCTGTTGGGATCAAGAACAATGTGTAATTTACCCTGGGCAATTCTTTCTTACTTACATACAACTTAGCTCGTGTGGACCTATTTTTAAATCTAAATGTTAACCACCTATAACCTAACATGCCAATTTTATCTCCCCTGTACCCTTTCAGTTGTATGTCTGGTTCACATAATTCCTCACCTATTTTCTCCACAAATCTTTCTCTCCAAACCTCCTCATTTACAATAGTGTATGGCGAGCCAGAATTCACAAAGAGTTTTATTGTGAACCCACCTATGCTTGTTTCACATTCAGGTTTATTCCTTTTACACTCTTCATTAATATTCAGAATCAAATTCGTAGAAGATCCCATTATATTATCATTTCCATGCATGCCATACTCTTCATCCTCTACATTTACTGATTCAGTTTTTTCAACAATGCACTTTATATTATCTTGTTTTTTTTTTCTGCAAACCTTCGCAAAATGACCAACAAAGCCACAATTGCTACATCTCTTTTGGATTGCTGGGCACGTCTTGCTATAAGCTAGATGATCCTTACTACTACATCTGTAACAACTATTTGTATCTTTATAAGAAGACTTTGATTGGGCAATGAAAGTTTTATTTGCGAATATGGAGTTCAATTTACAAACCATTCCAGTATCTTTATCCTTTGGCAATAATTCTTTAGCACATCTATCTGACATCTCTGCTTTGCGCACAATATTCATAACATCTTCAAGCGATGAATCACCATTTATCCATAAACCTTCCTGAATACTTTGATTATTAACATGCATTACCAATTTATCCTTAATCAATTCATCTTGTAAAGCTCCAATTTTTCAATCAATTGCTAATTTCTTAAGTTCTGACACAGAACTATCTACTGATTCATATTCATTGTGTTTGCGTTGAAAACAATTGTACCTAGTAATGCCCATACAAATGTTGGTGTGAAGTAAGAATCAAGATCTTTCAATGCCGCCTCAAAGACATTCAAATCTCCCACTGTTGGGATTTTTAACCTCTGGTTGTATACTCTTAATCCATAAGGACCCAAAGAATGAAGCAAAATTTGTTTTTTTCTGTTCAGGTGACATCCTATTGGAATCATCCACCGCAGCAATGTAATTAATGAAATATTCCTTCCACTCCTGCCCTTTCATATTTGGCTCATTACTGGTTGGCCAAAATGTCTGATGTGGAGAAATGTTCAAATTCAGTGTTGCCATTGCTCTGTAGATATGTGAAATTTGTGTAGAAAACGTTTGTAAATGTTGCCCCAATTTGATTGCTGCAATATAACAAGTAATGCTTAGTTATAAAAGCAAAACACCATCAAAACTCTTATTTGTAATATAAGATGAAATAACAAGCCAAGATGGCCGCCGAAAGTAAGATGCATCGATTTCTGCAGGAATTAGAGGTTGTTGAGGCAACGTGCAACCAGTCACATTTGTTTCTACAGGAAATAGAAGAATAGAGCCGTGTAGCACGTGAGTGTCTTCGACGCAAGCTCACAGGTTATCTTTCATCAACGGATCGGCATGTGGGCATCAAACAAGATATGATACTCCTTAAACAGTAAGGCTCTTTTCCATCAAGATATATGTATACAGAAAAGTTTTTCCATAGATATTTAGCTCTCACGATCACGGCGCTCCCCTTTTCCATTTTCCTCTAATACTCCTGTATTCCTTCAAGCAAAGGTTGTGTAAATTTCCTTCAGTTTTTAACACAATCTTAGGTAATTTGAAAGGTTTCGAGCACCGCATAATGGATAAAAACAAATGGTATTCCAAAGGTACATAAAGTTAGGAACATACCTATTAGAATCTGGAATGAAGTGGTATTGGAGTTGGATAAATTGGTGGCATCAGGAGTGATGGAACCAATTGAGGCTTTGGAATGAATATCTTCGTCAGTGGTCACAAGATGGCTTTCTTCCAGCCAAACTCATAATATGAACTCCAGCATGATTAGAGGATATGTCTGATGGAGAAGCACCATCTGGGTTCCAGTATCTCTTTTTTAGGTCAGGCGTAGCGTTCAACGTGTTTTGTACTTTTAAGTATACTTATACTATGGTTCAAAGCTATTTTATTTCTTCGTTCCAGTGTCCTTCAAAAATCTTTGCTTGCTAGTGGTCAGTTCTGTCTTTTTGTCCTGCCTTTTTCTCATTGGAAGCAGCACAAATGACTGTATAATTAGGCTATGTCCTGTTTATCTCTTCTGTAGGGGACTATTTTTTGTACTTTTTGGCTGTTCGTCTGACACTGTAAGTGTGTGTGGCAGAGCAGCCACCTTGGGCTAGTCCCTCCTCCCTCCCTGCTTCCTCTGAAACATCAAACCAACAGCAAGGGGGTGCTTTTCCTCGTTTATCTTAACTCCCATGGTGGGCTTGGAATGAGAGCTTTAATTTCCTTGTTGTCGGGCCATAGCTGGAAAACACCAGCTGCTGTGCTCCGGAGCTGCTTAAAAGGGAGTGCTTTGATGATTAGTGACTGCAGGCATGATGTTTGTATAAGCATGATCCCACAAGCCTGCATTTAAGTACAGCAAATATTCAGCTTAGAGTTGATTTAGATAAACTAAATACATAGGAAAAAATTTGAAACAGGTAGAAAAACATAGACATAACACAGCAAGGGCAGCTCTGGGCCCCACAAGGCTATAAGTGGCATTGCCTCTTTAAGGGGTCCCTTGAAACTGCCTCACTCTCTTAGTGTTGCCCTTCCTGTCCTGTGTTTAATTAGACGGGTTGGAGGCTCTGGCTCTGTCTTTGAAGGGTGAGTCACACACACACACCCCTGCTCCGTGCCCCTGTCTCCAGGAAGGGGCTGGGTTTGCCTGCCAGAGAGGTTGGGCTCAGAGTAAACACTGCGAGCTGCTGCAGAGCCCTTGACATGGGACGTCCTGCAGTTTTGTCTCTGCTGAAAGCTCTCCAGTGTCCCCGGCTCACGGAGAGTTAAACACAACACGTCCCTGCTTCGCCACTATGTGAACCCGCTTGGTGTCGACTTTGGCCAGAGTCTCTGCAAGCATTGGACTGACTTCCTGACTGAACTTTGCTAAGCGTTTTCAGCTCTGGTGTGCGGCCACTTCTTTACCACATGAAGTTTACATGCTGTGCCTGTGTGAGCGCTTTGTCCCGTTGCACATGAATTCACTAATTGTTGTAGGTACAGTGAAAAGAGATCTTCATGAAGGGCAGGGAGGGTTCAGATGACCCTGGACCGGCTGAAACTTTGGCTTCATACCCCTTGATCCCTTTGTTGCTAGAGTCAGCTAGGGCCTAATAAATTGGATTTGCAGTGACCCATGGGTCAGCCCCGGATTTGTTGTTGACCTGCACACTCAGAGTGTCTGGGTGTTCTCTGGAGCGCTCTCTTCACTACTGGGATTACTACCTCTGAGATTACCAATGCAGGTATTACCACTGCTGAGATTACCACTGATGTCATCACTACCACTGAGTCTACCAGTACTGATATTACCATCACTGTGATTACCACTACTGTGATTGCTACTGCTGATATCACCACTGCAGGGAGTACCACTGCTGAATTACCACTACTGTGATTATTACCTATGTCACTGCAGGGGTTACCAATTTTTAGATTACCACTACTTTGATTACTACCTCTCAGATTACCACTGCAGGTATTACCAGTGCTAAAATTGCAACTACTGTGATTACCACTACTGTGATTACTACCTCTGAGAGTATCACTATTGATATTACCACTACTGTGAATATTACCTGTCAGAGTGCCAATGCAGGGATTACCACTACTTAGATTACCACCACCATGATTAACACTACTCTGATTACTACCACACAGATTACCACTGCAGGGAGTACCACTGCTGAATTACCACTACTGTGATTACTGCCTCTAAAATTACCCCTGCAGGGGTTACCACTACTGATAGTACCACTACTGTGATTACTACTTCAGAGATTACCACTGAGGGATTACCACTGCTAAAAATGACCACTACTGGGATTACTACCTCTGACAGTACCACTGCTGATATTACCACTACTGTGATTACTACCTCTGATATTACCCCTGCAGGGGTTACCACTACTGATAGTACCACTAATGTGATTACTACCACTGGTATTACCACTGCAGGGAATACCACTGCTGAATTACCACTACTGTGATTATTACCTGTGAGAGTACCACTGCGGGGATTACCACTAATGTGATTTTTACCTCTGAAATTACCCCTGCAGGGGTTACCAATACTGATAGTACCACTACTGTGATTATTACCTCTGAGATTACCACTGCTGAATTACCACTACTGTGGTTATTACCTGTGAGAGTACCACTGCAGGGATTACCACTGCTGAGATCACCACTGATGTGATTAATACCACTGAGATTACCACTACTGATATTTCCACTACTGTGATAACTACCTCTGAAATTACCACTGCAGGGATAACACTGCTGAGATCACCACTACTGTGATTACCACCGCTGAGATTACCACTACAAGGAGAACCACTACTGAATTACCACTACTGTGATTATTACCTGTGAGAGTATCACTGCAGGGATTACCACTGCTGAGATTACCACTGATGTGATTACTACCACGGAGATTACCACTACTAATATTACCACCTCTGTGATTACTACCTCTGAGATTACCACTGCAGGGATACCACCACTGTGATCATCACTACTGTGATTACTACCGCTCAGATTAACACTGCAGAGAGTACCTCTGCTGAATTACCACTACTGTGATTACTACCTCTGAGAGTACCATTGCTGATATTACCACTACTGTGATTACTACCTCTAACATTACCCCTGCAGGGGTTACCACTACTGATAGTACCACTACTGTGATTACTACCTCTGAGATTACCACTGCTGAGATTACCACTACTGTGATTATTACCTGTGGGAGTACCACTGCAGGGATTGCCACTACTGTGATTACTACCTCTGAAATTACCCCTGCACGGGTTACCACTACTGGAATTACTACCTCTGAGATTACCACTGCAGCGATTACCACAGCTGAGATTACCACTGATGTGTCTACTACCACAGAGATTACCACTACTGATATTACCACTACTGTGATTACCTGTAAGAGTACTACTGCAGGGATTACCAATGCGTAGATTACCACAACTGTGATTACCACTACTCTGATTAATACCACTCAGATTACCACTGCGGAGAGTACCACTGCTGAATTACCACTACTGTGATCACTACCTCTGAGAGTACCACTGCTGATATTACCACTACTGTGATTACTATTTCTGAAATTATCCCTGCAGGGGTTACCACTACTGACAGTACCACTACTGTGATTACTACCTCTGAGATTACCACCATTATAATTACCACTACTGTCATTACTAATGCTGATATTACCACTACAGGGAGTACCACTGCTGAATTACCACTATTGTAATTATTACCTGTTAGAGTACCACTGCAGGGATTACCACTACTGTGGTTACTACCTCTGAGATTACCAGTGAGGGATTACCACTGCTGAATTACCACTACAGTGATTAATACCTGCGAGAGTACCACTGAGATTACCACTACTGATATTACCACTACTGTGATTACTACCTCTGAGATTACCACTGCATGAATATCACTGCAGAGATTACCACCATTGTGATTACCACTGCTGAGATCACTACTGCAGGGAGTACCGCTAATGAGATTACCACTGATATGATTTCTACCTCTGAGATAACCACTACTGATAGTACCACCACTGTGATTACTACATTTAAGATTACCACTGCTGGGATTATCACTACTGAACTACCACTACTGTGATTACTACCTCTGAGATTACCACTATTGATATTACCACTACTGTGATTACTACCTTTGAGATAACCACTGCAGGGATTACCACTGCTGAGATTACCACTACTGTGATTACTATTGCTGAGTTTACTACTGCAGAGAGTACCACTACTGTGATTACTACCTGTGAGAGTACCACTGCAGGGATTAACACTGTTGAGATTACCACTACTGTGATCACTACCTCTGAGATTACCACTATTGATATTACCACTACTGTGATTACTACCTTTGAGATAACCACTGCAGGGATTATCACTGCTGAGATTACCACTACTGTGAATACTACAGCTGAGTTTACTACTGCAGAGAGTACCACTACTGAATTACCACTACTGTGATTACTACCTGTGAGAGTACCACTGCAGGGATTAACACTGTTGAGATTACCACTACTGTGATTACCAACTCTGAGATTACCACTGATATTTCCATTACAGTGATTACTACCTCTGAAATTACACCTGCAGGGGTTACCACTGTTTACATTACCACTTCTAAGATTACCACTACATTGAGTAAGGTAGATTCAAGAGTAAGTTTACTGACCCTATCCTAACCTACACCTTAAAATGAAACCTTACTTAATAACTAACCACCACCCTATCTTTATGGCCATACAGTACCCTCTCTTTAACCCAGTAGTTACACTGCGCCAGGGGGGTGCCAGTGGGCCCACCAGTACATATTTTGGAGAACCAGGGGCCAGATGTAGCAAAGTTTTGTGAGTCGCAAATGGCCCGATTCGCTATTTGCGATCTCGCAAAATCCGAAATGGGATGCAAAAATCCTATTTCCGAAATACAAATAGCGATGCAACCCATTACCGACTCGCAAAAATTGCGACCTGATTTTGCGATCCGCAAAAAGGAAGTCGCAATTTGCAAGTCGCAAACCATATGCAAAAGCCAGTCGCAAATTGAGACTAGTTGCAAAAAGCCCATTTTGCACATCCAGATTACCACTGATTCATAGCAGGTGGTAGCCAGAACCAAAGTATAAAAGGAGACCCAGAAGGCATCCTCGTTACTCAAAATGGCTGAACTGTATGTGATAGCATGGAGGAGGAGAGTCCAGGCCCCCCAACAGAGGAGGAGGAGGCAGAGACAGGAGAGGATATACCGAGCCAGGAAGACACTATTCCAACAAACTGAGGAGGAGATAAATGACAAATATAGACTGAGCAGTGCTGCAATCTTAGAATTAATTGAACTACTGAATCCTCAGCTTGAACGACAGACAATGCGCGGCAGCGCCATCCCTGCACATGTGCAAGTGCTATGCTCACTACACCTCTTGGCCTTGGGTAGCTATCAGGGGGTGATTGCTGTGGCAGGTGGGGTATCCCAAAGTGCACTCTCACAATTCTTCAGATCTTTCCTAGATGCCATACTCACACATATGTCCAGATATATATACCTACCCAGGAATGAGGCAGAAATCAACAGCACCAAGTTGGACTTCTACTGAATTGCCAACTTCCCCCATGTAATAGGGTGTGTGGACAGGACACATATACAAATTTGCCCACCTGCAAATCTGGAATATGTGTTCCACAATAGAAAATGTACCCTCTCACTAAACATCCAGGTGGTATGTGACGGCCATAATATCATTACTGTCATTGTAGCTAAATATCCAGGGAGTACACATGACTCATACATTTTCAGGCACAGTGGGATACACCAACGCCTAGAACGTGTTGAGTTTGGAGACGGATATCTATTAGGTATTACTGACTACACCATGAAGCCATACATACAGGCCACTGTGTAACCCTGTGATGCCCTGCTAAATTTGCCTTTTTTGTCAAATAGGAGACAGTGCATATGCCCTGAGACCATGGATACTCACCCCGTACCTAACACCTGGCAACGAGAGGCGATATAACAGTGCACATCCGCGGACCAGAACTGTTGTGGAGAGGACCTTTGGCTTGTTAAAGGCGAGATTCAGATGCCTCCACAAAAGTGGAGGTGCACTCCAGTATGCCCCAGAAACAGCATCCAAGATAGTTGCCACCTGTGCCATCCTACACAACATTGCCACCAGACGTGGGCTACATCTCACCCCTGAAGACACAGACACGGAGGATGAGTGTTGTAATTTAGTAGCGATTAGATTAAGCATTAGCAGAAGACATCTTGTATTTAGCAACTATTGCGAACATTTCGCGGAATCCACTTATATTCATGGCAGCCATTTTCTCTGCCACATGCTGCCATGTGCTGGCCATATGCTCTGTCCTACCTTCCTGTTAACTACTCTTGAAAATCTATCTAGTGACAAGTTATATTTAGCATCTCCCACTTTCGCACATGCCCAGTAAGATCTGCAGCTGTTAGTAATTAGTAACAGACAGTAATGTGTCTACTAGTCCTTGAAAACTGTTAACCCCTCCTACTTGTCGACTGTGCATTTCCATATGACCTTATATGTCTATAAGTCTTGCTTCTATAATTGTACCACCTTCTTTTTAGCCCCTGCGTGGGTATAAAAGGACCATGCTCTCTTAGTTCAGTGTGCTACTTCAAACATTACCGAAGGGTGCTGTTTGAACTGTAGTACCACCTCTTGAGGTTTAATAAACTTTGTCTTTTATTTCAGTTTCTGTGCCAACTTCTTCCTATATGGTCTGAGGACTTTGTGCAGAGAAGGGTGAACCCCTTGCACTAGTAGGCCTTGCTGAGGCTTACTTCGACTTGAGGAGCAAGAGCTACCACACCGACAGCCTGGGGATAGAAGCATCGCAAATGAGGGCAGACAGAGACGGAACCACATTGCAACCCAATACTTTGGCAGGTGTGTGGCAACTGTCACCACACTCACTAATGTCAGACACACATAGCCCAGGTATGTAGTGAAACAAACAAAACCTTTTTATTTCTAAACTATGTAAAAAGAATATTGCTGTATGTCACAGTCATGATTTGTTAAATGTCATTTAAGACAAATTAAATTCATGTGCCTTCTTCGCAGGACAGGCTCACACCCTCCTCCTATTGCGGCCACCATGGCTCATTCCTGGTGGGTCCCCTGACCCCTACCGTGCACTGCTACACCCCAGCACATGGGACTCGCTGGCAGAAACACTACTTATGGTCGACCCCTCCTCGCTGTCCTGCAGGGTCTCCCCTGTGCCCCTTGCAGCCTGCCTGCTCTCCATAAGGTCCACGGCATGGCTGATGCGGCCAAGTCCTCGCTCCACATCCCCTGCAAAATGCCCTAGTTCCACCTGGAGGCTCACTGTACGCCTTGACAGGCATGTTGTATTAGTGGCAAGACGCCCAATAGATGCTGCTAGTCTGTCAAAGCGTGCGGCAGTGTGGCGCTCCCTGTGCATTGCCTGTGCTCTGTCTGCCACAAGTTTAGTCACCAAATGTTCAATGGCCTGTGTTAAGTTCCCCAGATGTTGGTTCATGTGGTTGAACTGACTGTCCACATTTGCCATCCCATGTGTCGTTGTGGTCTGCAGTCTGTTCAGGTTTCTGTTGATGGACCTCAATTGTCTGTTTTGCAGGCGCTGACCCTGAATGAGCGATGCCTCCAAGCCCGCAAACTCTGCTTCTCCTACATCATCCTGGGGCACCGACTGAACTCTGTACCGGCGTCTGTGCACTGCTCCGGCTTGTGGCTCTGTGCGCCTCTCTGTGGGGCTGGGCCCTGGTGCTATTTCTGCTGCCCCCACGTCCTGCGTTGGATCTTCCATGGACCCTGGTGGTGTTCTGCTGGGCCCTGCTATGGCACCGGCGGCCTCCTGCAGTGGGTATGGCCCATGTTCCTCTCCCTGCCTGATGTCGCTGCTGGGGGTGTCTTGTGGGAGACCTGTGGGATATAGGGGATACACTGTCAGTCTCGCACATCTGTTTTATGCCTTATAATAAACATGTGCCTATATTTGGACTACAGTACTACATTGCCCACAATGCACTATTCTAGAGGTTGCTAGACTGGAATGGAGCTAGTCTGGTTGTGCCTGCTGCTGTGTACTGGGATAGTGTGTATACTGCATTTGTGGGTGTCAAAGCATATCTCATGGTACTCACTTGTTGATGTCCCTGGCGCTGAATTGTCCAGTTCTCCCATGCCCAGTATGGCCTCTGGCTCCAATGTCTCCTCTACCATGCTTTCCAGGGCTGTGGGTGGTGGTACGGTGGATGGGCCTCCTCCGGTGCCCCTCATCTCCCTCATGCACTTCCCAACCCTCTCCTTGGTCCTGGAGCACAGGTCGTACCATCTTTTGCGGATTTCCTCGAGGGTGCGGTGGCTTACCCTATGGCATTGACTTTCTCCTGTATCTGCTGCCATAATCTTTTCTTCTGAGTGTCTGGGACACTCATTGCTGCCTTTCTGAAAAGTTAATCATGGTGCAGGCAGCATTCTTCTGTCAGCACATCCAACTCCTTGTCAGAAAATTTTATTTTCCTCCTTCTGCCAGCACTGCCTGTCTCCTCCATGGTTGCTGCAGCTCCTCTCCCCTGGGTATGTCTCAGCAGTTTGAAATGGGTGTGGGCCTCCCTCCTCCCAGGTCTATTTGATGACTGCCTGGTTCTGATGTCATCACCAAGAGCCAGGAAGTGGGTGCACCTGAAGGCAATTTGCGAGTCACAGGTCGCAAAATGCGGTGCAACACCTCTGCGACTCGCAAATTGGTATCGCAAGTCTTTCTTGCATTTGGTTTTGCGATCCGGAAATAGCGATTTGCATGGAGTCCTACCTACCTACATTTGGCCCCAGGACTCTTCCACTCTGTCTCATGGTGGTCCTATTGGTCTTCACAATGCATGGGCCTGCCCTGTCCATTAGTCCCACCCAGGCCCAGGCATAGACATGACTCTAGCATTCTCAAGTGGCAGGGACACCAAGCGCTTGATTTTCCTGCATCCATTCTGATGTTAAACCATTCGGTGCCCAGGCAAAGACACACCTTCAGTTTCATAAAATAATATTTTGTACCCAGTAACAAGTCCAGCATTTCAGGATTTTTATAGAGTATTTTCTTGTTCTTTGTCCATGTTCACAGGCATGCTATCAGTGTTAGGTGGACCAGCCCCTTTGATATTTTAGTAAATGCTGCTTTGTTTTACTATTTGCCTTTTATTTCGTTAGAACACTAAAAATGTGTTCCCATGACATCGACACTGTTACATGGATATTTGCACTTTTATGGTTACATGGATAATTGCACTTTTGACAATAATTATCAATGCAAGCGGATTTTCCTTTTGTGTGTTTCTTTGCGCTCATGGTGGCCGCCGGCTCACTTATGTGAAACTGTTTTTGCATTTCAGTTTATGTGGCAAGAAAGTTTGGTTACGAGTTAACAATGCTAATAGCTTTAACTTGAGTAAACTCGAGACCTACTGCATTGGAAAAGCTTGTTTCTTTTGTGGCAGAAACTGTTCTGGCTAGTTCTGGTCATCCCAGGTTTGCCCATTGTGGTTTGCCGATATCGACACATGCATTAGCAACCACACACATATAGTGCAATCGATGAGAGACTGGAGGGATTTGCTTGGTAGTTTATTCCCATCCTGGGTGCTGAGTCACATGTTTCATTTCAAGCATTCCAGTTGTACAAAGTTGATCATGGACATGAGTAGGTGATGGACGTTAAAGGCACCCCATTTTGATATGAACACTCTTCACACCAGATTTACTAGCCCAATGCTTCTTGCTTGCATCACAAAACTGATGCAAACTTGTGGAAAGTATTGTATTGGGATGAACATTCCAGAGCAATACTTATTTTTGTGTTGTAAAGTAGCCCTAAAGTAGCTCAAAGTAGAGCTACTTTCAACGGCATAACTACCATTAATGCTGCAGGTGCGGTAACACCATGATCCAGAGCCTTGAGGGGCCTATAAAACTCTGATAATTAATGTATTTTACTACCCCAACAGCAGCTAAAGGGGCCATTTTTCTTGCATGCAAAAGGGACTATAGCTACTTTAGTTAAGGGGCGTGACAGATACATAAGTGTTCCAATGCAACCGCCCATGGGTTTTAAGGCACTGTTTTTGCTGATTTTTAGACTCTGCGCACTTTATCACTGCTAACCAGTGGTAAAGTGCATATGCTCTCTCCCTTTAAACATGGTAACATTGGATCATACCCAATTGGACTATTTCATTTACTTATAAGTCCCTAGTAGTGTGCACTGTATGTGCCCAGGGCCTGTAGATTAAATGCTATTAGTGGGCCTCCAGCACTGATTGTGCCACCCACTTAAGTAGCCCCTTAACCTTGTCTCAGGCTTGCCATTGCAAGGCCTGTGTGTGCAGTTTCACTGCCAATTCGACTTGGCATTTAAAAGTACTTGCCAAGCCTAAACCTCCCCTTTTTCTACATATAAGACACCCCTAAGGTATGCCCTAGTGACCCATAGGGCAGGGTGCTGTGTAGACAAAAGGCAGGACATGTGCCTATGTAGATTACATTTCCTGGTAGTGTAAAACTTCCAGATTCGTTTTTACACTGCTATGAGGCCTGCTTCCTTCATAGGCTAACATTGAGGCTGCTCTCATACATTGTTTGACTGGTAGCTGCTGATCTGAAAGGAGTAGGAAGGTCATATTTAGTATGGCCAGAATGGTGATGTAAAATCCTGCTGACTGGTGAAGTTGGATTTCATATTACTATTTTAGAAATGCCACATTTAGAAAGTGAGCATTTCTCTGCACTTAAATCTTTCTGTGCATTACAATCCACGTCTGTCTGGGTTTAGTTGACAGCTCCTTGTGCATTCACTCAGACACACCCCAAGCACAGGATACTCAGCCTCACTTGCATACAACTGCATTTTGAATGGGTCTTCCTGGGCTGGGAGGGTGGAGGGGCTGCTCTGACACAAAGGACTGCCACACGCCCTACTGGGACCCTGGCAGACAGGATTGAACTGAAAGGGGACCTGGTGCACTTCTAAGCCACTCTTTGAAGTCTCCCCTACTTCAAAGGCACATTTGGGTTTATAAACAGGGCCTCTGCCCCTTCCAACTCAGACACTTCCTGGAGAAGATAACTGGAACAAGAACCTGCATCCTCCCAAGAAGAACTGCTTGGCTGCCCAAAGGACTCACCTCACTGCTTTCTGTGAAGGACTGCTGCCTTGCTGTTGGCCTGCTGCCTTGCTGCTCTCTATCTGTGGTGAAGAAGTGCTCTCCAAGGGCTTAGATAGAGCTTGCCTCCTGTTCCCTGACGTCTCAGAACCAAAAAGACTTCTCGCTTGCAACTGAACTCCTTGTGCGGTGAAAACTTGATGCACAGCTTGCTAAAACCGATGCACAGCCTGCCCCATGGTGAGAAATTCACTGCACGCCGAACCGGAACAAAGCACCATGACTTCGCAAGGAGAAGATCGACGCGGCGCCTGCGTTGCAACCGGAGCTTCGACGCACGCCCACCGTATCGACGCACAGCCGACCTGGTATGACGCAGCCCAACTTCCAGAGGGGAAATCGACACAGCGCCTGCCTTGCGGAAGAAACTTCCATGCAACGGCCACCAGAACGACGCAGCGCTTGTGACTTCGCTCCGCAAGCCAGGACTCCACGCAGAGATCCTGGGGTGTCTAAAAACATTGCAACCCAGTGAGGATCCATGACCGAGCACTGGAAATCGACACACAGATGGCCCTGCGAGGAAGCTAAACGACGCATTGCCGTGTGCGGCCTCAGAAATCGACACACACCCTTTAGCTTCCCCGCTTCTCCCCCTCTGCGAACCAGGTACTTTGTGCTAGAAAGAGACTTTGAGGGTCATTCCGACCCTGGCGGTCATAGACCGCCAGGGCCGGGGACCGCGGATGCACCGCCAACAGGCTGGCGGTGCATCCAGGCCAATTCTGACCGCGGCCGTAAAGCCGCGGTCAGAAAAGGGAAACCGGCGGTTTCCCGCCGGTTTTCCCCTGGCCTGAAGAATCCTCCATGGCGGCTCTGCAGGCAGCGCCGCCATGGGAATTCCGACCCCCTTCCTGCCAGCCTGGTTCTGGCGGTTTTGACCGCCAGAACCTGGCTGGCGGGAACGGGTGTCGTGGGGCCCCATAACAGGGCCCCACAAAGATGTTCAGTGTCTGCATAGCAGACACTGAAAATCGCGATGGGTGCAACTGCACCCGTCGCACCCTTTCCACTCCGCCGGCTCCATTCGGAGCCGGCATCCTCGTGGAAGGGGGTTTCCCGCTGGGCGGGCGGGCGGCCTTCTGGCGGTCGCCCGCCAGCCCAGCAGGAAACTCAGAATGACCGCCGCGGTCTTTTGACCGCGGTACGGTTCTCTGGCGGTTCCCGCTTGGCGGGCGGCTCCCGCCGCCCGCCAAGATTAGAATGACCCCCTTTGTTTGCTTTAAAAAGACTTCAGATACTTTGATCCTCATTACAACCCTGGCGTTCTGTGATTAAGCGGCGGTAACACCGCCAACTGGCCGGCGGTAAAAAAAATGGAATCATGACCACGGCGGAAACTGGCAACACATACAGCCACTTTAACACTCCGACCGCCACGGTGGTAGCAACAAACACTGTGGCGGTAACCGCCAACAGGCAGGCGGAAGACAATGCATCGCCCACAGCATTGCAACAGGCCTATTCGCCACCTTTTCCGGGGCGGTACCAACACTATCAAAAGCACAGCGGAAACAGTACACTGAAGGGAAACAACTCACTTCTCTACACTCAAGGAAGAACCATGACACCATGGAGCCCGAAGTGTACCTTCTCATTCACCAGGAACACGAACGCCGGTGACGATGACCACGGCACACAAGGGAGGGAGGGAGGAAAAAAAGAGTGACACACATACGCAACACGCAACACCCCCACCCCCATCCCCAACACCATACACACAAATAGATGCAACAACATGACATATACACCTCGTAACCCTCAAGAATAACGCAAGGACAAAAGGAATGGATTAAAATGAGTGTAATCGTACAAATTTAGATGAATACGTCCTTAAACAATCAACAGTATGTACAATATATACAAAAGGAGGGACAATGCCCACTTCAAAATGTCCGTGGCCCACGGGGACATAACACATAGGTCAAGGCCACACTTGACTCCTGCCTCAATACGGAGAGACCACTGCAGGGGCATTAGGTCGAAAAAACACAGGCACCTCAGGGGGTCAGGGAATGGGGGGCACCTCAGCTGGAAGATGGTACAACGCCACTGCTCCTGGAGGGAGCTATATACCCCGTGCGATGTCCTGGGGGAGTGCAAAGCCACAGTCTCTCTAGTGGGTGGTTTGCCCACTGCTTGGTCCTGGGGAGTGCAACGCCACAGTCTCTCTAGTGGGTGGTTTGCCCACTGCTTGGTCCTGGGGAGTGCAAAGCCACAGTCTCTCTAGAGGATGGTTTGCCCACTGCTTGGTCCTGGGGAGTGCACATCCACAGTCTCCCTTGTGGGTGGTTTGCCTATTGCTTGGTCCTGGGGAGTGCAAAGCTACAGTCTCTCAAGTAGGTGGTTTGCCCACTGCTTGGTCTTGGGGTGTGCAAAGCCACAGTCTCTCAAGTGGGTGTGTTGCCCACTGCTTAGTCCTGGGGAGTGCAAAGCTACAGTCTCTCTAGTGGGTGGCTTCTCCACTGGTTCTGGAGGGGGCTTTGTGCCCAGTGTGTTTCATCCTGCCAAGGAGGGGGTGAGTGGATGCCTTCTTCCACTGGTCCTGGAGGGAGCTTTGGTCCCAGTGTGCTTCATCCTGGATGGGGCAAGGTCACAGTCACTCACCTGGGAGTCACACCGACAGGTGTTGCAGGGGCGAGGATGCTCTGCAGCCCATGTAGTCACTACTACACACTGCTTGCCGGCGGTGACGGCTCCTCAGTAGATGGCAGTTTTGCTGCAGGTGGCGGTGCTGCCAGTGGTGGTGGTAGGCTCAAGCCCTTCACCTTCAGCCTCGGATGGCTGCCCACTGGGGCTGCTGCTGCTGGCAGTGGTGTTGCTGGCGGCAGGGCAGGTGCCGGTGCTGGTCGCGGTGCAGGTGGCAGTGCTGGCCGCAGTGCAGGTAGCGGTGCTAGCCGCGGTGGTGGTAGGCTCCAGCTCTTCACCTGCAGCCTCAGACGGATGCCCACTAGGGCTGCTGCTGCTGGCAGGGGTGCTGCTGGCAGCGGGGCAGGTGGTGGTGCTGGTCACGGTGCAGGTGGCGGAGGTGGCCGCGGTACAGGTAGCGGTGCTGACCGCAGTGGTGATAGGCTCCAGCCCTTCATCTGCAGACTTGGACGGCTGAAGTGCCATGGCTGTTGTTGTGTGCCCCTTCCTGCCATTGGCAGATGGTGGTGCATCCTTGCTTCTGCCAGCTGGTGTTTTTTTCTTGCCCTTGCTGGCTGGTGGTGCCTCATTCCCCTTGCTGGTTGGTGTCCCCTTCTTGCCCTTGCAAGGTGGCGGACCCTTCTTGGCCTTGGCGGGTGATGCTTGCACACTGGTTATGCTGACGGGTGCCTTCTTGGAGCCTCTCACACCTGCAGTAGCTGCAGAAACCACAGTGCCCATGGAATGGGTGGCTGAGGTGGTTTGCTGGGTTCTGGCCACCCTGGCCCTAAGTGAAGGACGGGGGGAGGGGTAGGGAATAGGTCAATGGTGGCGAGGAAAAGCTTCTTAGGGACACTGGGACGGGAAGAGGGTGAAGGTTTGGGAGTGGAGGAAGATGGTGTGGTTGTAGGATGTGTCAGTCTGCTGTGTTTGGGTGCAGGCGCATGAGCCTGATGCTGTTGTGAGGTGGATGGCTGTTGGATGTCTGTGGGCTTGCGTTTGTGTACTTTGGGAAGAGGGGTCACAGACACAGTGGGAGAGGACACAGGGGACGTGTGAATGAATGTGGGGGTGGTGACTGCCAGTGAGGGGCATGTAGTAATAGGCATGCTGGTGATGGAGGTAGTGGATGAGGATGTAGTGCATGCAGGTGTGAGTGGAGCCGCCACTGGGAGGGAGGTGGACGAGGAGGAGGAGGGGGACACAGTGGAGGCAGTGGATGTTGGTATGTCTGCATCTGGATGGTGTTTGTGTGAGTGCCCGTGGGATGATGTGTGGTGCTTGAGCCAATCCTGTGTGTTGTCTTGGGTACATGCTGGTCTGAATGTGTGCTTGGGATAGGTTGGGGTTGAGGGGAATGGAACTGGGTAGAGGAAGTTGGAGGGGGAGGCTAGAGACAGGGACAATGGCTGCCATCAGGGAGGAGGCCAGAGCCTGGATTGATCTCTGTTGAACCGCCATGCCAGAGTGAGTGCCCTCCAGGAATGCATTTGTTTGTTGCAAATGGCCTGCCAGCCCCTAGATGGCATTCACTATGGTTGATTGCCCAAAAGAGATGGATCGCTGGAGGTCAATAGCCTCCTCACTGAGGGCAGCCGGGCTGACTGGGGCAGGGCCTGAGGTGCCTGGGGTGAAGGAGATGCCCCCCCTCCTGGGTGAGCGGGCATGGGAAACACGCTGAGGGGCTGCTGGGAGGGCAATGCTGGCACAGGGGTGGCGGCTGTACCTGTAGTTGGGGTGGGCACAGAGGTGTCCACCACAGCCAGGGAGCTTCCATCGGAGGAGGAGTCGCTGTCGGTAGTGCCCCCTCCTATCTCCGTTGTGGTGCTCCACTCACCCTCCGTCCCACTGGTACCCTCACCGTCGGTGGATTAGGCCCCTAGGCCCATGTGGGATACAGCTTGCTCCATCACCGGTGCCTCTTCTCCTCTGCCAGATGATGCTAATGCACACAAGAACAGGGTGACAAAACAAAAAGGGGGGGAGAGAGAGAGGATACACTTGGTCAAAGCCAGCAACAACACTACCATGGCATACACAACTCACAGAGAACAGCTCAATGCACTCGGCCATGCACTACCAGTTACAATGCTAGTCACCAGCCCATGGGATACAATGCCTAACGCCATTAGCTGCACACCTGAAACCCACAGGACCCTGCCCAGTAGTAGATGCTCTCCAACATTTTTGTAGTTGTAGTGCATCTGAGCTTCTCCATCATGGAACCTACCCTGCCATGTTTGCCCTGGCCTAGGGCCACCCACAGCCCACATCCCCCACCAGGTAACACCTTAACGCGTGCAAAGTCAAGAATCTGAATCTGTACTCACCCCCTTGTGGCTGCTGTGATGCCTTCAAGAGCCCATCCAACTCTGGGTAGGCCACTGCCAGGATGTGGAACATCAAGGGGGTCAGGGTACGATGGGCACCCATTCCTTGTTGGGAGGCCAGCCCCAGCTGGACCTCCGATGTCTTCCATGCCCAGCAGCGCAGGTCCTCCTACCATTTGCGGCAGTGGGTGCTCCGCCTGTCAAAGACCCCCAGGGTCCGCACCTCCTTGGCGATGGCACGCCAAATACCCTTTTCCTAATGGGCGCTGACCTGCAGGAAAAATACAGCAGAAAAGGTATTAGTCATACCATCTGGACTGTCATACTCATGGCCCACCATATCCCTCCCATCCCCTTACGCACAGACGTTGAGCACCATACATGCAGCACTCTGCCCAGGAGCCCTCAGCCCCCCTACAAGAGGCTTACACACACAGACACTCCATACTTTCATGCCCCACGCATCATGCTCACAGTGTACTCACTTGTTGGTCTGGAGGACCATAAAGTAAAGGGTACTGGGTAGGACCCCATCTCTCCAACTCCTCGAAGTGAAGGTAGGGGCCCTTTCCACAGACACTTGAGCCATGGTCGCTTCCAGACGCAGGTCACAGCATCACTTGCAGTGTAGGTCCTCTCCTGTTGAAGGTCAGGTAGCAAGTGAGTGAACAGATTGAAAGGGCGGTCACGTCCACAGCGGTGTGTACTGTCACCGCCGGCATACATCGCCATTGGCTCCTGGAACCCGTAGGCCCCAATGATACCCAAAGTGGTGTTGCATGGGGGTCATCGACCGTGACTGCAACGGCGCACAACGCCAGCAGAATTACCCCATTTCCACTTGTCCCTCCTCACAGGTCAGGCAGCCGCCATTTCATGGGGGCACAAGCCATGGTACCTAACTACGTCACAGCAGACATAGGCACACCAACTGACTTACAAGTTCACATACTGTTTCTGTAAAACAAAAATTGCATATTAATCTGTAGACATGTTTGAATGACATTCTTCTCACCATTTTTTACCTCTAGAGCTCAACCACTAAGGAGATGGAGACACCCCCGTGTACAGATCCCTGGTGGACCTGGAGACAATGGAGGAAAGGCACATTATCCTAACCTACAGACTTCATAGGGCCACAACCCAAGAGCTGTGTGCCCAATTGGAGCCAGACCTGATTTTAGCTATCCGCCACCCCACAGGTATCCCCCCTCTAGTGCAGGACCTGTCAGTGCTCCATTTCTTGGCAAGTGGTACCTTCCAAGCGACTGTGGCCCTGGCATCAGGGATGTCACAGGCTATGTTCTCAAATGTGCTGACCAGAGTGTTGTCTGCCCTGCTGAAACACATGCGCAGCTACATCGTATTCCCCCAGATTGAGGATTTGGCCACAGTGAAGGCTGACTTCTATGCAGTGGGACATATCCCCAACATCACTGGTGCCATTGATGGCACACATATTGCCTTTGTCCCCACCAGAGAAATGAACAGGTATTCAGAAATCGAAAGAGCTTTCACTCTCTGAGTGTCCAGATAGTGTGCCAGGCAGACCAGTACATCTCCCATGTGAATGCAAAGTATCCTGGCTTTGTGCATGATGCCTTTATCTTGAGGAATATCAGCATTCCATATGTGATGTCTCAACTCCAGAGGCACAGGGTGTGGTTAATAGGTGAGCCCATGGTCCCCACCCAGTGTCTGTTAGTATATGGGTGTGGGGTTGGCCCTAAGGGTGAGTGTCTGGCTAACAGGTATCCCTCAATATTTACAGGTGACTCTGGTTACTCCAACCTCTCATGGCTACTGACCCCAGTGAGGAATGCCAGGACAAGGGCAGAGGAACGTTACAATGAGGCACATGGGCGAACAAGGAGGATCATTGAGCACAGCATTGGCCTCCTGAAGGCTAGATTCCGGTGCCTTCATCTGACTGGTGGATCCCTGTACTACTCACCCAAGAAGGTGTGCCAGATCATCGTTGCATGTTGCATGTTGCACTACCTGGCCTTGAGACACCAGGTACATTTTCTGCAGGAGGATGAGCCTGGGGATCGTTGTGTGGCAGCAGTGGAGCCTGTGGACAGTGATGAAGAGGAGGCAGAGGAAAAGGATGTGGATGACAGAAGTACAATAATCCAACAGTACTTCAGGTGACACACAGGTAAGACATTGTAACTTCACCTTTCATTGCAGTTTTATGTTGGACATTGTACATGGCAGCCTGATTTCCTTATTTCTATGGCCACTTACTGTACCCTTTGGCATCTCTATTTTCAGATATCTGTGACCCACTCTGGCTCCTGGTGTGTTTACTGCTGCCCACTACAGGTCATACCTATGTAAATATAACTGTACATTTGAATTGCAATGTTTACAGCTTGTTTAAATAATACATATTTCAATCACTTGACAGACTCCATACTTGTATCTGTACCAAGGGTGTTTATTTCTGTGATAATATGTGTAGGGGGTATTGCAATGGACTGGATTGATGGTGGAGAAACATCCAGGAGAGAGTCCAGTCTATTGGTATCACAGATGCATTGTCCAAGGGGGCATAGGAAGTGGAGCAATGGCAGTTCAAGGTGGACAGGGTGACAGAGTGGGACACAAGGGTGACAATCAGGTGAGTCCTGTTTCCTGGCGGGGTCTTGCCAATGTTCTCTGACTTCTGCCTGGATCGCAGGGACCTTTTGCATGGTGGTTCTCCTTCTGCAGGGGTTGGGGTGCTGATGGCCTGTTGTTCCAGTGTTGGGGCCTCCTGTCCACTAGCGTCGTCGGGGGTGGAGGGCTGTTCTTCGGTTGGCTAGTGTCAGGGGTCCATTGGTGTGCCCCTGCCTCCCTCATGGTGTTGGCCATGTCTACCAGCACCCCTGCAATGGTGACCCGGGCGGTGTGGATGTCTCTCAGGTTCTCCCTGATCCCCAGGTACTGTCCCTCCTGCAGCAGCTGGGTCTCCTGCAACTTAGCCAGTATCTGGCCCATCATCTCCTGGGAATGGTGGTATGCTCCCAGGATGTTGGTGAGTGCCTTGTGGAGAGTCAATTCCCTAAGCCTGTCCTCCCCCTGTCGCACAGCAGTCCTCCCAGCTTCCCTGTTGTCCTGTGCCTCTGTCCCCTGAACTGTGTGCCCACTGCCACTGACCTCAGGTCCCTGATCGTCTTGTGATTGTGGGGTGGCCTGGGGTCCCTGTAGTAGTGGACACAGTGATGATTGAAGTCTACTGGGGACAGAGGGATGGACCCTCTGGGTGGGTGCTGTGCTGATGTTTCCTGAGGGGGAAGCTCTATGTTTTTTTGGGACTGTGGCTGGGTCACCGATTGTCCAGAGGCCCCTGATGGGCCAGGTTGGTCATCCTGATCCAGGCGTGCAGATCTGCTGTCATCACTTTTGGCCTCTTCTGGTGGGGGGGACTGGTTGTTGCTGGCACCTCCTCTCCGGTGACGTTGTGTGGGGGTCCTGTGGGGATGTAAATGCAGTGTTATTGTTTCTGCGTTTCACATCTTGTGCATGGGTACATTTCCCTCTATGGTTGTTATTACCAAGGCGGCTTTGGCTTATGTGAGTTGTGATTTGGTTGGCTAGTGTGCATGCTGTGGTGTTGGGCGCCCAAGCAGGTCTGTGATGGGGGTCCATGCATTGGTGTTGAATGCAGGGCTTGGTATTAGGATGGGTGGGTTTTGATGGTGGGGTATATGTGAGGTGGTGGAGTGATGGGGGTGAGGGTAGGGGTAGGAGTTTGTGATGGCATGCAAGTAGGGGGGGATAAAGTAGTAAAGGTCCTCCTGCTACTCCTGCCAGGCCCTCAGGATACATGATCGCCAAGACTTGTTCCTCCCATGTTGTTAGTTGTGGGGGTCCACCACCAGCCCTCTGTACAACTATTTGGTGTCTTGCAACCACGGAACGCACCTTCCCCCGTAGGTCGTTCCACCTCTTCCTGATGTCGTCCCTTGTTCTGGGGTGCTGTCTCACGGCGTTGACCCTGTCCACCACGTTCCGCCATAGCTCAATCTTCCTAGCAATGGACGTCTGCTGCGCCCGTGATCTGAATAGCTGTGGCTCTACCCGGATGATTTCTTTCACCATTACCCCTAGCTCCCCCTCAGAGAATCTGGGGTGTTGTTGTGGTGCCATGGGGGTAGTGTGAGTGGTGTGTGTGATGGTGTGGGGGTGATGTGTTGGGGTGTGTGCTGTGAGGTGCGTGGATGGTGTATGGGTGATGGTGTTTTGTGGCTCTGATTCAGTGGTTGCTCTTGGCGTGTCTCTCTCTCTGCTGTCAAATTCTTTGGGTTGTAAAGGGCTGTGGGTAGTGTGTGTGTATCTTTTATAGTGGTGTGGGTGTGGTGTGTGGATGTATGTCAGGTGTGTGTAGTTTGAATTGTCCAATGTGGTGTTGTTTTATTAGTGTGTGTGTATTTTGAGCACGGCAGTCTGTACCGCCAATGGTTTACCGCGGTTGAATGACCACCGCAGTGATTCGTGGGTCATGATGCTGTGGGCGTATTTCTGTTGGTGTAATGGTGTGGGTTTTGCTACTGCCAGTTTATCACTGACCTTTGGGCTGGTGGACTTATGTGTGTGTCTGTATAGTAGTGGATTTCTATGTGTGGGTCATAATACCTGTAGCGGTATACTGTCGCGGTCACGGTATGTTGGCGGTAGTCAGCATGGCGGTAAGCGGCTCTTACCGCCACTGTCATAATGAGGGCCTTTATATCACTTTTCAGTGATATCTCTACATTTCCGTATTGCATTTTTGATAGTTTTGACCTGCAAATATCCAGATAAATGTTATACATTTCTCTAAACACTATGTGGTGTATTTTTGTGGTGCTATATTGTGTTAGTGTATGATTTATTGCAGAAATACTTTACACATTGCCTTCTAAGTTAAGCCTGACTACTCAGTGCCAAGCTACCAGAGGGAGGGCACAGGATAATTTGGATTGTGTGTGACTTACCTTGACTAGAGTGAGGGTCCTTGCTTGGACAGGGGGTAACCTGACTGCCAATCAAAGACCCCATTTCTAACATTGGTGATCATCGGTGAGGATAGGATTGTATTTGTGCAGTGACATACAGTAGCTAAGTATTTCACTACCTACCCACAGTTGAAGGTCAACTTGATTTTTATCTCTTTTCTGCAATTTTGTTTTTCTTGTCAATTTTTGATTAAAATCCTCAAATCAACATGTCTCTAGCTGGGTCTCAAGCTGGAGAGGAAAATTTTGATATGGCTATGCTGGAGACCTACACTGTTAAACAGCTGAGGGCAGTCTACAGGGATATGGGTGTACCTACCCAGAAAGCCTCCAGTACGGAGGAATTGCAAAGGGCACTGAGGGCCTGGGCAGAAGCCACTGCTGAGGAGAATGATGAGGAGGAGGGTAGAGAAGATGGCCCCTCAGAGAATTTTTTTGTCCTCACTAGATGAGATTAGTGCTGCAATTGTGCCCCCTGCAAAACCAGGGAGCAGTGTCTCTGATTAAAGCCTGACTGCAGAGGAAAGGAGAGAGGAGAGAGAGTTTCAGTTGCAGATGGCAAAGTTAATAATTGAGGCTCAACAGGAGGAAAGGAGAGCAGAGAGAGAAGCCAAGCAAGCTGAGGCTGAAAGAGCAGCCAAAGAGATTGAAGCTGAAAGAGCTGAAGCTGCAGCTGAGAGAGTCTTGGCTGAGAAAAATCTGTTGTTGGCTCATGAACTGAGTCTCAAGGAGCTGGAGATCAAGGCGAGACAGTCTGAGTCCAATGATGGTGGCAGCATACGAGCAGGACCGGTTGGGGACAAATAGGTTCGTATACCCAAGAATGTGGTGCCAAGTTTTGTGGTGGGAGATGACATTGATAAGTGGCTGGCTGCCTATGAAGTTGCACTTAGGGCCCATGGGACACCTGAGGAGCACTGGAGAGTTGCCATGTGGTTTTATGTACCACCCTTAGGGAGGGACACACTTCTCACACTTGTTCCACAGAATAGAAATGACTACTCACACATGAAAGCCGCTTTCCTGGTCAAGTTTGGGCTGACCCCTGAGAGATACCGTCAGAGGTTCAGGGACAGCACCAAACTTTCAACACAAACTTGGGTGGATTGTTATGATTTCTCCAACAAGGCACTGGATGAATGGGTGCGGGACAGCAAAGTAGATGATTATAAAGGGTTATATGACTTGATTCTGAAAGAGCATTTGCTCAATATTTCTTTTACAGAGTTGTGCCAGCATTTGGTAGATTGTAAGCTGACTGACCCCAGGAAGCTTGCTGAGGAGGCGGACCTCTGGGTTAGCACCAGAGTGTCCAAGAAGGTATCTGGGGGGACTCCCACAAAAGTGGTCAGGGTTCCCAACAGAAGAAAGAGGGGGGAGAAAAACTTAAGAATAAGGAGTTCTCAAAAGGCCCCCAAAAGAATTCCCAAGGGGGGTGGTCCCCATTCCTCTTCTAGATTTGGGAAGATGCCAGGGTACTTTGATAAAACATTAGAGAAATTCATCCCCAAATGCTTAGAGTGCTACCGGCATGGGCACTATAAGGGCGACTCCCAGTGTTCCAAGAGGGCACAGTCCACCACTGGACAGACACCTGGGTTGGCTAGTGTAGCGCTCGGGGGGAACACAGTCCCAGTTAGCTTTGGAGAGCAGGCAGAGTTTCCCTAGTGTCCCTGGGAGAAAAAGAAATGGTGCCTAAAGCCTACATACCAGAAAATACATCCACGTTTAGGCAGTGGGTCACCATTGATGGGCAAAGGATGGGGGCTTTGCATGACACAGGAGCCAGTATGACTACAGTCAAGAGTCAGCTGGTGTCATCAGAGCAGCTAGTCCCTAATAAATTCCACCAGGTCATAGACGCTGACAATGGCGAGAGTCACCTACTGGTAGCTCTGGTTCCCTTTGAGTGGGGGGGGGGCCTCTGGTACTCTGAAAATAGCTGTGAGTCCTGCCATTCCAGTAGATTGTCTGTTAGGCAATGATCTTGAGCATACTGCCTGGGAAGAGGTAGAGCTCAGATCCCACCTGGAGATGTTGGGTTTGCCTGACTGGGTCTGCATGACCACACGGTCCATGGAAGGGAGTCAAGGGCGTCTGGAGCCTGGAACAATGGCCCAGACAGCTGCAAAGAGGAAGGACAAGAGGCGCAGGAAACCCACCTCATATGTTCCCTCGGTGGTGGGAGGGGCCCCTGAGGAGGAGGCCCCTGAGCAAACTGGGGAGGACACAGCTGACCTGGGTAACCTACCGGAACTTGCTTGCTGGCAAGTAGAGGGTGGGTAAACTAAGGCAAAATTCTGCAAGGTGCATTCCTGCCCCACCCTTGAGAGTCTGAGGTGACAGGCCACATCCCAAGCAGCAGGTGACGCCTATGGCTCTAACCATATTTACTGGGAGAATGATTTCCTTTACAGTGAGCCTAAGATTCCAGGTCCTGGGGCAGCACGTGTGCTGGTGGTCCTCCAGTGTTACCGGGCCTTCCTACTGCGTCTGGCTCACGGCATTCCCTGGCAGGACATCTGGGCCAAGACAATACCTTTGACAGGCTTGTCACCACTTCCATTGGCCCAGAATGAGGTTAGCTTCAGATAATTTCTGCAGAGCTTGCCCAACCTGCCAGGCTAGTGGGAAGACAGGGAAAAAGCTTAAGGCTCCCCTGCTCCCACTCCCCATCGTTGGCACCCCCTTTGAAAGGGTGGGCATCGACATTGTTGGTCCCTTGGACCCCAAAACTGCCTTGGGCAACAGGTTAATCCTGATTTTGGTGGACCATGCCACCCGTTATGCAGAGGCAATCCCTCTGAGAACAGTGACTGCACCGGTGGTGACCAGAGCCTGTGTGGGACTCCCTAAGGAAGTTGTGTCTGACTGGGGCACAAACTTCATGTCTGCGTACATGAAGTCCATGTAGGATGAGTGTGGGGTGACCTACCGGTTTACTACCCCTTATCATCCTCAATCCAATGGGCTTGTTGAGAGATTCAACAAGACCCTGAAAGGCATGATTGGTGGCCTGACTGAAGCCATGAGGTATAAGTGGGACATCCTCTTACCATGCCTATTGTTTGCTTACAGGGAGGTGCCCGAGAAAGGGGTGGGGTTCAGCCCCTTTGAGCTCCTCTATGGTCACACCGTCAGGGGACCACTGAGCATAGTTAAAGAGGTCTCGGAGAAAGCTCCCAAAACACCTCCCCAGGATGTGGTCAGCTACATGCTGGCCCTCCCCAATCAAACCCAGCGCTTCTGGAAGTAGGCCAAGAGTAACCTTGAGGCCAGTCAACAGGTGATGAAAGAGTGGTATGGCCGGTAGACCACTCTGGTTGAGTTCTCACCTGGAGACAAGGTTTGGGTGATCGAGCCAGTAGAGCCCAGGGCTCTCCAGGCCCGCTGGACTGGCTCATTTGAGATCAATGAGCACAAAGGAGAGGCCACTTACCTAGTGGACCTCAAGACCCCCAGGCAGCCCCTAAGGGTCCTCCATCACAACATGCTCAAACCTCACTTTGAGAGGTCTGAGATCAGTATGCTCCTGGTCACAGATGAGGGTTTGGAAGAGGAGAGTAAACCTCTCCCCGACTTCCTCTCTGCCATAGAAGGTGATGGGTCAGTGGAGGGTGTCATTCTCTCTGACTCCCTGACTGTAAATCAGAGAGGGGTCTGCTATGAGCTCTTACAGCAGTTCTCTTCCCTTTTCTCCCTTACTCCTGAACTGACCCACTTGTGTGTTCATGACATTGACACACGTGACAGTCCCCCTGTGAAGAACAAAATTTACAGGTTATCGGATAAGGTGAAGGTCAGCATCAAGGTGGAGGTCTCCAAGATGTTGACTTTAGGGGTTATTGAGAAATCCAGTAGTCCCTGGGCCAGCCCTGTGGTGCTGGTTCCTAAGGCTGCTGCCCCCGGTGCAAAGCCAGAACTCAGGTTCTGTGTAGACTACTGGGGTCTCAACTCAGTCACACGGACTGATGCTCACCCCATCCCCCAGTGCTGATGAGCTCATTGACAGGCTAGGCGCTGCCAAGTTTCTGAGTACGTTTGATCTTACATCAGGGTACAGGCAGATCGCCCTGACTGAGGGGTCTAAAGAGAGATTGGCATTTTCCACACCTGATGGCCATTACCAGTTCCGGGTGATGCCCTTTGGGTTGAAAAATACCCCGCTACCTTCCAACGGTTGGCTAGCGGGGTCCTAGCTGGCAAGGATGCCTACTGTGCTGACTACCTAGACGACACAGCTATCTGCAGTTCTAGCTGAGAGGAAAACCTGCTCCAACTCAAGGAAGTGCTTCAGGCCCTGAGACAGGGAGGCCTGACAAGGTGCAGCTACTCCATGCCAAGATTGAAACTATCAAGGCCTGGCAACCACCTAGAACATAGACTGAAGTGAGAGCCTTTTTCGGCCCTATGGTACCATTGTGTCACCCTTGACAGAACTCACTTCTAAGAAACAACCTAGGTTGGTGAATTGGACAGAGGCTTGTCAGAAAGCCTTTGATTCTCTGAAGGAACCCATGTGCACGGCCCCGTGCTCAAGGCCCCTGACTATTCCCAGGACTTTATTGTGCAGACAGACGCTTCAGAGCATGTCAAAGGGCTGTTCTAGCACAGCTAAACGAGGAGGGCTCAGACCAACGAGAAGCCTTTCTTAGCAGAAGGATTTTACCACGGGAACAGAAGTAGAGTACTTTTGAGAGCGACGCATTTGCTGTGGTCTGGGCACTGAAGAAGATAAGACCCTACCTGTTTGAGACTCACTTCTGGGTTCAGACAGACCACAGGCCCCTCAGATGGGTCATGCAGATGAGGGGTTAGAATCCTAAACTTTCGAGGTGGTGCATTTCCCTACAGGAGATGGACTTTACGGTAGAGCATCGCCCGGGGATTGACCATGCCAATGCTGATGGTCTCCCCAGATAAATCTGCCTTAGCGATGAGAGCTCCCAGGAGGTTGGGTAACTCTCCCCAGTTTCAGCTGGGGGGACACATGTTCGACCTGAAAGCCTTAGGGTGGTCACTCCTAACTTTTTGCCTGCCTCCCTCCACTTTTTGGGCACTGTTTTTGCTGGGTTTTAGACTCTGCGCACTTTACCACTGCTAACCAGTGCTAAAGTGCATATGCTTTCTCCCTTTAAACATGGTAACATTGGATCATGCCCAATTGGACTATTTCATTTACTTATAAGTCCCTAGTAGTGTGCACTGTATGTGCCCAGGGCCTGTAGATTAAATGCTACTACTTGGCCTGCAGCACTGGTTGTGCCACCCACTTAAGAAGCCCCTTAACCTTGTCTCAGGCTTGCCATTGCAAGGCCTGTGTGTGCAGTTTCACTGCCAATTCGACTTGGCATTTAAAAGTACTTGCCAAGCCTAAAACTCCCCTTTTTCTACATATAAGACACCCCTAAGGTACGCCCTAATAACCCATAGGGCAGGGTGCTGTGTAGACAAAAGGCAGGACATGTACCTATGTAGATTACATGTCCTGGTAGTGTAAAACTCCCAGATTCGTTTTTACACTGCTGTGAGGCCTGCTCCCTTCATAGGCTAACATTGGGGCTGCTCTCATACATTGTTTGACTGGTAGCTGCTGATCTGAAAGGAGTAGGAAGGTCATATTTAGTATGGCCAGAATGGTGATGTAAAATCCTGCTGACTGGTGAAGTTGGATTGAATATTACTATTTTAGAAATGCCACAGTTAGAAAGTGAGCATTTCTCTGCACTTAAATCTTTCTGTGCCTTACAGTCCACGTCTGTCTGGGTTTAGTTGACAGCTCCTTGTGCATTCACTCAGACACACCACAAACACAGGATACTCAGCCTTACTTGCATACATCTGCATTTTGAATGGGTCTTCCTGGGCTGGGAGGGTGGAGGGCCTGCTCTCAAACAAAGGACTGCCACACCCCCTACTGGGACCCTGGCAGACAGGATTGAACTGAAAAGGGACCGGGTGCACTTCTAAGCCACACTTTGAAGTCTCCCCAACTTCAAAGGCACATTTGGGTATATAAACAGAGCCTCTGCATCTTCTAACTCAGACACTTCCTGGAGAAGAGAACTGGAACCAGAACCTGCATCCTGTCGAGGAAAACTGCCTGGCTGCCCAAAGGACTCACCTGACTGCTTTCTGTGAAGGCCTGCTGCCTTGCTGCTCCCTGGCTGTGGTGAATAAGTGCTCTCCAAGGGCTTGGATAGAGCTTGCCTGTTCCCTGAAGTCTCAGGACCAAAAAGACTTCTCTCTTGCAACTGGACTCCTTGAGCGGCGAAAATTCAACACACAGCTTGCTAAAACTGACGCACAGCCTGCCCGCTGTGAGAAATGCACTGCATGCCAAACCAGAACAACGCAGTGTGACTTCGCACGGAGAAGATCGACGCAGCACCTGCCTTGCGATCGGACCTTCGACGCACGGCCCACCGTATAGACGCACAGCTGACCTGGGACGATGTAGCCCGACTTCCAAAGGGCAAATCAACGCAGCGCCTGCCGTGCGGTAGAAACTTGCACGCAACGCCCACCAGAATGATGCATCACTTGTGACTTCGCTCCGCAAGCCCAGGATTCCACGCACAGACCCCGGGGCATCTAAAAACCCTGCAACCCGGAGAGGATCCGCGACCGAGTGCTGGAAATTGACGCACAGCCGTCCCTGTGAGGAAACTAAACGACGCATCAGCGTGTGCGGCCTGAGAAATCGTCGCACTCCCCTTTGTTTCCCTGCTTCTCCTCCTTAGCGGCCCTTTGCAGAGATTTTTCACATGAACCAGGTACTTTGTGCTTGAAAGAGACTTTGTTTGCTTTAAAAAAGACTTAGGACACTTTATATCACTTTTCAGTGATATCCCTACGTTTACTTATTGCATCTTTGATCGTTTTGACCTGCAAATATCCAGATAAATATTATATATTTTTCTGAACACTGTGTGGTGTATTTTTGTGGTGCTATATTGTGTTATTGTATGATTTATTGCACAAATACTTTACATATTGCCTTCTAAGTTAAGTCTGACTGCTCAGTGCCAAGCTACCAGAGGGTGGGCACAGGATAATTTGGATTGTGTGTGACTTACCCTGACTAGAGTGAAGGTCCTTGCTTGGACAGGGGGTAACCTTACTGCCAACCAAAGACCCCATTTCTAACATTCAGTATCTCTGGGAATATAGCTAACAGAAAACCACACTTTTAAAATTGTCACCACAAATATGTTAAGTGTGAATAGTGTTAATTTGAGTAAGGATGTGAAATTGTATTTATTGAGCTTTGTAAACTAACACTAATTCATAAAGTAACTGAACACAAAGCACTAACGTTACTTTCAGTAAATGTAATTTACCAATCATATATTTCAATCATATGTACTTATTAAGACACTGAGCAATGCTGAAAATACACTTTTCATTTTAAAATGACTTTATCATATTTGTTCATGACATCTGTTGCCTTTTCTATATATTTGGATGTTTCTGATTGTGCCTTGGCTCTTAAAACCTAGTCCGACTCTAGCTTTGCGCTAAGAGCTAAGGCATGAACAGAGGCATCTTGACTCTCCCCACAGCTGTCTGTATCTTGACCCCAGAAATTTAGTAGCTCTACGCCTTTGGGTAAGATTGTGGCAAGAGGAGATATGGTTGCGGGGGGTTGGAGGGGCGGGGCAGCGGCTGGAGCCTGCAGAGCTGAAACAGGAAACTGTGGGATGGGAGCTAGAGGTGAGACTATGATACTCCTGTGTGAGCAAAAGACAACATGGAGCTAAGAGACAGTAGATCCAGAGACAAGATGAATGTCGAGTGCATGACTGGACATGGGGGGAGTGGGAAAGAGGGGAGGGGCAAAAGTGAATTGTGGCTGCAAAGCGAATGTGCCTTGGGTGGCCCTGGACATTGGAGGAAGGTGCCACAAGTGGAATGGAGCAGCGAATAGCGGCAGATTGGAGCTGAGATGGGTAGCTGGTGGAAGTGGGCTGCAAGAGACAAGGGGCAGAAAGTGAAGAGGGTTAGAGTTGAGGTGGGTATACAGGTGCACGATCAGAAGAGACACAGGTCTAAAAGGAAAGTAGACCAGAGGTGAGACTGAGTGAACAGTAGGGTCAAGTAGATCAGAGATGAGAGGTAACAGTAGGATGAGGGGCAAAAAGAAAGGGGAGAGGATGAGAGGTGAAACAGGGCAAAGCAGAGGTGTAAACAAAAGTTGTAACCAAAGGCAGAGGTGTAACTCAAGGGCCTAAAAATTGAATAAAGAACTTATCTCCTACCTGAGTAGCTCCAGACTCTGGTGTTAAGACTCTGCCATCCAGATGCAACAGAGACATAGCTCTATGTGCGATGGAACCAGATCTGAGGTTGGGCTACCGGTGAAGTGCCAGAGCTGACACAGGGGCGGCCTTAAATGGAGACAAGCAATCCGGGAGTGGGGGGCAAGAAGAAAAAGTGAACAGTGGGGGAGGAGAACCACAGTTGACATGGGCAGTGTGTAGACGGACCAGAGGTCAGACTGAGAAGCAAAAGCATAGATTTCAATGGTAAGATAGAGAAGCAGTGGGATTGGGCCACAGGAAACAGCTGTCAAAAGGGGTACCGGAACGAGAGGTGAGACATGGCAATGGAAGGAGAGGGAGGCAGAGGTGAGACCGTAAAATGGGGAGAGAGGGATTGGAGGTGAGATGAGGCTACAGTGGTGTGGACAAAGGAGACAGTGGAAAATGGCAGGGAGAGTTGAGATGGGGTTATGTGGCACAGGGAGACCAAAGGTGTGATGGGACAGGCGGGGGGAGGTGAGAATAGACAGCATGTGAAAGCAGGGGAAGAGGTGAGATGGGACAATGGAGAGATAGGGGTAAGAGGTGACATAGGACAGTGGAGGAGGGGGACCAAAGTTGTGACTGTACAATAAAGGAAGGGGGTCAAGTGAAGACAGACAGCATTAGGGGGTTGAGAGTGCCAGATCTAAGACTGAGTTACAGAATGGAAGAGGGCCAGAAGTGAAACAGGAATGTCTTGGAGGGAGGTCTCGGATGAAGGGAGTAGGTCAAGGAGTAAAACGGATTATGGGTGGAGGGTGCCATAGGTCAATATAGAAAGTGAGAGGATGCCATGAGAAATGTGACATGGCTAGAGGAAGAGGATTAGAAGAGACACTACCTTATAAGATTAAGACACCAGGGGTGAGACAAACCTATACAGGGACTGAGAGAGGACAGTGAAGAGAGGGAGGCAAAAGTTAATAAAGAACAATGGGGTAATGACAGCTACATGTAACTCAAGAGAGAAAACATCAGAGGTGACATTAGTAGAGATGTGCACAATTCATGTAATATGCTTTGGGCAAAGATGCAAAATGTCAACAAAAGTACGTGAAAGGAACCTTAATTGAGTAAAATGCAAAACTGCCACCCACGTTGGACAGGAGGATGCATTTTGTATTAAATAAAAAACAAAACAAATGCAAAAAACAAAAGCACTGCAAACAATAGGTACTCATGCTATGTCGTTCATGTTGTTCCTGTTCATTCACGGTAATTATTCTACAGTGAACAGCTCAATAGTAGTTACGTTTTATGGCACATAGTTATGCGATGTAGAGCAATAGAATATTTCAGGAATTGTAAAGCAAAATTACTCTAATTAACACTGGAGACACAAGGCTACAGGTGCTAAGTGGTCAGAGATGAAGGAAAACTATTGAGGGAGGGGGGCTAGGGTTAAGGTGGGACAACGGGGAGAGATGGCAAAAGGTAATGTGACAGACGAGGGAGGGCGACAATAGGTCACACTATGGGGACCCAGAGATGAGACTGCATAGGGAGCTAGAGCTGAGAGGCTGCTATAAAGGGCAGTGCTCTTCAAAGAGACAAGAAGCTGTTCTGGGGGCAGAGGAGAAAAGGTGAAGCGAGTGGAGGTGGGCTACAGAGTGTAAAGCATTGCCAGAGTTAAAACAGCAAATGATAATGTTGCCGGAGCTTGCAGTGGGGAAGGATACCAAAGGTGATACATGACAGCAAGGGGCCTGATGTGTGAGAAAGCATCATGAGGAGGAGGCAACTGGTAGGATAGGCAATGATAAGTTGGTGTCCAAAATTCAAATATATCCTCCGAGGGGTCGGGCCAGAGATGAGAGAGCACTATGGAAGTGGAACAGAGGAGACATAGGACTACATAGGAGAGACATCAGCAGATGATGCAGGGTAGTGTGAGGAGGTTAAAACAGAATGATGTGTAGCAATAGAGGTCAGAGCTCAGAAATTTAAGAGATTAGGAGGTGGACCAAAGGTGACACAAAACAGCAGTGAGAGAGTGGCTAGAGTTGATGTGTGAGAGTGGGGTTAGAGATGAGCCAGGACAGTGAAAAGTTCAATGCAAAATTAGGTGGCAGAGGGGAGAAGGTAATTTAAGGGTATAGGGTTCAGTGAGATGAGGTTACTCTGGGTGGGAAGCCGGGGAAAAGGGCGAGCAGTGAGACCCGATAGCAGCATGATGAGACCAGTGGAAAGACGGAGAGTGAGATACAAAGATGGATGGCGATGGGTCAGTGGTGAGATGGTACATGTAGGAAAGTACCCTCTTTCTTGGCATGGTTATCCCCTTTTCTGCCTGATGTCAGTGAGTTTGACTGTGTTCACGGGGATCTTGCTAAACAGAACCCCAGTGATTATGCTCTCTTTCCCAAAACTCTGTATTCATACCACAATTGGCATACTGGTGCCCCCATGTAAGCCCATAGTATATGGTACCTAGGTACCCAGGGCTTTGGGGTTCCAGGTGATCTCCATGGGCTGCAGCAGTTATTATGCCACCCATAGGGAGCCCATGCAAAGGGTTCTGCAGGCCTGCCATTGCAGTCTGTGAGAACTGGGTGCATGCGCCCGTTTTCAATATAGGTCACTATACCAGGTCACTTTAAGTCACCCCTATTTTAGGCCCTCTCAGCCCAGAGGGCAGGGTGCATGGACCTGTTTGCGAGGGCACCACTGCACTAGCAGAGGTACCCCCACAAACTCCAGACCCACTTTACTAAACTTTGTGAGTACTGGGATGCCATTTTACAGGTGTACTGGACATAGGTCACTACCTATGTTCAGCTACAATGGTAACTCTGAACCTAGGCATGTTTGGTGCAAGTATTGGTTGTATGATTCCATGCACTCTGGGGGCTCCTTAGAGGACCCTCAGCATTGTTTCCACAGCCTTCTGAGGTTTTCTAGGCAGCCCCACCTGCTGCGACCTCACAGACAGGTTTCTGCCCTCCTGTTGCTTGAGCAGCTCAAGCCTCAGAAGGCAGAACAAATAATTTCCTTTGGGAGAGGGGTGTTACACCATCTACCTTTGGAAATAGTTGTCACATGGCTTGGGAAGGGTAGCCTCCCTAAGCCACTGGTATGCTTTGAAGGGCCCATTTGGTGCCCTCCATGCATAAACCAGTCTTCACTGGTTCAGGGAGCTCCAGTCCCTGCTCTGGTACAAAACTGAACAATGGAAAGGGAGTGACCACTCCCCTGTCCATCATCACCCCAGGGATGGTGCCCAGAGCTCCTCCAGAGGGTCCCTGGGTTCTGCCATCTTGAGTACAAGGTTAGCAGAGAACTCTGGGAGCATCTGAATGGCCAGACCTGGCGGATAAGGTCAGAGCCCACTCCTGATAGGTGGTCACCCAGCTAGGTGACCAATCCCACTTTCAGGGCTGCTTAGGGTCTCTCTTTTGGATGGTTCCTCAGATCTGGCTTGCAAGATTCCGGCAGGATTCCTCTGCATCCCTTACTTCGACTTCTGACCAAAGAAACTGCATCTGGACTCTCCAGCACCTGACACTCTGCAACAAAGATGAAGATTCTAACTGCAACATTGTTTCTCTGGTTCTTTCCAGCTTCTGCTCCATTTCCCTGGTCGGACATCCTCTGAGGACAGCCCGTCTTCAGATTGCAAAGGGAAGAAGAAGGAATCTCCCTTGGAGTGGAGGAGTCACTCCCCTGCATCTGCAGGCACCAACAGCAACAACGACCGGCTACATGGATCTACTCTCCTGCTGAGTTGCGTGGATCCTGGTGGTCAGAAGTGGTCCAGACGGTCCTCTCTACCAGCTGTCCATCTTTGGTGGAGGTAAGCCCTTGCCTTCCCACGCAGGACAGAATCCCCATGCACTGCGTCCTTTGCAGCTGCCAAGGCTTGCTGGCACTTCTTCCATGGGGTCTCCAGTCTTCGTGTAGCTCCAGTTCGCAGCACTCCTTCCTCCGATGCACAGCTCCCTGAGTGACTCTCCTGCGGCATGGGACTCCTTTTTGTAATGCTGCATGGGCTCCATTTGCTCCTTCTGTGTCCCCGTCCTGTGGGAGTACAGTACATGCTGCCTGTGCTTCTGTGGGCTCTCTGCAATGCTGAGGGCCCCCTCTGACTCACCCTCCTGGGTCGAGTCCTCCTGGGCCTTGCTGGTCCTCGGCAGCACCACTTTCCACCAACCAGGAGTGTTCCCTGTGCCAAGGCTTGTTGGTAGAATCCGGACACCCAATCTGACTGCAATCTTCCTTCCAGCGTGGGACATCACCTAGATCCTCCAGGAATTCAACACCGACTGCAGGGCTGCAATGCTGACTTTTCTTTTGCACCATCGACCATCTCCTGTAATCCCCAGCTTGTTGGGTAGGGGCTCCTGCCCCCACTGGACTCTACTGTGTCTTCTGGACTTGGTCCCCTCTTTCCACTGGTCTTCCTCTTCAGGAAATCACTGTGGCTTCTTGCAGTAATCTCTGGGTTTTGCAATTCTCTTATTTTCTTCTAAGTGGTTGTTCTGGGGAAATTCTAGTAATTTACTCCTGCTTTCCTTGTTGCTGGGGGGTGTTGTGGTACTTACCTTTGTGCTTTCTTGGTACCCCCAGCGACCCTCTGCACACTTCACTTACTTGGGTGGGGGTGACACTCTTGCATTCCATTTTTTTAGTATATGGTTTGTGCTCCCCTAGGTCAACTATTCTCTATTGTGTTTATTCTATTTGCACTGTTTTCTAACTATTCTTATGCCTATTTCTGACATCTAGTCTATATATCTTGTGTATTACTTACTTCCTAAGGGAGTATTGTCTCTATAGTATTTTGGTGTGGTGTTAACATAATAAAGTACCTTTATTTTTGTAACACTGAGTGTATTCTTTCATGTGTGTAAGTGCTGTGTGACTACAGTGGTATTGCCGAGCTTTGCATGTCTCCTAGATAAGCCTTGGGTGCTCATCCACAGCTAACTCTAGAGAGCCTGGCTTCTAGACACTGCCTACACTATACAAATAGGGGATGCCTGGACTTGATACAAGGTGTAAGTACCTTGGGTACCCACCACACACCAGGCCAGCTTTTTACAGTACACGAGAAGTCCATGTGCCAGAGTTAATATTGGAAAGCTGGGAAATTGATACAGAGCAGCAGAAGGAGTGAATCCAGATGTGAAAGAGGATGGCGGGTGTGGTGGGTCATAGGAGATGTGGACAGAAATTAGACAAGTAAGCGGAGTACGGAGGTGAGATAGGGCTTTGGGGGGTAGCTAGAGAATGCACTGGGCTACAGAAACATCAGGTGAAATGAAGCAATGGGGGAGGATGATCAGTAGAAAAGATTGGAAGAGAGAGAGTATGTTGAGGGGTGAAACAGGATAGTGATATGAAGTAAGTCAGAGGAAGAAGGGCCCAGAGGAGAAGAAACTAACATGGGCCTTTGGGGGTGCTGAGGTGAGCTGGGCAGTGGGTGGAGTTGCGTTCACAGAGATAGAGGGAAGTGGGGGTCAAGAGGTAGGAGATGGCAATTGGGGTGCTGCATAGGACAGCAGGAGAGGATGACTTAAGGTGAGATAGGGCAACAGGGAGGGTGGCCAGAGGAGACACAAGGCCAGAGGGGAATGGGTCAGATGTGAGATGGGACAGCGAGCAAGTGGTAACACAGTACAGTAGAGGAGGGCAAACAAAGAAAATATGCTGCTGCGAAAAATCTGAGATCTAAAGAGGTGAATTGGGACAATGGGGGAAGGCAAAAGGTGGCACAGGGTAGCAGGGAACGGGTGCTAGTCTTATTATGAGGCCAGCGGTGAGACAGGGACCAGAGAAATAAGGAGGCTAGAGGTGAGAGAGGGCTTTGGTGTGAATAAGACAAGAGGAGACACAGTGCTACAGTGGGTAGTGAAACAGGTGAGACAGATCTACAATGGAGGGAGAAGCTAGAGGTGAGATTGGGGAAGAGATAGCCAGAGGTGAAATCGGGCAGAAGGTGGAGGGATAGCAAGATGTGACTCAGAACCTGCATCAAAGATGAGACAGGTCAGCGGAGGATGAGACCATCCAGAATTGAGATAGAACAGCAGTGGCCAGATATGACATAGAATAGCAGGAAAGAGTCTGAAGGAAAGACAGAGCTATAGGTAATGGAGTTAGATGTGATAGAGAACAGCGAGTAGAGGTCAACCCCAGTAGGCCAGGAGTTAGAGTTGAGAGCAGGCGGTGGAGTGGCTCATAGGTGAAACATGGCTGTCCGGTTGGTAGCCAGATAAGGGACAGGGCTATCGGAAGAAGGTGGCCAGAGTTGAGACAGGACCTCTAGGGTAGACCATCAAACCTGAGTCAGAGCAGCAGGGTGAGGTGGGCCAGGGATGAAATAAAGCAGTGGAGGAGGGAGACCAGAAGTGAGACAGCGCAACATGCAGAGGTTAACAGTGTTGAAATGGTCCTACAAAGGTGTTGCAAGAGGAGAAACAGGGATAAGAGGGAGGAGGCTAAAGTCAATATGTGGAACAGGACTACATGTGAGAGAATAAAAAAAGGGAGTTGAGGATAGATTAGAGATGGGACAGAACTGGGATGGGTGAAGTTAGGCGTTGGGGAGCAGGAGAAAAAGTAACCAGTGGTGTGATAAGACAGTGGGTTGAGAGGGCCTTAGATTAGACAGAGCAGAGAGCTGGGGTTCAAAGGAGGCAGAGGACAGGCAGAAGGGAAATCTCTAAAGAGTGAGACAGGGCAGAAGCAGGAGATGATTCACAGATATATGGCAGGGTACAAGAGAAGCTGTACCATTATGGGGTGCGGTGAACTAGAGATGAGATAACATGGATCCAGTGAGGGAGTGGTCCAGAGGTGATATTGAGAAGGGATCCTAGAGACGGTATAGGATAGTGTGAGCAGGGTAGCCAGAGGTGAGATGAGCTGCAGCTTGAGTTGGCCAGAGGTGAGATGGGTTGTAACTAGAGTTGACCAGAGGTGACATGAGGCAACAATGGGCTTAAGAGAGTAATCCGGTTTAGAGGCCTAGCAGTGACTCAGATGAAGCGATTGATATCAGGGGGTCAGTGGAGAAAGGGGGCCTGGGGAATAAGCCCAGAGTGAAGATGGCAGTACAAGTGGAGGAGACCTGAGCTGACCCTGGGTGTGGTGGATGAAAGGTGATACTGGTCAGCAGGAGAGGGGGCCAGAGTTGAAAGGGGACAGCAGTGGCTTAGTGCGCTGGGGGTGGCATGGGTTAGAGTGGGAGTGGATCCAGATTTGAACTGGAACAGTGAATAGGACAGGGGAGAAAATGAGCAGCAAAGGGAGGGAGGCCAGAGTTTAACCAGGACCTTTGGTTGCAGGAGGTGAAACAAGGGTGCAAAGAAGACATGGTGCTTCAGGGCAGAGTGGATAGAAATGAGAGAGGACTACAGTAATGAGGTATTGAGGTGACCTTAGGTGGGGATATGGACGTAATGTTACACCAAGCAAGGGACCACAGATGTGAGATGAGACAGTATGGGAAGGGAGTCAGGTGTGAGATGGCACAGTGGGGAGGGACCAGAAATGAGACAGGATAGTGATGGTTGAGAGGGGCCAGGGGCGAGAGAGGGCTGCAGGTAGATTTGTGACAGAGGTGGGATGTAACTGCAGGGAAAATGCAGGACAGAAGAAATGGAGATCTAATGGGGGTTGTGGGGGAATTGGTAGAGGGAAAAAGCTACTGGGAGACTGGAGAGAGGTAGGACAAAGTAACAGATGGTGGGAGGTTCCTGAGGTGAGACAGTATATTGGAGGATAAAGATGCAGGGGATCAGCAATGACACTGGACCAAGGGGGCGGGGGACCAATGAAGAGACACTGCTGTAGAAGGGAACCAGAGACAATATACATGGTTAAAAAAGGAGGGGCTACAGGCATATGGTACAATCAGAGGGGGGTGCAAACAAGATGCAGGACTGCAGACGGAGAGAGCAAGAGGTGAGACAGGAAAGTACGGGTCCAGAGGTTAGACGAGGCAACACAGGAGTCTAACCAGTGGAGAAATATTGTTACAGAGGATGGTGGGGCCTAGAGGTGAAATGGAGCTAGATTGAGCAAGAGATAACAGAAGACAGTATGTGGAGGATATTCAGATGCAAGACAAGGTAGCAGGAATGAGGGGGCAGAGGTTAGATTGAACAGTATGGGACAGAGGTCAGAGGTGAGACAGGACAGTGGAAAGACATGGGTCATAGGAGACTGGGGCAGTGGTACAGAGTTAATCAAGAGGTGTAACAGGGCAGCTGGGGAATGGGCTAGATTGATATGGGATTATTGCATGTATTCAGATACACACATGTTTAAAGGGTGAGGAGCCCAGAGATGAAAGGAGCTTGCAAGGCTCAACAGGCCTAATGTGAAATGGGATACCAGAAGAAGGGATCATGAAGGGAGGTGAGGCAAGGTAGAAAAGGTAGGTTATAGATGAGGCAGGGTAGTGGACAGGATAGTTAAGATGAGGTAATGTTTCAGAGGGGAAACAGTTCTATGATGGAAAGAGGACCAGAAGAGTCAAATCACTAACGCGAGAACGGGGACAGAGGTGGGACAGATTGGTGGAGTTGAGCCACAGATGCAGTAGGCAGCGGAGGCTTGAGGTAAAGATACGTGACAATGCAGGGGAGGAGATAGGCCAGAGGTGATAAAAGGTTATAGTGTGTGACCAGAGAATACATGTGGCTAACATGGAAGGGCACAACAGGAGACTGCCTGGGGTGAGGGTACAGAGGTGAGATGCTACATCGGGGGCAAGGGGACAAGAGTGGGTGTGAGTGGCTAGGTAGAGGAAGGCTTGAGTTGAGACGGAGCAGGGTCAGCTGTAAAATGGGCATTGAGGCTAAGGGAGCCTGAATTAACAGGGTGGGGGCTTGTGTACAATCATTTTACAGGGGAAAGTGGCTAGAGGAGACATGGGGCTTCAGAGAGAAGGAGTAGCATGTATGAGATGGATGGAAGCAGTTACACAACAGGAGACATGAGGTATCAGGGCAGGGGTGACATGATAGGAAGGAGTAGGCCTGAGGAGACACAGGGATGAAAGGGGCGGACGGCAGGTCACTTGAGGTGAGATAGGGCAGTGGGGGGACTGGAGCTAGAGGAGACACTGGACACAGTTCTATGGGGGAGATGGACAAGAAGTGGGATAAGTGGGACCGGGTGATACAGGGAGACCAGAGATGAGACAGAATTGGGATAAGCAGGACAGGTTAGAAGAGACTCTGATGGAGAGTGCCAGATGGGGATGGGGTTGTGGCACAGATTTCTGAGTCTGTTGTTGGAGGGATGCCAGAGGTGATACAGGGTGAGTGTAGGTGGGCTAAAGAATTCATGGTTTAGTGGGGAAGTGGGATGAGAGAGAGTGCAGTAAGTTAGAGGTAATAGATATTACAAGAGACTAGGTTGGTGGCCGCAGGAGAGAAAGGACTGCAGGGGAAGGGAAGCAGAAGTGATAAGAGACGTTGGTAGAGAGTGGTACCAATGGTGAGATGAGCCTATGGGGAATAGGAAAGGGGAACAGAGGTGAGATGGGAAAATGAGGAAGAGGTCCCCGATGTGAGCTAGCAGAGAAGAGGAAGTAGTGAGAGATGAGACAGGACAGTGAGGGAGGGGAGCTCAAAATGAGACAGGACAACATGGAGGGTTCAAGAGGAAGGAAACACTACAGGGATGAGTGTGCCAGAGGTGAGACTGAGAGATGAGGGGACCAGGGTGGTATGAGACAACATCGTGAGGGTAACCAGAGATGTGACAGGACAGTAGCGGGGCAGAAACAGGACAGCAGGCTAGAGGTAAAAGGTGGCATCAGATCAAGGGACTAGATGTGAGACCAGACACAGGAGAAAGATATCAAGTAGGTGAGAAAGGCTATGGGAGAAGGAGACAAATGTGAGACATGGCAGTGAAGGAGGAAGCAGAGGTGAGATTACATAGCAGAGGAGTGAGGCAAAAGTTGACACAGGGCAGCATGTGGAGAGGGCCCAAGATGAGATGGGACGGTAGGAGAAAGGGAGGCAAAGTTGATAATGCGGGATGTAGCAGAGGTACTGCATGGTAACATGGGGAGGTGGGCCAAGGTGAAATAGAGCTACTGTGGTGGCCAGAGAGGACATAGGGCTATGGCCAGTGAAATGACCAGGTTACTGGGAGAGGTGAGCTATCGTTGACACAGGACTTCAGAGGATGTGATCTAGATTATAAGTGAGAATGCTACGGGGGAGGGAGGAAAGAGAAACTCCACACTTAAAAGGGAAGGACCTTAGGTGAGACAGAGCTATATAAGTGAAGGGGAGCAAGAATTAGCTTAGGAGAGGAGGAAGCCAGAGAAGAGGCAGGCCAACTGGTAAGGAGAAGGGCAACAGATAAGACAGGACTACTGCGGAAGGGGTCAAAATGAGACCTGGAGCTATGGGTGGTTTGAGGTCAGAGGTAAATGACTTGGGGACTGCCAAGAATACATGGGAAATTGGGGGGAAGGTGAAAAGGAAAAGTGTGGAAAGGAAAGGCTGAAGTGAATTGTGATAGCAGGGAGAAGGAGCCTTGAGATGAGAGGTCAACAGGTGGACTGTGGCAAGCAATGATATGGGAAAGTGGGGAAAGGGTGTCCTAACTAGGCTCAGGTGAAATTTTAATTGTGCCAGTGTAATCTAACATAGTTCTGGAAAATGCGTTATTTCACCATGTTGCATAATTACTTGCCATTTGTGGTAAAAATGTACATGCAAATGTATCGGAATAATCGGAACAACAGACCCTAAGTGGGCTTTGTTTGTGGTGCTTTTGTGTTTTCACACTATTATTATAGCCCAAAATGCTTCCTTACATTCACAGTGTACATGAGGTTGCATTTTGTTTTAAAATTCTATGCCAAATGCCAGATTTGTTGTCCCAGCTCTGCTCTTGCTGCCTCTTCTAATTTCCTGCCATTCCTTATTACTGTCTTGTCTCACCTTAGGTTCTATTCCCTTGATGTTCATTCTCTGGGCCAACTCCCTTCATAGTCCCGTCTCACCTACCATCCCCAACTCACCGTAGCCCCATTCATCCTCTTGTCACCACCGCACATAACCCTGTCTCACCTATGGCCTAATCCCACCACTGTCCTGTCTCCATTCTTGGTGCCATTACCCCACTGTCCCCATCATCGCATGCCTCCTCCCACATTGTCTTGTACTTACATCTGTGTATTTTGATGCAGACAGTAGTGAGTGGGGGGGCGGGCTAAAGGTTAAATGGGCCTGTAGCCTGAGTTGAGATGAATGATTAAGTGGTGACAGGGCGTAGAGGGAGTGGGGCTATAGTTGAGCCAGTGCAAGAAAAATGGCTCCATGTAGAGATGGTCCAAAGATGTCTAATGTCAGGGGTGGAGAGTGGAAAAAGGTGAGAGGTGGGTAGGTGGACAAGAGGTCTCATGGGGCTACTATAGTGTGTGAGAGACAACTGAGGGGTAAGGGGCAAAGATGAAATGGGACAGCAAATGATAAGAGGCGAGAAGTGAAAGGACAATGGAGAGAGGGCAGCCAAGGCCATCCTGTACAGCTATTGCCCAGAATTGATATATGGTAGCCTGTTGTCTCCTCTGGGGGACCTGAGGAGACAAAGGGCTACAAGGGAACAGGATCATAGATAAGCAGTACTTTATTGGGAACATGAGCAGTTGTAAGGTGGGGCACCAGGGGAAGGGGACAAAAGGTAATGAGGGACAGGTGGAGGAAAATGGCCAGAAGTGACACAGACATTTGATTTCAGAGGTAAGACAAGTTTTTGGGGGTGCCAGGCTTGAGATGGTTACAGTGGGAGGGGAACATTGGTGAGATGAGACAGTGGGGAAAGGTGGTCCAGAAACAATCCTGGACACCAGGGGGAGAGGAACCAGAGGTGAGATGGGACAGAGGTGATACTGGGCAAGAGGTGACACAGAACAGTGGAGAGTGATGCAAGAGGTAAAACAGTACAGTTGGGGGCCTCAGTGTGACATTGCAGAGGGGAGTGGGCAGAGGTCATACAGACCAGAGTGTGGAGGCTTGCCACAAGATTCAGGATGGGAAGGGGGATCCACAGGCAACATGTTGCAGTGAAATATTGTGGGGAGGAGAGGCACCAGTGAACAGAAGGAGAGGGGTAGCCAGAGGTAACTAGGAACAGCTGGGGTCAGAGGTGAGCCAGGGCAGCAGGGGCTTGAATTGAGACAAGGCTACATGAGAGACCTCTAGTGGTGAAATTGAACAGTACTAGGGGGGAGTAAAGAGAATGGTCTTTACAGTAAGGCAAACTTCTTCAAAGTTTTTGCTCTGTGCCTCCAACCCCTCCCCAAAAAATGTTTTTAGGTCAGGCCCCCCTCTAAAACATTATGGCAAGGACTGGAGGAGCAGGGCTGAGCACACGGGGTGGGTTTATGAGATAATTTCAGAAGTGTTTTTTCTGTAGCTCCTATGCCACACTAAGGGGGTCATTACGACCCTGGCGGCCGGCGGTACGCTGGCGGTAACACCGCCAACAGGCTGGCGGTGTTCCGCCAGCTATTATGACCGTGGCGCAATAGCCACGGCCATACCGCCAGCCTCTCCAACATACCCCTGGCGGTCATAATCCCCAGGGCAGCGGTGCAAGCACCGGTGCCCTGGGGGTTATGAGTCCCCGACCGCCAGCCTGTCCGTGGCGGTAAACACCGCCATGGAAAGGCTGGCGGTAAGGGGACTTGGGGTGCCCCTGGGGGCCCCTGCACTGCCCATGCACTTGGCATGGGCAGTGCAGGGGCCCCCAGGCATAGCCCCGTCGCGCATTTCACTGCCCGAATTACGGGCAGTAAAATGCGCGACGGGTGCTACTGCACCCGCTGCACATCAGCATTGCCGCCGGCTCTATTACGAGCAGGCAGCAATGTTGATGTGACTTTTCCGCTGGGCCAGCGGACGGTAACACTGTTACCGTCCGCTGGCCCAGCGGAAAAGTCATAATAGGGAGCCAGGAATACCGCCGGCAATGGCGGTATTCTGGCTTCAGCAGCCTCGGCGGTCTTTTTGAAAGACCGCTGAGGTTGTAATGAGGCCCTAAATGTGAGACTTTTAAAAAAGCATCAAACAAAAACAGAATTAGACAAAAGAAGTGATTTCCCATAAATGTTGTTTTTCTAGCCCCTAACACTTCTGGGCCAGAATGCAACTGCTTCTGATGCACTAATGATACCCGTGGCCCTCAGTAGCAGGTTATCTCTGCCACCTCTTTCAGTCTTTCCCCACCATGTCTGACCCTCACTCAAGTCTTCAAACAGGAATTAAATGTATTTCCCAAAAAACAAGCTCCCACATGTTTCCCCTTTTTTCAAACAAAGGTGTCCTCAGTTTCATTGCTAGCAAGGAAAATGTGTCTCTATGCCCCTTTTCTAAAGTGAGATAGTCACAATTGTGATGAACTGGGCCCCTCTGACTCAGACTTCCAGTGCTGCAGCACTTGATTCACTAATAATAGCTACTGCCTTGCGAAGCAGGGTTTCTCCTGTGTCCTTTGTTAAAAACATGGGCTGCCACCTCTCCCTGTCCACCTCCCTGGCATCCCTCTGACACCCAAACTAAAGTGTCCCATCTGCTTCAATTCTCCCCCTTCTTTGGGCCATTGCTACATGGCCCAAAGCAACACTAGGACAGAAAGTAGACACTGCTCCCAGTGTATACAAGGAAGAATAATAAAACTGCCATCATTGGGGTTTGGTTGGCCCCTCATACCATCGGGGCCTGATGTACCTGCAGCACCAATGATAACAGCTCTTCTAAGTAGGTAGTGTCCTCTGCTCAGTCAACTGGGCCATTGCTGCCATGCTTGGCCTAAAGAAGGCTTTCTGCCATTTGTGTAAAAACAGGCTCTCCATCCTACCCACTATTGGTGGGTCCTGTTCTTTGTGCAACAGGGGTGAACTGGGCCCTAATGCTAGAAGGAAATATGAACTCCAAGTCCCTTTTTTCATACTGAGATAACCAGAACTGTGGTGCAGTGGCCACTCATTCCTGACCCCCGTGACCAGCAACTTCTGCACTAATGGCACTCTTTCTATCAACCACTTCTTCAGGGGCATCCCTCAGAGGAAGTGCTTGCTGCCTACTTGAAAACAAATAATGAGCCCTCACATACTCCCTCCCTTCCTGACCATCTATTTGATAGTATTTGTGAATCTTCCTTGTTTCTTCTTCCTGCTGGGCCACTACTCTGAGGCCCCAGGGTTTCGGAGGAACAGGGCTCTTCATTAAAATGCAGCTCTGCTGGCCTTCCCCCTTCCACCCACTGAACTCCCATTTTTACAAAACAAATCCTAAACAGTTCATGTTGACATTGAGATGCCCTTACCAGAAAGCAAAGCAATGGGGTGGGGGTAGGAGGAGTGTGGGGGCCTTGGCTGGATTCTCCTGTGTTGTGAAGTTGAAGGAGAGACAGAGAACTAAAAAAGAGGCAAGCGTTCTTACAAGGGTGTCTGATAGCTGAAAGAAAAGTAGATGTGTTCAGCTGTTTAGTCACCAATTTTGAAGGCTGGTTTGGGAGCAAGTATAGGCTTTAATTGATGGAATCATTTGAAGCTTCAACTGACAAAAATATAGGACCAGATTCACCAAGACTTTGCTCTGGGTTTGCTACACACAAGTGACACAACCCAGAGCAAAGTTTTAGGGTGATTTACCATCCAACGCAAACCTGTATTTGTATTGGAAAGTTTCTCAAAGTAACACAACGTTGTGCTATGCGCTACTTTGTATTATGGTTGGTACATGGGCATTCCTATACAACCACACATGGATTGTGATGCAAATCCCTAACTACTATAATTCACAGCTGGGAATGTGCACCAAAACCTAACGCTGCTCTGAGACAGGTGCGACTAGTAGAAATGTTTTCATTTCTCCTTATCTTTACAACTTTGAATGTGTGCTGCACACACTGTAAAAAAAACAAAGAAAGCGGGGAAAGAATTACAGGAGTTGTTTTTTGTACTGGAAGTGTCCTCTTCCAGTACAAAACATATGCTTTTTAGAATGCACACACCCTTGTACTGCAGCGCAAGGATGTGTGTTGGAACATGGCAGCCATAAGTGTGCCAGCGCTGGTGGAGAGAAAAATTGTGCCATATCTCAGAAGATATCACACATTTTTTCTCTCTCACTTTGCCGGTAGGCAGCCCAGAAGCTTTGGTTGCTGTGTTTACTTGCATCAAATATTAGTAAATCTAGGCTATAGTCTTTTTGCGCGCTAAAGAAGGGTAGTATTACAGGAATTATCTGTTTATTGGAGACAATAATGTTTTCCATAGTTACAGTCTGATTAGATAGTACTAAAAAGTATATTTTTAGGGCACTTGTTTTATCCTAAACTCTACATAGTTTTGTGCCACCCTATCTTATAATGTGTGAATTATAATTTTAAAATAATGACTTACATATTCACAGGGCTTTCTGTCACACACCTGGACTTCAAAGCACTATAAATAGACAAGTCATTATCCCTCAACATCACCAAGTATACAATTCTGTGACCCTCTTGCCACATACACTTCTGCAGTGATTGCTTTAGCAAACTGAGGTTTCCTAAGTGTACATTTAGCAATTAATAACGTAGCTTGCATTACCTTTCTATTATGTTTTTCTCACCACTATATATGAGGACTTACATGAATGTGAAAAAATGGCAAAATACTTACAGAATACTTTGGGGTATATTTATACTCTGTTTGCGCCAAATTAGTGTCATTGTTTTTTTACTCTAATTTGGTGCAAAACTAACTCCATATTTATACTTTGGTGCTAGACCCCTCTAGCGCCAAATTTATGAAGTTAAAGTCATTTTTTGAAAGTGGAGACCTACCTTGCCTTAATGAGATGCAAGGTAGGCGTTCCCGTGCAAAAAATGACTCTATGGCCTTAACGCCTCACTTCTGGGATGGGGCGGCATCTGAGAGAGGTGGAGATCAGAGGTCTCTGGTCTCCAGTGGAATCCAGGCTCCACTTCAACATGTTGTAGCTCCAGGTGATTCAACTTACATTGAAGGCATTTCTTCCCTCTATCAAGGAGAAGTTAGTGCAGGTGTTCATGGACAGCAGCACCACCATGTGGTACTGAAACAATCAGGGTGAGGTGGGGTAGTGGATCCTTTGTCAAGAGGCCCTGCATCTCTGATCACGGCTAGAACAGCAGGGCATAACCCTGGTGGTTCAACACCTGTCAGGGTATCTTCACGCCATCAATGCCTGGCGGATCATGAGTGGCATCTCCATTCACAGGTGGTGCAAGGTCTCTTTTAGTACCGGGGAGAGGCTTGGTTAGATCTTTTTACCTTAGAAGAGAATGTGCAATATCAGCAGTATTGGGTATTGGAGTTTCCAAGGCAGCAATAGCTCAGCAACTCTTTTCATCATGAGGAAAGTTCAGGTGTCCTGTTTGTCTTTCTGCCCATACCACTCATTCCCAGAGTTCTAAAGAAGATCAATAACGACTAGACCTGTGTCATCTTTGTGGCTCTGGACTGGGCACAGAGAATCTGGTACCCTGAGCTTCCAAAGATGAGCATTGATCTTCTGATCAGACCGCCCCTTCGGAGGATATTCTGTCACAGCAGTGGGGAAGGGTTCTCTAACCGAACCTGTCAAATCTGTGCTTTTATGCATGGAGATTAAGTGGCAGCAGTTGACAGCTTTCAACCTTCCTCCTGAAGTTTGTAATGTTATTGTGGCATCCAGGTGTTCCTTCACAAAAAAGGTATATGCCTGCTGTTGGCAAAGATGTGTAAAACATTGTACAGAGAAGTCTATAGATCCTCTTTCTGGTTCTCTCTCTTGGATATTCATATTTTCATTCTTTCTCTTGCCCAGCGGGGCTCTGCTCTGGGCACTCTTGCTTTATCTGCATTTCTGAGGCTGCCTAACTAACCCTCCTTGTTTAAATTCCCTATTATGAATGGGTTTCTCAAAGGTCTTGTACATATGTTTCCCCCTCTGCCCTTTAGTATGCCTCAGTGGGATCTTAACCTAGTTCTCACTTACCTCATGTGTGCTCCCTTCGAGCCACTTCACAATTGTCCCCTCAGGCTGCTCACCATTAAAACAGCCTTTCTTGTGGCCATAACATCTGCCTGGAGGATGAGTGAGATACAGGCCTTGTCATCCAGGCCCCCATGTCTCATGATATTTCCAGACAAGGTAGTGCTTTCCACCATTGCCTCTTTTCTTCTGAAGGTGGTGACCCCATTTCATTTGGGACAAAACGTCATTCTGTCCACCTTCTTTGCTACCCCACATCCCTCTAAGGAAAAGGAGTGACTCCACTGACTGGACCACAAAAGAAAGTTGTCATTCAACCTTGACCACACAAAAAAGGTCCAGGTGGACAACCAACTCTTTGTAGGTGGTGTGGAAAGAAGGGTTGGGCAGTACAGAAATGGCCCACTTCGTCCTGTGATGTTCTCTGTTTTAAGATCTGCTATACTATGACTAAGAAGCAGCCTACTAAGTGCTTATGAGCCCATTCCACCGGGGGAAAAGCTGCGACCACAGCATTAGCTCATGGAGTCCCAGTCCTGGTCATCTGTCAGGCAGCGACATGGGCATTCTTGCACATGTTTGCCGAACACTACTGCCTGGACAGTCAGGTCTGCAGGGATGGGCATTTCACCCATTCGGTCCTGCAGGACTTTCTAGTCTGAAAACATTTGTCCGCAGCCTACCTCTAGGGGGATATGGCTTGGGTATCTAATCAAAGGTAAGGAATCAGCAGCTAGAAGTCTCTATCAGATGAGCAAGTTACTTACCTTCGGTAATGCATTATCTTGTAAAGACTCTATCTAGCTGCAGATTCCTTACACCCACCAATGCCTCCCCGCTCTGCAGACTTGTGTGCTAGGGTTAGGGTGATCCCTTTTTCAGGGCCCTAGCTTGGACAAGCATATGCACCAGTTCTTGTCATGACTGCGATTCTGGCATGGGAAATTGTGACAAAAGTAACTGATGCCCATGCGCCTGGGTGGCGCCAATATAGATGACCGCAACACTTCTGGCGACGATGACATCACCCGGAGCTGAATGGAGCCACCCCACAGGGCGTGCAGGGATATTGCTCAAGCAAGAGTTTTCAGATCCAGTCTGATGCCCGGGGAAAATCTAAGTTAAGGAATCTGGAGCTAGATAGAGTCTGTACCAGATAATGTGTTACCGGAGGTAAGTAACTTGTTTAACATGGCAAAAGTTGAGACTAGACAGCAGCGCAATGGAACCATTAGAATGATGGGAGGGTGAGAAAGAGGTGCCAGAGTTGACATTGGAAAGCTGGGACTTGATACAGATCAATAGAAGGAGTGGGTGCAGAGGTGAAACAGTGAAGTTAGGAACAGAGTGAGATGGGGCTTTGGGAAATGGCTAGAGAATAAACTGGGCGCAGGCACCTCAGGTGAAATGGTGGATGGTCAGAGGCTAGACAGGGCATGGAGGTAGTGTGTGTCGCGGAGTGAGACAGGACAGTGACATGACGTAAGTCAAAGGAGGAAGGGGCCAGAGGAGAAGAGACTACAGGACCAGATCTACCAGAGAAGATGCAGGGCTTAGTGGGTGCATAGGTGAGATGGGCAATGGGAGAAATTGGCCACAAGAGATAGGGGGATGTAGTGGGGCAAGAGTTGGAATATGCCAGCTGGGAAGGTGACACATGGAACAGCAGGGGAGGGTGGCTTAGGATGAGATGAATGCCTGAGGATGGCCAGCCATAGGAGACACAAGGCCAGAAGCTGCAAGAGACAAAAAAAGTTATGATTTGAGAGGTGGATAAAAAGATAGAGCACCATGTTTGAGATGGGGCTGCAAAGGGCTTTGAGAGCGAGAAGTGTTTAAAAGCATTCGGTGGAGAGTATTTAAAGCTGAACCAGAACATTGTGACAAGTGTACCCCTGAGGAGCTGGAACAGAGGTGAGGTGATGCTGAAAGTCCAAAGGAGACACTGGGCTACAAGGAGGACAGTAATGAGATGGAGAAGTAGGATGAGGTGGGGAATAGGTGATAGAGAGCAGGTGGGGAAATGGGCCAATGTTGAGATGGGACAGCAAGGAAGTAGAAAGAGGTAACGGAGGACAGTGGAGGAGGGAAACCAAAGATAACATGTAGCTGTGAAAATGATCTAAAGTAACTATATGGGGAAAGAGGCCAGAGGTGAAGTGAGAGAAAAGGGGAAGGCATTAGGTGACGCAGGATAGCAGGGGATGTGCATCAGTTGTAACATGTAACATGAGGCCAGAGGTGATTCAGGGCCAAGAGGAAAATGGGTGGTGCAAGAGAGAGAACGTTTTGGTGTGAAAAAGACCATATGAGACAAAGTGCTACAGATGGTAGTGGGCAAGAGATGAGACAAAGCTGCAATGGATAGAAGAGATAGAGGTGAGATCGGAGCCTCAGTAACCAGAGGTGAAATGGGACAGAAGGTTTAGGAATGCAAGATGAGACACAGCACCAGACCTGAAGATGAGAGAGGGCAGCAGAAGACGAGACTATCCAGAGGTGAAATAGGACAACAGGTGACCAAGTATGACATGCAACAGCAGGAAGGAGGATGGAGGAGAGACTGGGATGTGGGGAAGGGGTCAGATGTGATATAGAATGGTGGGTAGAGGTGGACACCAGAAGGCAGGAGGTTAGAGGTGAGGCCAGACAGTGGTGGGGGAAGAGGTTCATACATGACACAGTCAGAAAGTGAGGTGAGATTGGCCAGGGACGAAAGGAAATAGCAGGGAGGGAGCAAAGAGGCGGGACAGGGCCACTTGCAGAGGTTGACACTAGTGAGATGGGCCTACAAGGGTGCTCACCAGAGGAGAAACAGGGGTATGGGGTAGAGCTAAAGCTGAAATGTGGAAAAGGACAAGTGTGAGAGGAGAAAGCATGGGGTGTGAGGTTAGATTAGTAAAGGTACAGAACTGGGTGTCAAGTGAGGAGATGGGGCAGCAGAAGAGACCGGGACCAGAGGTGAGATAGGACGATGGGTGGAGGGGGCCTGAGGTAAGATGGGTCAGAGGAGACAGAGAACAGATAGGAGAGGGCCCCTAAAGAGAAAGGGAGAGCAGAAGCAGAAAGTGATACAAAGCTGAGGGGCGGGGCAAGAGGAGATGCACCATTTTGGGGGTGGGGGAGTGAGCTAGAGATGGGATGACATGGATCCAATTGGAGAGTGGTCCAGATGTGATTTGGAGGCCGGATTCTGGAGTTGATGCAGGTTAGTGTGGGTAAGGTAGCCAGAAGTTAGATGGGCTGCAACTAGAGTTGACCAGAGGTGACATGGGGCAACAGGTGGCCTAAGTTAGACAGGGCATAAATAGGTTTAGAGGACTAGCAGTGACTCGAATGAAGCAACTGATGGCAGGGGGCCAGTGGTGAAAGGGGGCTACGGCCAGAATCAACCCAGAAGTAGGATGGCACTACAAGTGTATGAGGCCTGCCTTGACAGCAGGGTGGTGGACTAGAAGTGAGACTGGACAACAGGGAAAGGTGCCTCACCACCTTCTTCTACCTTAAGATTTCAGACATCTATGACAGCTTCACAACATAGGACCCACCAACCTCACCTACAACCACCGCACCCAAGGGTTCCAGATCATAGCTGACCCTGACCAACTGGTCCACCCTCATCACGGATGACACCCTACGAGTCATGAAGATCATCCACGCCGGAGCCCCCTCGGACCTCTGCCCCCACCACATCTTCAACTGAGCCAGTGACACCATCACCCCAGAGCTCTGCCGCACCATCATCTGTTCCATCAAGACCGCCACCTTCCCTAAAGACTGTAAGCACACGGAGATCAACCCCCTGCTGAAGAAACCCTCCGCAAACCCATTGGACCTCAAGAACTACAGACCCATCTCTCTGCTCCCCTTCCCGGCCAAAGTCATCGAAAAAGCCATCAACGCCCAACTCATCTAATTCACCGAGACCAACCACATCCTCGACCCCTCCCAATCCGGCTTCAGAAGCAACCACAGCACGGAGACTGCTCTCCTTGCCGCAACAGACGACATCTGCAAACTCCTGGACTGAGGTGAAACCGCAGCCTTGATCCTACTGGACCTCTCAGCTGACTTCGACATCGTCTCCCACCACATCTTCTGCAAAAAACTCCACGATGCCGGCATCTGTGGCAAATGGATCCTCTCGTTACTCACCGGCCGAACCTAGAGAGTCAGGCTCCCACGGTTCACATTCGCACCTACAGAGATCAGCTGTGGCATCACCCAAGACTCCTCTCTGGGCCCCACTCTCTTCAATTTCTGCATGGCTCTGCTAGCAAACATCATCAGAAACCACAAACTCAACATTGTCTCCTATGCTGACGACACTCAACTAATCCTCTCCCTCACCGATGAACATATGGTCACAAAGACCAATTTCCACAACAGGATGAAGGCAGTCACTGCCTGAATAAAAGATAGCTGCCTCTGACAAGACAGAAGTCCTCATTCTGGGTACCACCACCTCCATCTTGGATGGCTCCTAGTGACCCACAATGCTCAGAACAACACCCTGTGTACGAACAACCACACACATGACCTCAGCATCATCCTGGAGTCCTTGTCTCTATGAACCACCAAGTCAATGCCATCTCATGCTCCTGCTTCCACATGCTCCATCTTCTTTGAAAAGTCTTCATGTGACTTCCCATCGAATGCAGAAGAACAGTCACCCAGGCGCTCATCAGTAGTAAGCTCAACTATGGCAACACACTGTAAACAGGCACCACCCAGAAGATCCAAAGGAAGATGCAAAGAATACAGAACACCGCCGCCAGACTAATCCTGGACATCGCTCACCTCAGCCACATCTCCGGGCACCTGAGAGACCTCCACTGGCTCACGATCAACAAAAGAATCACCTTCAAGCTTCTCACGCCTGCCTACAAGGCCCTCCACAACATTGGACTTGCATACCTCCACCACTGCCTATCCTTTCATAATCCCACCAGACAGCTCTGTTCCGCTCATATGGTCCTGGCTACCATCGGCCAGATCTGCAGGACCACAGCTGTAAGAAGATCCTTCTCCTACCTGGATGTGAAGACCTGAAACTGTCTTCCTCTTCATTTCAGGCAATCTCCCTCTCTGCCTCAATTCAGGAAGGACCTCAAGACCTAGCTCTTCGACTGAACCAGCCAACCAGCAATTCGATTGAGCCACAAACACACACCCCCACTCACCCCAAGCACCTTGAGACTCGAACAGGTGATTAGCCACACTCTAGAAGAACCCTCATTGATTGATTTATTGATTGAAAGAGTTGAGATGGGACATCAGTGGCATAGGAGGGAGGTGAGATGGGGTAGCATAGGAGGAGATTATGAGTTGAGCTATCACAGTGAAAAGGCCAGAGGAGAAAACGTTCAGCAAAGGGGGAGGTGTGGAGGCCAGAGCTGGCCCAGGACTGTCGGCTTCCAGAGATGAGACAAGGCATCAGCAAAGGGGAGGGGTGCAGGCAAGACATGGTGCTTTAGAAGGAAGGGGCCTAAAATGAGAGTGGGCAACGGGGATGAGGTCCTGATGTGACTTTAGGTTGGGGATTGGATGTGATGTTACAGCAATTGTGCAAAGGATCACAGACCTGAGATCAGACAGTTAAGGAAGGAAGCCAGATGTGAGATGTCACAGTGGGGAAGAACCAGAAGTGGGATGAGACAGTGGTGGTTGAAGGGGGCGGATGTGATATAGGGCTGCAAATAGATTCAGGACAGAGGTAAGATGGGACTGAAGAAGGAATGCAGGCCTAAAGAGACAGGGGGTAATGGCAGTATAGGGATGAGTTGGTACAGAATTGAGAACATGCTACAAGGAGATGGAGACAGAGGTGATACAAGACAGCATATGGTGTGAAGTGCCTGAGATGAAACAGGACATTAGAGGAGTGTGGGAGATCAGCAATGACACCTGATTTTGGGTAGGGTGGGGCAAAGAAGAGACCCTCCTACAGGAGAGGGGAACCATAGGAGATGTATGGTTAGAAGAAGAAGGTGTTAGAGGCAATACAGAGTAATAGGAGAGTGGGTCAGACATGAGGGGCTAGAGGTAATAGTAAACAGCATAAGGAGTGTAGCCAGATGTGAGACAAGGTAGCAGGAGTGTGGTGAAAAAGGGTAGTTTGAAAAGTATGAGAGCGAGGTCAGAGGTGACATAGGACAGTGTAACGTCATCGGTCATAGGAGATAGGGGACAGTGGGATAGAGTGAGACAAAAGGTGTAACAGGGCAGATTGAAGATAGGCCAGAATGACAAAGGGTTATTGGGTGTGATCAGGGAATACAGGTTGTTAAAGGGTGAGGAGCATAGGAATGGAAGGAGACTACATAGCTCAACAGGCCAAATATAAAATGAGACAGCAGAAGAAGAGGTCAAGAAGGGTGATGGAGGAAGGTAGAAGAAGAAGGTTACAGGTGAGTCCGGGTAGTGAGTAAAAGGGAGCAGAGACAAGTTGAGGTGATGTTTCAGAGGTGAAACAGTTTTACAGTAGAAAGGGGACCAGAGGAATCCTAACACTAAATAGAGGAGAGGGGCAGAGGTGGTGAAGGATTGGTGGAGTTAGGTCATAGAAGACAGCAGGTAGTGGAGGCATAAGGGAAAGAGGTATGATGATGCACTGGGGGAGATTGGCCAGAGGTGCATAAATGTGGCTCACATGGGAGGAGTTCGACAGGATCCTACATGGTGTGAGGGTCCTGAGGTGAAAAGTAACAGCAAGGGGGGCAAGGAGACGGGAGGGCATATGGAGTGGTAGGGTAGATGGAAATGAGTGTAACCAGGGGGCAGATGGCAGATGACAAATGTAAGATGGGGCAATGGGGTTAATAGAGCCAGAGCTAACCGTACAGGGGTAGTGTACAACCATTTTAGTGGAGAAAGGAGGCTAGAGGAGTCATGAGACTTTAGAGAGAAAGGGTAGCAGGTGTGAGTTAGATGGAAGTAGGTAGGCCACAGGAGACATGAGGAAACAGGACAGGGCCTACAGAGGTCACAGGATAGGGAGGCAGAGGAATCGGAGACACTGGAGTATAGAAGAGCCTCTCAGGACAGGAGGTTGTCTGAGGTGAGATAGGACAGTGAGAGGAGTGGAACTAGAGGAGACAGAAGATAGAATTCTTTTGGGGAGGAGATGGGAACAAGATGTGATAAAGGTAGGACAGAGGTGACGCAGGATAGTGGTGAGCGTGTTATAGAGGTGAGAAGAGAGTCTGAAAAGAGAATGTTAGAGGTGTGATGGTGCAGCAAGGAAGGGAAAGTAAATGAACTAGGACTGGCACAGAAATGATATGAGTGAGTGGTTGGAGGGGTGCCAGAGGTGAGACAGTAGTGGTTGGGGGTGGGCTTAAGAATTAATGGTTTAGTTGGGAATGGGATGTGAAATGGGGCCAGAAGAGAGAGAGGGTTTTTGGGGAGCTGGGGTAGAGATGAGAAGAGACATTATTAGAGCATGGTAACATGTAGTTGTAATTCTAATTGCATTTATATAGCGCGTACTACCCCTGACAAGGTGTTGAATCGTTTTTTGGCAAGTAGCACGCTATTTCAGAATCCAAAAGGATATAGGGAAATATGATTCAGTATTAGTATAAGGAAGGATGAGTTAATGTGAGCGGAGGACATGCAAGTCTGTTAGTTGGTTTGAATGGATTAATGGGGGATAGAGGAGGGAAGAATTCAGATGTGTTGATTGGGAGATCATAGTAGTAAGAGGAGGTTTGGGGAGAGTAAAGGAGAGATGGAGGATGGAAGAGTCTATAGAAAGGGATTAGGGAAATCACAGTAGTCACATGGGGTTTGGGATGAGGTAACGGAGAGATAAATGAGGCAGAATGTAGTAGGGTTGTTTGGGAGATCGTAGTCATTGACTGAGGTTTAGTTGTGCCAGGAGGGGGAGGGGAGGGAAGAATCTGGAAATGGTTATTTTGGAGATCATAGTAGTAGGATGGGTTTGTGATGAGTCAGAGAGTGGAGATACAGGATCAATTGAGAGAGGTATAGGGTGATGGTCAGACAGAGTAAATTGTTTTAGAGAATAAAATGTTTTTTTTTCCTCTTGTACACTAGGACTAGAGTAGTAAATATATAGATACATGACTACATAATTAAGGGAATAAATGTATAAGGAGGATAGTATATTGAGATTTAAAGTTGTATTTTATAACCACAGGCTTTCAAGAGTTACAGTATTTGAAGTTCATTTGTGTACTTTTATATTATTATTTTATCTTCCCTCAATATTTAAATAGTGAAATGCTTGTAGATAAATAGTTAAGATAATATTTGTGATAGTTAAAATAAAAACAGAGAGGAGAATCATCCAATCAAGTAACTTATATTGAAACTATGCAATGACCCATGAACATGCCAAGTGCAGAATAATATACCGACACATATATATATATGTAGAAACATACACATATACATAATAAATGTATATACACCTACACATACAAATACATACATATATATATTTAACTGGAGTACAATATACATTTGTTAAATAGCCTTAAAGAGTATGCATGCATTTAAAGATAAAATAGTTATTATTACATGTATTTGTACAAAGAAATACACACATCAAGATATGTACACACAACCAAATTATAACATGTTTACATGCACAGGCTGTTTGATCATGGTGGTTGTGTAGGAAAGAGACAAACCCTAGAGTAGTCTTCTGAAGATAAGATAGTTATCCGTGGATCTTATATTTGGGGGTAATGAATTCCATAGTTTGGCTGCCTGAACATAGAAAGGTGTACCACCTATTGTCTTTTTCTTGTATGATGTATTGTGGTGAGGTGCCAATCTTGAGCTGCGGTTTCTTTCTTGAATGTATTTGGTGATTTTATTCCTGATGAAAAGGAGTCCTGTTCCATGTACTGCTTTCTGGGTGATACAAACTAGCTGGAAGGTGATTCTTCTTGCAACCGGTAACCAATATAGGCTCTCAAGGCAGGAGAGACATTGGCTCCTGTTTTTACATGTAGAAGTAGTCTGGCAGCCGGGTTAAGAATACGTTGTCATTTTTTCATAGTAGATCAAGATGATCCATGGTAGAGGCCATTGGTGTAATCCAGTTTAGATAGTACAAGAGAGATGGTAGCCTGCAACTTGTGTGAAAATCCGAAGTGGGGGAAGATGGGTCACAGAGTTTTCAATGGTGATGAAGCTTGATCTTGCTTATTTGTCCACTTGAGCATTCATTGTTAACTTGGAGTCCATGGTAATGCAAAGGTTTATTACTTCCATAGATAGTTTAAGAGGTGGCCCCAGATTGTCAGGCCAGGGGCAGAATTGTCATATTTTTTTCCAAACTCCTCATGTGAGTATTTCCATTTAGATAGCATTCGGTTTCAGATGGCTCCATGTTATCCACTGATCAAGTGCTCTGAGGCAACTGAGATTTGTGTGTTTGCAGTGTCTTTGGGGTATTCCAGTTTGAGGAGTATTTATGTGCCATCTGCATACTTGTAGCATGTGAGTTGAAAATAAATGATCATTATCGGTAATGACATCATGTAGCTGTTAAAAAGCATTGGTGAGATGATTGAGCCTTGATGTTCTCCTGGTTTTGAGAAGTAGGGTTTGGACGAGGAAGTGGGAGTACGGATGCTATTAGTTCTGTTTTGAAAGTAGGATGTGATCCAGTTGAGAGCAGTCCCCTTTATGTCGGCTTCTTGGATTCTTTGTATTAGAATGTCACAGTCAACTGTGCCAAAGGCAGCTGAGAGATCCAGGAGTAGTAGTGTAGCTGCTCCACTGTGGTCTATTGTGTTAAGATCATCCTGTATGTTGTTGAGGTCAGATTCAGTGCCTCTTCCTGAGTGGAATTCAGTTTGGTAGTCTGAAAGTATGGAGTTATCTTCAATGAATTTTGATATCTGGGGAAAGCTGCCCTATCTGTCAGTTTGCCCAGGAAAGGACCATTTGTAACTGCTCTTTACTTGTTGGGCTCATGTGGGTCCAATTTTGTTTTCTTTAGTAACAGGCATATGCATGCCTTTTTAAGATCTTCAGGAAAGATTCTCCTAGTTAAAGAATTATTGATGATTCTCCTTACTAGTGTGGCAGAAGAGTTAGATTAAAAATATTTTTGAAGCTGTGTGGGGACAAAGGTCAGAAGGCCTGCTTGCTTTGACCAGATACATGAATTCACTTTGTGATATTTGTTTGAAGGACTGCAGAGGCTGGATTGACTTACGCTTAGAGGGGAATTTTGGAAATGGGCTGGTGGTTTTCCTTTTTTTTAAAATGGGAGTCCAATGTGTATGCCTTGATTGTGTAACAATTTGCCAGTTAGCAAAATCTTAAGTAATGGGATGAATTCCTTCCATGCAGTTAGGTTTAAAAAAAATAGTTGTGAATTTTATAGAATTCTTTATTTGCAGATATAGCATTTTGAATTCTTTTTGAGTAGTACCTTTTTTTTTAGTTTTGTTGATGGTTGATTTGTATATTCTGTTAAGTTTGCGTAGCTGAAGCTTGTCTTGAATGTTGTTTGATTTGAGCCATGTTTGTTGCAGATTTCTGATTTGTTGTATTACCTTTTTAAGTTCTGTATTTCTCCAAGGTGCTTGTTTTCTTTTGTTTTTCTTAGCAATATTAGGATATTGTAGGAAATTCCTCCTTTTCGCCCTGGTCAGCCCCAAACATTTTGGACAGATACTTGTGGTTACTGACTCTTGGCTGTGCCCTGGGTACTGCTAACCAGTCCCATGGCCAGTGATCTGTGTAAAATGGATTATGCAAATTAGGCTAATTATATTTGGCTGTATCAACCTACCTATAAATCCCTAGTATACGGTAGGACATGTAGGTTTAGGGACCCCAGCGTATGTAGTGCACCCACAGGTGCACTGCTGAGGTGCAAATTGTCATTTTAAAGGCACATCTACCTTGCTGGCTGCTTTTAGGTTAAAGTTAACCCCAAATTCGACTTTGCAATTAAAAGTACTTCCAAAGTCTTAAACTACCTTATTTTTATAAATAAGTCATCCCTCCGGGTTGGGTGCACTATAACCATAATCAGGGACCTTATAAAAGATGTTTTATAAGCCCTGGTGAGGAAAAAATAGCTACATTTGTTTTACCCCATTGTAGTTAATATGCTCCATTGGCTAACATGGGGAGACTTTATTTTAAAATAACAAAGCCTTATTTTACATAGGAAAGAGCAAAATATGTCATGTCTTGTATCAGATTAAAAGTTATAATAAGTCCAACAACTTGCCACTGTTGAATTTAATATAATGTGCACCTAGAAAGAGTTTTAGAACTCTTTCTAAAAGTTGCCAGTTTCAGCTCTTAGTATCCTTCTCTGAAAGACTAGCCTCCGGCAGCAAGTCCAGCCTGCCTTGATGAGGTGTGAAGTGGTCTGTGCTGAACACAAAGGAAGTAGCTGGGGGAGGAGAACTACCTCAGCAGATGGTGAAACAGGATGGGAGGAGAGCAGCCAAACTTTACTTCAAAGGAAGGAAGGGCATTTGGGCCAGCAAGTGGACCTCCCGCATTTCCTGTCAAACCAGACAGCCACGTGCCCCCTGATTAGATTAGTAGAGGGCTGGAAAGGGGTGTGTACCAAGGGAAACTTAGCCTCATCAGTGGGTGGGCTCAGTCAGACCTAACCTCTGAGACTGAGGGCCATATTTATACTTTTTGACGCTAAACTGCGCTAACGCAGTTTAGCGTCAAAAAAATTACCGCCGTCTAACGCCATTCTGAAGCGCCATGCGGGTGCCGTATTTATAGAATGGTGTTAGCCGGCGTTAGCCGACCGGCGCTGCCTGGTGTGCGTGGAAAAAAACCACGTACACCAGGCAGCGCCGGCGTTCGGGAAAATGGCGTACGGGCGTCTCAAAATGGGGCAAGTCAGGTTGAGTCATAAAAATCGCCTTAACCTGATTTGCGCCATTTTTTTACGACGCCCATCCCCCATTAACATGACTCCTGTCTTGGCAAAGACAGGAGTCATGCCCCCTTGCCCAATGGCCATGCCCAGGGGACTTATGTCCCCTGGGCATGGTCATTGGGCATAGAGGCATGAAGGGGGGCACAAATCAGGCCCCCCTATGCCACAAAAAAAAAAAAAAATACTTACCACAACTTACCTTTTCTTCCCTGGGATGGGTCCCTCCATCCTTGGGTGTCCTCCTGGGGTGGGCAAGGGTGGCAGGGGGTGTCCCTGGGGGCAGGGGAGGGCACCTCTGGGCTCATTCTGAGCCCACAGGTCCCTTTACGCCTGCCCTGACCCAGGCGTTAAATTCAGGCGCAAATGCGGGGTTTTTTGCCCCGCCCACTCCCGGGCGTGATTTTTGCCCGGGAGTATAAATACCACGCACATGCCTGGGAGTCATTTTTTAAGACGGGAACGCCTACCTTGCATCTCATTAACGCAAGGAAGGTGTTCACGCCAAAAAATGACGCTAACTCCATGAACTTTGGCGCTAGACGCGTCTAACGCCAAAGTATAAATATGGCGTTAGTTTTGCGTTGAATTTGCGTCGAAAAAAACGACGCAATTTCGGCGCAAACGGAGTATAAATATGCCCCTGAATTTTTGCCATCTTGGATTTTTGGAGAATGTTGCTCCCTGGGATTGATTTTTGACACACTTACCAGGAAGTGGTCACTCAAGAGGGTAGTGGCCTGCACATGATTGGACAGACCCCCCCCCCCACTTTGCATCCCCCGGAGCATGGATACAACTAGCAGAGCTGCACCCCACCTCAGATCTCTACTAGGAACAAGACAAAAAGAAGAAGGACTGCCCTCCTGGACCCCTGATCTTTACATGGACACTGCAGTCTGAAAGACTGCACCAGCTGCACACTTGGGCTTCATCACTAAAATTAGTTTGCCTACCTTCAACTGCTTCAAGAAGGGACTCCTTGTTTGCTAGAGGTAGAAAATAGTGGACTAGAGTCCCCTGCATCAAGCCCTGAAGAAACTGACCAGCTGAACAGTGTCCAGTGGTCATTTCTGGATTTGAGCCAGGTGCATTCTGGGAGTTGGGGTCCTAACCCTCAAGGAGCAACTGAGAGCTTCTGGAACCTTGGGGTCAGTTGTGGATCCCTAAAGAACCTTCAAACACTTTCTGGAAGAAGATCAAGGTGTCTGTAAAAGATTGGAGCACTTTTGGGAAAAAGCTCCATAAGAGGACCTACCCGATTTGAACAGACAAGCCGGCTTACGTCGACGTGACCCGGCTTGACTTGCGGGTCCAACCCGCTGAAAAGCTCCGGAGCCCCAGACTTCCAGGAATTCCACCTGTGGCTTGTGGAAAGGCAATCCGACCATCTTGACTCGAAATCGGCTTGCTGTGGAGGGTCGACCGACGTCAGAGAGAAAAAGCTCCAAAAAGGTTTTTAAGTCTGAAGGTAAAAAGTTGACCGAGGCTTCCCGCAAAGCGTATCTGAGGAGGGCTTCAGGGAGACTGGCTTAAATTTAAAGTTTGTCCCAGACAAAGACTTCCATTACAAAAAAGTCGGAAGGTAGAGTTCTTCACTGAGGGCTCCTGCAAAGTACATCCGAAGAGGACTCCAGGGAGGTCATATCCAAAATGTGACTTCGTCCCGGTGAAGAAAATCTTTGCGGAAAAGACTAAGGCACTCATTATGAACATGGTGGCAATCACCGATCTGCTGACAATGGTGGTAACTACCGCCAACACACTGGCGGTCCGGACTGCCAAATAATGAAGTTCATGAGAAACAAGTAGCAGTCCATCCACACACCGCCACCATTATAGTGCTGATGACGACGGAAGAGTCCGCCCACAGGCAAACGGAAAGGCCCCACCAACAAATAATGAAGCACAAGACCGCTGTCAGTTCCGGGGCAGTGTGGCGGAAACAAACCAAATAAAAGGAAACACTCACCATTGGCACACACAACACGCCGAAGCAGACATGGCTAGAGAGTTGCAAATAATGCCAGTCCTGCTCCTTGCAATATACCCCCACGACCGTGAACGCTGATACAGTAAGTACCACAAACTAGTAAACATGGGAAGAAAGGGCATAGTTACATACCCACCCATCCCAACCACCATGCAAACCACTCCTAACCCCTCCCACCATCTCAAGCCATACACACCAGAATAAGAGGTACTTACCCAACACAAGACAACAAAGACCTGCGTCAAAGTACAAACATGTGCACACCACACCTCACAATGAAACAATGAACTTCGTCTCCATATTGTGCCAACAGAACCACTGGGCACACAAACTTTAATAGAACGTTAAAATAGTAATGTCCAAATAAAGCCTTTGGCCAGTCCATGCAGAATACCCTGAAGGGCCCAAATGTGCCGGACTTGACTCCCACATGTGCACAGGGTACTCCACTGTAAAGGGACATCACTATAAAGGTTCCCTCAGGGAACAGAGGGTGGCAGGGGGTGGGGACTTATGTCTGGAAGGGGGGGCTTGGGCTTACGTTTGGGAGGTGGAGGGGGTTTGCGTTTGCCCTTGGAAGGTGGGGGAGGGGGCTTGGAAAGGGGGGTGGCAGAGGGACCTGGGGCAACATGGGGTGTCTTCCTCTCTGGTGAAGGGGCAGGGGAATGGGTAGGGTGGACTGGGGCAGACTTGGACGAGGAAGGAGTGGAAAGGGCAAGGAGATGGGCATGTTAAGGGATGAGAAGGGGTGGGCCAGTGGGTTCAAACAGGTCAACACAGGAGAGGAAAAGTTTCTTAGGGGCGGTTGGGGTGGATATGGAGGAAGGTGTGGGAGTGGAGGTACAGGGAGTGCTTGTACCCGGTGTAGGGGTTCTGAACGTGGATGCCGGTGCCTGTACAGTATGTTGATGTGTGATGGATGTGTGTTGAGTGGGTGTCTAGGAACGTTTGAGTGTCTTGGGAGGAAGGGGGTTGGACACAGTGAGACGAGACAGGCTGCCAGTGTAAATAGATGTTGTCTGTGTGTCTGCAGGGTTGGTGAGTGTGCTGCATGTCAGTCAATGTAGTTGTGGTGAGTGCAGGGATGGTGTCTGGGGTGGATGACTGGACGTCAGATGTTGTGGTGACTGTAAGAATGGGGCCAGCAGCAGTGACTGAGGGTGCGGTGCTTGTAGGTGTGCATGTTGAGATGACAGACAGGGAGGCGGGAGAGGTGGACACACTGGGGGAAGTGGATGTTGTTGTGTGTGCCTTGGTATGTTGGGTGTGTGTATGCCTGGCACTAGACAGCATACATACCACAGGGCGAGGGGAGTTCCACGGGGGAGGCTACTACCACTGGCAGTAGTGACTCTGATACCTCCTCCGATGGCAGCTCGCTGGTGGTGGCAGACCCTAGTGGGCCAAACATTCACCCCCAGTCACAGATCTGGGTTTAATCCATCAGTTTTTTTGCTTGCCATGCCACTCCAGTTTGGACCCAGCCAGATACAAATCAGTCTTGACCCTGTTCCCCATGGGAACAGTCCAGCCCGAACTGCCAGGCCAGGTCTTCCCTGGACCAGAAACAAGCATCCTGGGACCTGTTTCAGGGTATCACCCTTCATCAGCCAGGCTAGCTTGAATCTGGTGGCCATCATCATCCTGCTGTTGATTGGTGGAAACTCTGGCCTCTGTACATGTGGTCCACCAGTCTGTGGTCTGGAGACACTGGTGTGGGGTCGTTTGGCCAGAGGTGATGGTGGTGGCTGGGTGGTAGGGGTATCCTGGGTGGGGCTGCTGGAGAGTGACAGTCCAGGACTGTGTGACTGGTATTCCTCACTGTCCATACATCCCTCTCCAGTCTCCTGAGTTGGGTCTCTGTCTTTGTGTGGGGTGCTGGCATTCCTTGGCCTTTCCGTCCAGGTGGCATGGGTGGTGGTGCCTGTGGGGGGGAGTGGACATGTATGTTCCATGTACAAAATCGGATAAGGATGCACAGCCCTGCCCTATTTTATGCAGTTTATAACCCTGTCAGGCCATAAAGGGACCTTTTGTGGTATTATCCTTTCATTTTGCATGGGGCGCGGAGGTGCATTGTGGGTGCAGTAGTGCCATTGTGAATCCTTGCAGGGGTAGGTGACTGTGCACAGGAGGAGGGATGTGGGTTTGTTTGTGGGTTTATGGGCATGCAGGGTGACTGGATGTGGATGTTGTGGTCTGGGTGGGGATGTGGTCCTGGTGGTAGTTGGAGGGGTGCAGTGGTACATGCATTACAGGTGTGGTGGATATGAAGCAATGTTAGATGACTTACCCGAGTCCAGTCCTCCAGTGAGTCCAGTGAGGCCCTCCGGGTACAGGATAGCCAGTACCTTCTCCTCCCAGTTGGTGTAGTCGGGGGTGTAGGTGGGGGTCCTCTCCCAGTCTTCTGTACAGCAATGTTGTACCTGGATGCCATAGACCTCACCTTCCTGTGCAGGTCGTTCCGTCTCTTGCAGATGTCACCCCTTGTGCGTGGATTGTTTCCCACTGCGTTGACCTTGTTTACAATCTTCTGCCATAACTCCATCTTCCTGGCGATAGGTGTGTGCTGCACCTGTGCCCCGAATAGTTGTTGACTCAACCTTGAGTAGTTCATCCACCATGGTCGTTAGCTCCCTATCTGTAAAGCGTGGGTGCTTAGGGGGTGCCATGGTGTGTGCTATGGATGTGGTATTCGGGGTGTATTGGTTAGGGTGCTTTTGTGTATATGTGTGTGTGACATTTGTTATGTTGTGTACAGTGTATGCGTGTAGTGTTGTCAGTCCGATTTGTGCAATTGGCGTTGCAAAGGATTGTTGGGGTATGTATGTGAGTGTTTTATAGTGTTGTAGATGTTTGTGAGGTGTGTAGGTTTCAAACTTGCCAATGTGTGCATTTATTGCTGTTGGGTCCCATTGCTGGCCTTGGCGGTCCGTACCGCCAATGGTCTTTCGACACCCACTATCCGCCATGGTGATTTGTGCATCATTATTTGGTGAACTGAGGATTTGTCTGCTTGGCGGTGGCGGGGTGGGGTGTACAGCCTTTCTGCCATCATCGGCCCTGGGGGCGGCTGGAGGTTGCAGGATTTTCGGAGGTTTCTGTTTTTGGCATCATTATATGGCGATGTGCTGTTCACCGCCACTGGCGATCTTCTGTTCACCGTCGCAACGGCTGTCGGTGGTGTTTCTCACCATGTTCATAATGACCACCTAAGTCACAAAGTAAAACTTTGACTGAGGCCTCCCACTCACTGCTCCATGGCAGTCAGACTCAAATTTAGATTTTGACCCGGTCGAGTTCAACCAGATGTCCATATTGGCGCTTTTCATTTCTATGCCCTAAGAACCATTTCGGCCCTCATTATGATATTGGCAGTAAGTCCTGCTTACCGCCATGCTGACTGCCGCCAACATACTGAGGCGGTATACCTGCTACCCATATTATAGCACACATAGCAATCCGTCAGTTTACGGACACAAACACAAGTCCGCCAGCCCAAAGGTCAGTGATAAAATGCTGGTATCAAAACCCACACCATTACGCCAACAGAACTACGCCCACAACATTATGACCCATGAATCACCGTGGGGGACATTCAACCGCAGTAAACCATTGGTGTTACATACCGCCGCGTTCAAAATACGCACACACATACAAAACAACACCTGTAGGAAGTTGGCTCTGCATATACTATCTCAAAGTAAGAGATAGTGTGCACAGAGTCCAAGGTTTCCCCTTAGAGGTAAGATAGTGGCAAAATGTGATAATTCTAATGCTCTATTTTGTGGTAGTGTGGTCAAGCAGTAGGCTTATCAGAGGGTAGTATTAAGCATTTGTTGTACACACACAGGCAATAAATGAGGAACACACACTCAAAGACTAACTCCAGGCCAATAGGTTTTTAAATAGAAAAATATATTTTCTTAGTTTATTTTAAGAACCACAAGTTCAAGATTTGAAGTAAATACATATAACACAAGGTACTCCACACAGATAAGTTGGGAACTTTGAATTAGAGCAATAACATATGCAGTTTTTGTTAAAATGGCAATAAGCCATTTTAAAAGTGGACATAGTGCAAAAATCAACAGTTCCTGGGGGAGGTAAGTAATGGTTAGATTGTGAGGTAAGTAAGACACTTACAAGTCTCAGTTCCTGGGCATAGGCAGCCCACCGTTGGGGGTTCAGTGCAACCCCAACGTTACCACACCAGCAGGTCAGGGCCGGTCAGGTGCAGAGGTCAAAGAGGTGCCCAAAACACATAGGTGCATATGGAGAACAGGGGTGCTCCGGTTCCAGTCTGCCAGCAGGTAAGTACCTGCGTCTTAGGGGGGCAGACCAGAGGGGTTTCGTAGAGCATTGGGGGGGGACAAGTGGGCACATAAAACACACCCTCAGCGGCACAGGGGCAACCAGGTGCAGTGTGCAAAGCAGGCGTCGGGATTTAGATAGGAAACAATGGAGGGACCTGGGGGTCACTCTAGCGGTGCAGGCAGGCACGGGGGGGGTTCTCAGGATAGCCACCACCTGGGCTAGGCAGAGGGTCGCCTGGGGGTTACTCTTGCACTGAGGTTCAGATCCTTCAGGTCCTGGGGACTGCGGGTGCAGTGCTTGGTCCAGGCTTCGGGTCCCTTGTTACAGGCAGTTGCGGTCAGGGGAAGCCTCTAGATTCTCTCTGCAGGCATCTTTGTGGAGGTCCAGGGGGGTTGTCTCAGGCTACTCACGGGGTCGCAGTCGCCGGGGAGTCCTCCCTGTGGTGTTGGTTCTCTGGATTTCGAGCCGGGGGCATCGGGTGCAGAATGTGATGTCTCACACTTCCGGCGGGAAGAGTGAGTTCTTTAAAAGTTGCTTCTTTTTTGCAAAGATGTAGCTGTTGTTGAGCAGAGCCACTGCTCATGGGAGTTTCTTGTTCGTGGGGGTCAGGGCAGTCCTCTGAGGCTTCAGAGGCCGCTGGTCCATGTTGGATGTGTTGCTGGTTGCAGGTTTTCGACTCTAGAGACAGGCTGGTAGGGCTGGGGCCAAAGCAGTTGTCGTCGTTCGTCATCTCTGCAGGCTTGTAGGTCAGCCGTCCTTCTTTGTAGTTCAGGTTGCAGGAATATGATTTCTTGGGTCCAGGGTCGCCCTTAAATACTAAATTTAGGGGTGTGTATGGACTGGGGGCAGTAGCCAATGGCTACTGTCCTTGAGGGTGGCTACACCCTCCTTGTGCCTTCTCCCTGAGGGGAGGGGGGCACATCCTTATTCTTATTGGGGGAATCCTCCAAAACCAAGATGGAGGATTTCTAAAGGCAGGGTTCACCCCAGCTCAGGACACCTTGGGGCTGTCCTGACTGGTAGGTGACTCCTCCTTGTTTTTCTTATTATCTCCCCTGGACTTGCCGCCAAAAGTGGGGGCTGTGTCCTGGGGTGGGCATCTCCACCAGCTGGAGTGCCCTGGGGCATTGTAACACAAAGCCTGAGCCTTTGAGGCTCAATGCTATGTATTACAGTTCCTGCAGGGGGGAGGTGTGAAGCACCTCCACCCAGAGCAGGCTTTGTTTCTGGCCTCAGAGGGCACAACAGCACTCACCCCAGGAGGGCAGAAACTCGTTTCAGTGGCAGGCTGGCACTGGCTAGTCAGTCCTGCACTGAAAGATTGGGTAAATTACAGGGGGCATCTTCTAAGATGCCCTCTGTGTGCATTTGGTAATAAATCCAACACTGGCATCAGTGTGGGTTTATTATTCTGAGAAGTTTGATACCAAACTTCCCAGTATTCAGTGTAGCCATTATGGACCTGTGGAGGTCGTTTTGACAAACTCCCAGACCTTATACTTATTATGACCACCCTGTACTTAAAATGTTGAAGAATAGACTTAGACACTGTAGGGGCATTCTTCTCATGCAGCTATGCCTTCACCTGTGGTATTGTGCACCCTGCCTTAGGGCTGTAAGGCCTGCTAGAGGGGTGACTCACTTATGCCACAGGCAGTATTTTTGGGTATGGCATCCTGAGGGGGATGCCATGTTGACTTTTCCTTTTTCTACCCACCAACACACACAATCTGCAATGGCAGTGTGCATGTGTTAGGTGAGGGGTCCCTTAGGGTGGCAAAACACATGCTGCATACCTTGGCGACCTTCCCTGGTCACAGGGCCCTTGCGACCACTGGTATCTTTTACAAGGGACTTATCTGTGTGCCAGGGGTGTGCCAATTGTGGAAGCATGGTACATTTTTTGTGAAAGAACACTGGTGCTGGGGCCTGGTTAGCAGGGTCCCAGCACACTTTTCAGTCAAGTCAGCATCAATCTCAGGCAAAAAGTGGGGGGTAACTACAACACCACATTGGACAATTGAAACTACACACACCTGACACTCATACACACCACACCCACACACCCACGCCACTATAACATACACACCCACACTGCCCACATCCCTGAGAGAGAGACACACCAAGAGCACCCACAGAATCAGAGACACAGAACACCATCACCCATACACCATCCATGCACCTCCCAGCACACACCCTAACACATCACTCCACACACCCTCACATACACCACACACACTACACCCATGGCACCACAAGGACACCCCAGGTTTTCAGAGGAGGAGCTAATGGTAATGGTGGAGAAAATCATCCGGGTAGAGCCACAGCTATTCGGATCACAGGTGCAGCAGCCATCCATTGTAAGGAAGATGGAGCTATGGTGGAGAATCGCGGGCAGGGTCAACGCCGTGGGACAGCACCCCAGAACAAGGGATGACATCAGGAAGAGATGGAACGACCTATGGGGGAAGGTGTGTTCTGTGGTTGCAAGACTCCAAATAGCTGTACAGAGGACTGGCGGTGGACCCCCGCCTCCTCCCCAACAACTAACAACATGGGAGGAGCAAGTCTTGGCAATACTGCATCCTGAGGGCCTGGCAGGAGTAGCAGGAAAACTAGACTCTGGTAAGTCAAATCTTTACTACTTTCACCCCCTACCTGCATTCCATCACATACCCCCACCCTCACCCTCACTCCCATCACTTAACCACCTCCCACACAGCCCACCATCACAACCCACTCATCCCAGTACCCAGCACTGCATGCACCACCAATGCATGGACACCACTCACAGCCCTACATGGACACCCATCACCACAGCATGCACACTGGAGAGAATCACCTAGCCCACAAAATAGCTACTCACACAAGGCAAGGCTGACAGGGCACTCACCCCCACAGGTCCCCCACACAACGTCACAGGAGAGGAGGTGCCAGCAACATCCAGTCCCCCCACAGAAGAGGCCTACAGTGATGACACCTGGCCCATCAAGGACCTCTGGACAGTTAGTTATCCAGCCACAGTCCCATACCACCACAGAGTCTACCCCCTCAGAAAATACCAGCACAGCACCCACCCAGCGGGCCCATACCTCTGTCCCCAGGACACACCAATCAGGAGTGTGTCCACCACTACAGGGACCCGAGGCCACCCCACAAACAAAGGACGATCAGAGACCTGTGGTCAGTGGCAGTGGGCACACGATTCATGGGACAGAGGCAGAGGACAACAGGGAAGCTGGGAGGACTGCTGTGCGATGGGGGAGGACAGGCCCAGGAAATCGACTCTCCGCAAGGCACTCATCAACATCCTGGGAGCATACCACCATTCCCAGGAGACGATGGGCCAGATACAGGCCAAGTTGCAGGAGACCCAGCAGCTGCAGGAGGGACAGTACCTGGGGATCAGGGAGGACCTGAGGGACATCCACACCACACTAGTCACCATTGCAGGGGTGCTAGCAGACATGGCCAACACCAGGAGGGAGGCAGTGGCACACCAACAGGCCCCTGACACTAGCCACACCGATGAACAGCCCTCCACCTCTGCTGGCGCTAGTGGACAGGAGGCCCTGCCACAGGAACAACAGGCCACCAGCACCCCTCCCCTACAGAAGGAGAACCACCCTGCAAACAGTCCCTGCGATCCAGGCAGAAGACAGAAAACATTGCCAAGACCCCAGACTTTCATGATTGTCACCCTTGTGTCCCACTCTGTCACCCTGTCCACCTTGAACTGACATTGCTCCACTTCCTATGCCACCTTGGAAAATGCACCTGTGATACAAAGAGACTTGACTCTGTCCTGGACTCTCCTCCACTATCACCCACGCCTACTGCACATCCCCATTGAATTTCAGCAATTAAATAAACACCCTTGTAAAAAATACAAGTATGTATGACGTCAAATGATTTAAGTGTGCATTCCTCTAACAAGCTGTAGACATTGCAAGTAGACTGTTCAGTAATGTATACATAGGTATGACCTGTATTGTGCTGCAGTCAATACACCAAGAGCCAGAGTAGGGCACAAATATCTGTGAATAGACATGTCAAAGGGTGCAGTAAGTGGCCATAGTAGTGAGAACAGCATCCTGCCAGTGAAAATTTACAACACAAAACTGCAATGGAAGGTGAAGTTACAGTGTCTTACCTGTGTGTCACCGGAAGTACTGTCGAATGATGGATGTTCTGTTGTCCACATCCTCATCCTCTGCCTCCTCTTCATCACTGTCCACAGGCTCTACCGCTGCCACACGCCCATCTCCAGCCTCATCCTCCTGCAGAAAAGGCACCTGGCATCTCAAGTCAAGGTTATGCAACATGCAGCATGCCATGATTATCTGGCAGACCTTTTTGGGTGAGTAGTACAGGGATCCACCTGTTAGATGGAGGCACCGAAACCTGGCCTTCAGGAGGCCAAAGGTTCGCTCTATAATTCGTCTTGTTCACCCTTGTGCCTCATTGTAACGTCCCTCTGCCCTTGTTCTGGGATTCCTTACTGGGGTCAGTAGCCATGAGAGGTTGGGGTAGCCAGAGTCACCTGTAAATATCGAGGGATACCTGTTAGCCAGACACTCACCCTTAGGGCCAACCCCACACCCATATACCAACATACGCTGGGTGGAGTCCATGGGCTCACCTATTAGCCACACCCTGTGCCTCTGGAGTTGAGCCATCACATATGGGATGCTGCCATTCCTCAGAATATAGGCTTCATGCACAGACCCAGGATACTTTGCATTCACATGGGAGTTGTACTGGTCCGCCAGGCACACAATCTGCACATTCATGGAGTGAAAGCTCTTTCAATTTCTGAACACCTTTTCATTTCTCCGGGGGGGGGGGGAACAAAGGCAATATGTGTACCATCAATTGCCCCAACAATGTTGGGGATAGGTCCCATTGCATAGAAGTCAGCTTTCACTCTGGCCAAATCCTCCACCTGGGGGGAAACAATGTAGCTGCACATGTGTTTCATCAGAGCAGACAACACTCTGGTCAGCAAGTTTGAGAACATTGGTTGGGACATTCCTTCTGCCATCGCCACTGTCACTTGGAAGGAGCCACTTGCCAAGAAATGGAGCACAGATAGGACTTTGCACAAGGAGGGGGATCCCAGTGCGCTGACGGATAGCTGAGATCAGGTCTGGCTCCAATTGGGCACACAGCTCTTGGATTGTGGCCCTATCAAGTCTGTAGGCGAGGATAATGTGCCTGTCCTCCTTTGTTGCCAAGTCCACCAGAGGCCTGTACACAGGGGGATGTCTCCATCTCCTATTTATCCTCATCAGTTGTATTCTAGGGGGCAAAAGGATGAGCATCTGGTCAGTTTTCAACATTTCCTGTATGTACAATGCATTGCATTTTGTGACAAAAACAGTATGTTTATGTTTATTCCCAAAATATGCTTATGTCGGCTGTGACGCAGTTAGGTGCCATGGCCTGCCACTCCTGAAATGGCAGATGCCTGTCTTGTGTGGAGGGACAGGTGGAAATGAGGTAATGCGGCTGATGTTGTGCGCCATTGCGGGAGGCGGTCGAGTACAGCCGTGCAACTCCTCATTGGTTAATATTGGGCCCTATGGGTTACAGTAGCCAATGGTGATGTACGCCGGTGGTGACGGTACGCACTGCTGCGGACGTGACCGCCATTTTCTATCTGTTCACTCACTTGCTACCTGACCTTCAACAGGAGAGGACCGACACTGCAAGTGCTGCTGTGACCTGTGTCTGGAAGCGACCATTGCTCGTGTCACTGGGGAAAGGGCGCCTGCCTTTACCGCTGCGGAGTTGGAGAAACTGGTGGATGGGGTCCTACCCCAGTACTGATTTCTTCATGGGCCTCCAGACCAACAGGTGAGTACACTGTAGGCACGAAGTATGGCACATGAGTGCATGGTGCAATGTGTGTGAAGGCCTCATGTAAGGGGGGGTGGTGGAGTGGTCCTGGGCAGCGTGCAGCATGTATGGTGGGAAATGGAGGTGCCTAAAGGGATGGGAGGGATATGGTGGGGCCATGGGTGTAACAGGCTGGACGGTATGACTGATCCCTTTTTCCATTTTTTCTACGGATCTGCGCCTATCAGAAAAAGGGTATATGGCGTACCATCGCCAAGGACATGCAGACCCTGGGGGTCTACGGCAGGTGGAGCACCCACTGGCGCAAACGGTGGGAGGACCTGAGATGCCGGGCAAGGAAGATGACAGAGGCCCAGCTGGGGATGGCCTCCCAACGAGGAAGGGGTGCCCATTGAACCCCGTCCCCCTTGATGTTCTGCATACTGGCGGTGGCCTTTCCGGAGCTGGATGGGCGCTTGAGGGCATCACAGCAGCCACAAGGGGACGAGTATAGTTTCCAAATCTGCAAATTGTGCGTCGTGGGGTGGTCTATGGGTGGGGGATGTGGGTCTGTGGGTGCCCTTAGGCCAGGCCGGACATTGCAGGGTAAGTTCCATGTTGGGCAGGGACTGATGCACTCCACCCCCCAACATGCTAGTGGGCATCTGCTACTGGGCAGGGATCTCTGGGTCTCAGGTATGCTGCTATTGGCATTAGGTATTACTGTCCATGGCCTGGTGACTAGCATTGTGAGTTGTAGTGCATCGCCTAGTGCGTAGGGCTGTCCCCTGTGTGTTGTGTACGCCAACGGTGGTGTTGTTGCTGGCATTGACCAAGTGTTTCCTATGTCTCTTCCCCTCCCTTTTTGTTTTGTCACCCTGTCCTTATGTGCATTAGCATCATCTGGTGGAGGAGCAGAGGCACCGGCCACGGAGTGAGCTGCATCCCACATGGCCCTGGAGGCCGAATCCACCGACTGTGAGGGCACCACTGGGACGGAGGGCGAGGGGAGCACCACAGCAGAGACAGGAGGGGACAGCTCTGACAGTAATACCTCCTCTGATGGAAGCTCCCTGCTGGTGGTGGACAGCTCTGTGGCCACCCCAACTAGGGGTACAGCCACCACCCCCCATCGCAGCACCGCCCTCCCAGCATCCCCACATCCCCAGTGCCTACTCACCCAGGAGGGTGGGCATCTCCTTCGCCCCAGGCACCTTAGGCCCTGCCTCAGTTAGCCCTGCTGCCCTGAGGGAGGAGGCTATTGACCTCCTGCGATCCATCTCTGTTGGGCAGTCAGCCATAGTGAATGCCATCCAAGGGCTGGCAGGGCATTTGCAACATACAAATGTATTCCTGCAGGGCATTCACTCTGGCGTGGCGGGCCAACATAGATAATTCCAGGCTCTGGCCTCCTACCTGATGGCAGCCATTGTCTCTGTCTCTAGCCTCCCCCCTCCAACTTCCTCTACCCAGTCCCATTCCCCTGAACCCCAACCTCTCCAAAGCACACCATCAGACCATAATGCACCCAAGAGAACACACAGGAGTGGCTCAGGCAAACACAAGCACCACACATCATCCCGCAGGCACTCACACTCACTAACACCATCCAGAAGCAGACACACCAACATCCACTGCCTCCACTGTGTCCCCCTCCTCCTCCTCGTCCACCTCCCTCCCAGTAGCGTCTCCACTCACACCTGCATGGACTACATCCTCATCCACTACCTCCATCACCATCACGCCTATCACTACATGCCCCTCACTGGCAGTCACCACCCCCACATCCATGCACACGTCCCCTGTGTCCTCTCCCACTGGGTCTGTGCCCCCTCCTCCCAAAGTACACAACGCAAGCACTCAGACACCCAACAGCCACCCACCTCACAACAGCATCCAGCCCATGCACCTGCACCCAAACACAGCAGAGAAACACCTCCTACAACCACTTCCTCTTCCTCCACTCCCAAACCTTCACCCTCTTCCCGCACCAGTGTCCCTAAGAAGCTTTTCCTCTCCACCCTTGACCTCTTCCCTACCTCTCTCCCCTGTCCTTCACTTCGGGCCAGGGTGGGCAGAGCCCAGGTCAGCACCTCCGCCACCCAGTCCACGGCCACTGTAGTTTCGACAGCTACTGCAGGTGTGAGAGGCACCAAGGAGACACCCATCAGCACTCGCAGTATGCCTGCACCAGCTGCCAAGGGCAAGACCAAGGAACAACCACCAGTTGCCAAGGGCAAGAAGGGACAACCATTTGCCAAGGCCAAGGATGCACCACCAGCTGCCAAGGGCAAGAAGGCACCACCAGCTGCCAAGGGCAAGGATGCACCACCAGCTGCCAAGGGCGAGGAGGCACCTCCAGCTGCCAAGGGCAAGGGCAAAGGGCCTGCCCTGCAGGTAGAAGGGACAGCAGGCCTGGTGCTGTGACAGGATCTGAGCCCCCACCACCAACTATGCCGCTTCAGCCATCCAAGGCTGCAGGGAAAGGGCTGGAGCCTCCCCCCACCACTGGCAGCACTCCCACCAACACCACCACCGCCACCAGCACCACCACCAGCACCACTGGCAGTGGCAGCAGCCCCAGTGGGCAGCCGTCCAAGGATGCAGGGGAAGGGCTGGAGCCTCCCCCACTACTGGCAGCACTGCCACCAGCACCACCACCAGCACCACTGGCAGCAGCAGCAGCCCCAGTGGGCAGCTGGCCGAGGCAGCAGGGGAAGGGCTGGAACCTCCCCCACCACTGGCAGCACCGGCACTGCCACCACTGTGCAGCCGTCGCTGCCGGTGGATGGTCTGTAGTCCTGCCTCCATGGAGTGTCATGCATCCTGCCAACAGCAAATCTTGTGGATCTCACACCCAGGTGAGAGACTGTGACCTTGCACTCCCAAAGATCTGCATCACAGGGCACAAAGCCCCATCCAAAACCAGTGGAAGAAGACATCCACTCACACCCTCCTTGCCAGGATGAAGATCACAGGGCATTATGCCCCCTCCAGAACCAGTGGAAGAAGGCATCTACTCACCCCACTCACCACCTCCTTGCCAGGATGAAGCACACAGGGCACAATGCCCCCTCCAGAACCAGTGGAAGAAGCCATCCACTCACCCCCTCCCTGCCAGGATGAAAGACACTGGGCACAATGCCCCCTCCAGAACCAGTGGAAGAAGTCATCCACTCATCCCCTCCCTGCCAGGATGAAGCAAAGAGGGCACAAGGCCCCATCCACAACCGGTGGAAGAAGGCATCCACTCACCCCTCCCTGCCAGGATGAAGCACACTGGGCACCAGGCCCCCTCCAGAACCAGTGGAGAAGCCATCCACTAGAGAGACTATGGCCTTGCACTCCCTAGGACCAAGCAGTGGGCAAACCACCCACTTGAGAGACTGTGGCCTTGCACTCCCCAGGAAATCACAGAGGGCATGTATCCCCCTCCAGGAACAGCGGCGTTGTACCATCTTCTGGCTGAGGTGCCCCCGTTCCCCCTGAGGTGCCTGTGTATTTTTGACCTGGCAAAAACAACAAGTGATGGACGGAATGCTGAACATTGTCAAACATTCACCCCCAGTACAGTGATCTGGGCCTAAATCCATAGTTTTTTTGCTGCCCATGCCATTCCAGTTTGGACCCAGCCATATGCAAATCAGTCTTGACCCTGTTCCCCATGGGAACAGTCCAGCCCGAACTGCTAGGCCAGGTCTTCCCTGGACTGGAAACAAGCATCCTGAGACCGGTTTCGGGGTTTCACCCCTCATCAGCCAGGCTAGCTTGAATCCAGTGGCATGGGAAGCACGGGACCCACGTCTGGGCATACCCTTCCCACTTAGGGCGACAAAGCAAAAACAACAAGTGATGGACGAAATGCTGAACATTGTCAAACATTCACCCCCAGTACAGTGATCTGGGCCTAAATCCATCGGTTTTTTGCTGCCCATGCCATTCCAGTTTGGACCCAGCCATATGCAAATCAGTCTTGACCCTGTTCCTCATGGGAACAGTCCAGCCCGAACTGCTAGGCCAGGTCTTCCCTGGACTGGAAACAAGCATCCTGAGACCGGTTTCGGGGTTTCACCCCTCATCAGCCAGGCTAGCTTGAATCCAGTGGCATGGGAAGCACAGGACCCACGTCTGGGCATACCCTTCCCACTTAGGGTGACAAAGCAAAAACAACAAGTGATGGACGGAATGCTGAACATTGTCAAACATTCACCCCCAGTACAGTGATCTGGGCCTAAATCCATCGTTTTTTTGCTGCCCATGCCATTCCAGTTTGGACCCAGCCATATGCAAATCAGTCTTGACCCTGTTCCCCATGGGAACAGTCCAGCCCGAACTGCTAGGCCAGGTCTTCCCTGGACTGGAAACAAGCATCCTGAGACCGGTTTCGGGGTTTCACCCCTCATCAGCCAGGCTAGCTTGAATCCAGTGGCATGGGAAGCACGGGACCCACGTCTGGGCATACCCTTCCCACTTAGGGCGACAAAGCAAAAACAACAAGTGATGGACGGAATGCTGAACATTGTCAAACATTCACCCCCAGTACAGTGATCTGGGCCTAAATCCATAGTTTTTTTGCTGCCCATGCCATTCCAGTTTGGACCCAGCCATATGCAAATCAGTCTTGACCCTGTTCCCCATGGGAACAGTCCAGTCCGAACTGCTAGGCCAGGTCTTCCCATGACTGGAAACAAGCAGTGTTCTCTCCATATTGAGGCAGGAGTCAAGTGGGGCCTTGGCCTATGGGATAAGGCCCTACGGGCCACGGACATCATGGACTGGGTTGTGTTCCTTCATTTGTATAACTGTAAATACTGTTTTGATTTTTGAGGACATATTTCTAGTATTTTATCTTATTACACTCACTTTCTTCAAATCATGTTGTCTTGCATTATTCCTGAGGGGTAGGAGGTGAATGTGTAATGTTATTGTATCTGTGTGTTTGGTGTTGGGGTGGGGGTGGGGGTGTTGCGTATGTGTGTCACTCTCTTTTTCCTCCCCCCTCCCCTGTGTGCTAGGCGACAATGCTTACTGTGGTCATCGTCACCAACGTTGGTATTCCTGGTGTAGGAGGAGGTAGACCAGCATGGAGAACACCTGCAGTTCGGGCTCCATGGTGTTGTGGTTCTTCCTTCAGTCTCCAGTGGTGAGTCCTTTGGCTTCTGTGTACTGTTTCCGCCATGCTTTTGATGGTGTTGGTACTACCCCGGAAAAAGTGGCAGATAAGCCAGTTGTAATATTGTGGGCGGTACATTGTCTTCTGCCTGGCTGTTGGCGGTTACCGCCGTGGTGCTTGTTGCTACCGCAGTGGGGGTCGGTGTCTTAAAGTGGCTCTATGTGTTGGAAGTTTCCACCATGATCATAATACTATTTTTTTTTACCGCCGGCCTGTTGGTGGTATTACCGCTGCTTTATCACCGACCGCCAGGGTTATAATGAGGACCTTAATCTTTAAAAATTCATATCTCCAGTTCCCTTTATTGGAGTTTTGTTATTTTAGTGTCATTATAAAGATACAAAATTAATCTATTTTTATAAATTGAAGTTGGAGTTGTATTGTGTTTTATGATTTACTTATTTAGTTTTTTGTGATTTTTAAATGCTTTACATGCCTGTCTCCTAAATTAAGCCTAACTGCTCGTTGCCAAGCTACTAAGGGTTGAGCTGGGATTAATTTATTGAGACGAGACTCGACCTAGTAGTGGTTTGTGGCCTATTGCTAAGTGTAAGTACTCACCTAATCTTACCAATAATCCACTTTTCAACAGACATCGAAAGCTTCCTGTAGCCACTTGTAAAGTTTTTGAACATAATGTAATGTCTCTAGATCTGTGTTGGCTATTAGTTGTGTTTCTAAGTGTTCAAAATTAAGTTTGTTTCATGTTAGACAGGTAGATGTATATGAGGAGGTCTTGGGTGTGCTGATATGTGGTGTTTTATATTGGAAAGTTATCAAATGTTAATCTGACCATGTGACTGATGTGATGCTTAGAATGGGAACTAGTTATGGGTTTGCAAAATGACATCTAGGATGAGTCCAGCGATGTGTGTGGGATTGTGTACAATCTGATGTAGGTTCAATGTGACTAGGCCAATGATGATCGCTTTTAGATGATGCATATTGGGTTTGTCAGACCAAATGTTTAGGTCTCCAAGAATGCATAGGTTGGACTATAGTGTTATAAGGTTTGAAACTATGTCCAAAAATGTGTCTGGTAATGTAGAATTTGTAGGTTGTGAGCTGTAAAGGAGGAGGAAGTTGCAGGAGGAAGTCGTTGTAGGTTCCATCTGGCGAGGAGGGTCTCACTACCTTATATGGAGATGTCTGTTTTGCTTGTTTGTCTGCAAAATCTTGAGTAATGAGATGAGTTCCTTCCATGCATTTAGGTTCCCAAAATCCGTTGAGAATTTTATAGAATTCTTTATTTGCAGAAATAGCATTTTGATTTCGATCTCAGTAGTACCTTTTTTTTGTAGCTTTTTTGATTATTGATTTGTATATTCTGTTAAGTTGGCTTAACTGAAGTTTGTCTTGAATGTTGTTTGATTTGAGCCATTTTTGTTACAGCTTTCTGATTTGTTCTTTTATCTTCTGTATTTCTCCAAGGTGTTTGTTTTATTTTGCTGTGTTTTGTTTTTCTTAGCAATACTAGGATTTTGAAAACATCCTGCAGCTACTTGTACATTTTTTTAACAGAATTTATTGTTTCTAGATCTGTGTTGGCTGTTAGTTGTGTTTCGAAGTTTTCAAATTTGAGTTTGTTCCATGGTGGATAGATGGATATATGTGAGGTGGTCTTGGGTGTGTTGATGTGTGGTGTTTTATGTTGAAAAGTTACCAAATGTTGATCTGACTTTGTGACTGGTGTGATGCTTTGAATGGTAAATAGTTCTGAGTTTGCAAAAATGATATCTAGGATGTATCCAGTGATTTGTGTGGGATTGTGTATAATTTGATGTAGGTTCAATGTGACTAGACCAGTAATGATAGCTTTTGGATGAGGCATATTGGGTTTGTCAATCAAGGGGCATATTTAGGAGCCCCTAGCCCCTCCTTGTGGCACATTAGCATCATTTTTATTTGCAGTAATGTGGCCCAATGAGGCCAAAATCTCTGTGCCATATTTACAAAGTGGCACAATGCATGCATTGCATCACTTCATAACCGTTTTATGCCTGCGCCAGGCATAATGTATGCAAAGGGGGCGTTCCCCGCTTAGGGGGGCCGAAAACTGTTGCAAAGAAATCTAAGAGATTTCTTTGCATCATTTGTTTTGCCACTTTTAATGCTTGCTCAGAGGAGCATTTAAAGGAGGCCCACTATCGATTGCAATATGCCTCAATGAGCTTTGCAGGATTAGTATCAATTTTTTTACTCTAATCCTGCAAAGCTCCAGACTAGCATAAAAAATTCTGACGCTGGTCCCCTAACTACTTTAAATACGGCGCGCACATGATGACATTAGGGGGGCGCTAAGGGGTGCATAAATATGCCCCCAATATGCCCTCTTTCCCTATTGCAGCCATTAACATTTCCATTGTATCTTGTGACTGTGCTTGTTTTCACATTTGGGCCCATATTTATGAAAAATGTAGCAAAACTGCGCTAAAGCAGTTTTGCGTCATTTTTCTCAACGCCGGCTAACACCATTCTTAGAGCCATCTTTGCACCATATTTATTAAATAATGCAAGATGGTGCTAAGGAATGGCTATCATCGAAAAAAACATGCTAGCCGGTCAGGGATGGCGTTAGGGAAAATGGCTCTAGTGGGTCTGAAATGATGTTAGGCTGGTTAGCGCCATAAAATATGCTGTTAACCAGCCTAGCGTCATTTTTTGAAGCCCAAGTGGCCAAAAATGACTCCTGTCTAAGTCTAGACAGGAGACATTAACAGCACCTCAGTGCCCACCACATGGGGCAAGTTTCCCCTGGGCAAGGCCACCATAGCCAGTGCCAGGTAGGGGGCCCCATGTAAGGGGCCCCCAATGGTACTTACAAAAAATACAATTATGCTTACCTAAACGTACCTGGGATGGGGTCCCCCTCCTGCACTGTCCCTGTGGTGTGTGTGGTGGTGTTCCTGGGGCTTGGTGTGGGCATTTGCCATGGAAATGGGCCTACCTGCCCCCTAACACCTGGTCTGACCCAGGCATTAAACAACGGCGCTAAGCGGGCTTAGCACCATTATTAAGGCCTGCCTCCTCCTTGCGCTTCGTTTCTGAAAATTAATGTCACTGACATGACACTAACCATCCATAAATATGGGCCTTTGTATCCAGTTGCATTCCTAATAAAAAACATTGCTTTCCTAATATTATTGCAGGCCTTCTAGTTGTATTCAATATATAGACCTTGGGCACATGTAGTGTGCTTTACTAGGGACTTATTACCATGTTTAGGGGATAGAGCACAAGCATTATAGCGCTGGTGAGCAGTGGTAAACTGCACAGAGTCCTATTTACAGCGAAAATGAGGTAAGAAAAATGGAGGAGTTAGGTAAAAAGTTGGAGGGAAGACCACCCTAACACTATCAGGTCTAACAAGATTGGACAGCGGTGGTTGAGGTGAGCCAGAGTTGAGAAGTAAGAGCAAGGTAAGAGGTCCAAAACTGACGTGAGGCAACAGTGATTCTGTGGTGAGATAGGACAGCATGGTTAAGTGGTAATTGGTGAGAAGGAGTGGCTTGTGGGATGCGACCAGAAGAGAAATTAGGTAATGGGTGACATCAGGCCAGAGGTCAGATGGGACTTATTGTGGTGGGGTGCTACATTTGACCTTGAGGGTGGTGGGGGGGGAAGATAAGATTAGAAAGAAAGGGGAGAGGGGTCAGAGGTGAGAGGGAGGAGCATAGAGGAAGCCTGTAGAGTCACTGAATAGCAAGGGGAGATGAGCACGGACAGTGGTTACTAGAGTTGAGCCATAAACAGGAAGAGGGCAGAGCAGACACTATGCCTTGGTAAAGGGGACAGAAATGAGACAAGGTTACTAGAGAAGGTAGTCCACCGGTGACAGGAGTCAGAAGTATGATGGGACAGGGGGCGTGGGACCATAGCTCTGAGATTACACAGTTGATGAAGGGGGACAGAAGTTAGATGGGGCACTGGTCGGCAAAAGGAACCAGAGAAGAGACAAGGCAGTAGTGAAGGCAGACTGCAGGGGAGACAGTTACAAGAGAAAAGGAAGAGTTCCAAAGGTGAGACAGGTCTAATGAAGGAGTGGGACCAGCGGGCATGGGAAATGGGCCAAAATTAAGACAGGACAGTGGAGGGAAGGGACTCATTAGTGAGACAGAACAGCAGGGAAACAAGGACAAGAGGTGCTAGATGTTGATTGGAAAACGGGTGAGCTAGAGTTAAAAGCAGGCTACAAGGGGAGGGGAAAGAGGTGACCCCTCCATAGAGGAAAGGGTGCTTGAGATGAGATAAGGAAGTGAGTAGAGGCTGACCACAAAAAATAGGGAACAGAGGGGGAGAGGTGAGACTGAATCTTGAGGAGGGGAAGAAGAGGTATAACTAGTCTACATGATTAGGCTAGATGTAAGATGAGTTGGTGGGCTGAAGAGTCAGAAATTACAGTGGAAAAGGGACTCAGAGATGATAAGTGATAGTAGATAAACGGGGCAATGGTGAGAGAGAACATTGGGGAAAAAAGGGTGGTTAGAGGTGACATGAGGCGAGGGTTCGAGATATGAGGCAAGGATTTGTGAGTAAGGACCAGATCAGATTGAGGGCTTCAGGGACAAAGTGCCTCATGGGAGGCAGAGCTTCTAGAAGGAAAGAGCCAGTATTAAGATTGACATCATGGCGAAGAGGCAAAAGGTGACAAAGGACATCAGTCAGGGGTGGCTTAGGACAGCTGGGATCAGAGGTGAGATGGAACAGTAGAGACTGGTGTCTAGACTAGTAGACTAGAGTCACAGGGAGAGGAGCAATAGTAAGGTTGAAAAATGTGGGAAGGGGATGCAAAGATAAATTAGTCAGCAAAGTAGAAGGCAAGCGTTGACACAGGACATATGGGAAGGGCAGCACGGGGCTATACATGACAGCAGGAGGTCATAAGTTAAATAGAGCTTGATAGGATGGTAGAACTGTCCTTTGTTTTCACTTTCCCCCTTACCGAGCTGCTGCCTGTCACCTCTAGCCCCCTACGCTTCTTCTGACCCCAATCTCCAATAGACATGTTTCTGTTCGGGTTTTCCTTTCCTTTCCTATAGCCCATGTGACCTTTATTCACCCATAAGGTAATTTCAGCTTGCACCCCTCCCCTTGATGCTCTTTCACATATCAAGCCAGTCTGTCCCCTGCGCTCTCTGTTTCCTGTGGCCACCATAACCCACTGTATCATCTCACATCTGCCCCCTTCCTCCACTGCCCTCTTCCCCACTGTCCTACCTCACCTCTGGCCACCGTCTTTCTATTATTATCAGTCTTCTCTGGGCCTCCTCCCACTATTATGTCCATCTCATCATTAGTCCACTTTGCTTGCAGTTCTGCCTCATTGCCCGTCCATTGCTGTAGCCTGTTACCTTAGGCCACAACCCCTCCTGTTCTGTGTCACCACTTTCCACCTCCCTGGTGCCATGTCTCACCTCTGGCACTCCTCCTGCAGCAGCCACCTATCTCCTTTATCCCATATAAAACCACTGTCCCATCTGTAAGATAGAAAAACTGAGTAGCCCTTCTCAAAATTGCCAACACGTTCCTCAGGAGCTCCTGCTTGGAACTATTTCAGCTCCACTGACAAACTTCTGATCACCAGTCATCCTCCACAATTACTGCCAGTCCATGATGTTTTTTTTACACCTTAAGGAGTGATGTCAAAACCGACCATTCACCCAGCAAGATACTTGTCTCTTGCTGATCTGAGAGAATCTTTATTCAGCATCATGTGAAGCAGAGTTCTCCCATCTTGTATGAGCAACAGCAAAGAACTACCTATATCCAACATTTTCACCATTAATATAGACAATCTAATAGAAACCTCTAGCTGCAGATTTCTTACCTTTGAATTTCCCAGACTTCGGGCTGGACCCAGAAATCTTTGTTTGAGCAATACCCCTACACGTGCCATCGGGCAGCTTAGTTCAGTTCCGCGTGGCATCAGTGGTACTGGATGTGACATACTGGACACCTATATAGGCACCACCCAGAGTGGGGAGAGCCTCAGTTAGATCTGTTCTCCTCTGCAGAGAAGGTGCAATATCAGCAGTATTGCGCGTTGGAGGTTCCAAGGCGGCAATCACTTGACAACACTTTTTGTCACAAGTGGAATTGGGGCCTTTTATACGCTTTTCTGCCCATACCACTTCTGCCCGGAGTTCTTAAGAAGATCAAGAATGACTGTGCCCAAGTAATCCTAGTGGCTCCGGATTGGGCACGGAGAGTCTGGTATCCCGAGCTACTCAAAATGAGCATCAACCCTCCGATCAGGGTGCCCCTTCATGAGGATCTTCTGTCGCAGCATCAGGGGAAGGTTCGCACCCGAACCTGTCAACTCTGCACCTTCATGCGTGGAGATTGAGCAGCGGCAGCTAATGGCTTCCTCACAAAGTCTGCAAAGTTATTTTGCTTTCCTTGCTAAGGTAGTGGCTCCCTTTCTTCTGGGGCAGTCTATAACACTCTTGTCCTTTTACCCACCTCCTCATCCTTCAGAGGAGGAAAGACTGCATCGCTTGGATCCAAGAAGGGCTCTGAGACTTCAGAATTGATGATCTACTCTTCATTCATGGATATGTGGGCAAAATGGAGGGCAAAGCTGTCTGCAACAGAACTCTTTCAAGGTAAGTCATTCTTTGCATAAATACGTATTATTCCCTGGCAAAGAAGGTTCGCCCTGAGGGCATTAGGGCCCATTCCACCAGGGCTAAGTCTGCCACTTCAGCTTTAGCTAGAGGTGTGCCAGTTGTTGATATTTGTAAGGCAGTAACTTGGGCTTGCCTCCACACTTTCGCAAAGGACTATTGCTTAGACTCAGAAGTTAGGAGGGATGGCCATTTTGCCCGATCTGTTTTGCAAGACTTCTTGGTTTGACCAGTCGGGCACCTACCTCCGAGTGCAGGACTGCTTTGGGATACTATTCATAAGGGGAGGAATCCACAGGTAGTTGTATCCATCAGAAGAACAAGTTACCTACCTTTAGTAAGGCTTTTTCTGGTGGATACAGTAGCTACCTGTGGATTCCTCACAGTCCGTCCCGCCTCCCCGTAGCCTGTCTGGTCATACCAAGACTTTGATTATTGTCATAGACAGAATGTATAAATCTTTGTTTTTATGTAAATAGATATTGTTAATTATATATATATATATATATATATATCCACACTTTGTTTCCCTTGTTTAAAGGAGAAACGGCACTTACTTACGATTATTTTCGTAAATGAGGTGATGTGCATCAAATGCAGAGAGTAGCGACATAATGTTGTGAGCGTAATCGTAAGATATACTGTTGGAAACGATGGTAGGGGATTAACGATGTGATCACATGATATATAAAGGGAAAGTAAAATGGCGAACAAGAAGCTGATGAAGGCAGTAACTCCGAAACGCGTTCTCTTGTGCAAATAAATCTTGATGAACTAATATGCCCACGGAGTGCCATCTCTCCTTTAAACAAGGGAAACAAAGTGTGGTGATAAAGGCGAGGTAGCGCGCGCCACCTGACGAGCACCGCTGATGGTCAGGAGCAGGACTGGCACGCTAACTTGAAGTGTTTGATATATATATATATATATATATATTTTTTTTTTTTTTTGCGATTGGTACATGTTGTGCTTTTGAGGTTGGTATTCACCTGTTCGCCTCGAAGGCACGGTAACAAATGATGAAACTGACATCAACACGCCGGTGAGGACTTTTTATGGCTCGAATGACATCATACGGAGCCCAATATAGAGCTGTGCAATTGTGACGTCTTCATCAACATGAGGAACTAGGAAGAACATTTCCGTTGAATGCTGGCGCATTGGGAGAATTCATAAGTGAGGAATCCACAGGTAGCTGCTGTATCCACCAGAAAAAGCGTTACTGAAGGTAAGTAACTTGTTCTTCTACTTCAGCTGGCGCATCAACATGAAAGGCTGCGACCTGCTGCGACTGCTGGCATTGAGAAATCTCACTGGAAGGTGTTCTAGCACCTGAAAATCGAGCTTGAGATGCAAATTCTCACCCAGGCATGCTGCATGCGAGAAGAAACTCCACCATGTGGCTGCTGGTGGAGTTTTGCCGGAACTCCGTGCTCCACATGGAACGCCGAGTGGGCAATACTCCATGAACTCTGCCGGTGGATTGTAATTGTTCACCCACCCCTAGCATTTAACAGTACAATTTAAAAAATAAATTGATTAAAGCACAGGTTTTAAATAGACTTCAAGTAACATGCAATGCACTTTGCCCTTGTATCATTTAACAAATGTATTAAGCCCCTTGTTTCACTTCCACCTTGTTTTTCCATTCAGTTTTGAATCTTGACCTTTTCCCAATAGGTTATCAGTCAAATAATAAAGCTGAGAATTTACTTGAAGTGGACAGGATGGGAAAAAGGAAATTTGCACAAATCTCAATCGTTAGCCAGCAGCTCTAACCTCAGGTTACAGAGACCATACTCCTCCTTGAAGGGGGGATATCCTGTAAGTCACACAGAGATTTTACAAGGTCAGATAGCTATTGCTCAAATTACCGAGACTTTACTGGTAGACAGATTCTTTAGGTTACACCGATCATAGAATTTCTCTCCTTAGACAACACGTGTGTATAATCAAACTGTCATAAAATACATATGTCAAAATCAGAAAGTGCCTCCATGAGTGACAGAATAAACACCGTAGCAGCATATATGTTCCCCGTAGCTTGGTGCCACCAAGGACATGTTGCAATAATATAAGTAATATGTGTCTGGACAAGGTATGAATAACCACTTAGAAATTTGGTTTAACAATTGTTTTAACAATTGTTGAAATTCATCCCATTTTGTTGACGTACATTCATTGACTGCAACGGATGACTTGGATGACTACCAGAAGCTAGAGAGGCTCATTCGATGCAGGAAAGGGAGCCATATGCCAGAAGTGCCTACCAATTATCCGGAAGGGCTAGCATATGTATGTGAGGCTGCCTTGCTTGGGTTGGTCATAAGTGGTCAGTAACGACTACTAGATCCCTAGGAGAGCTGCCAAATGCTAGAGATGGGCATTCCATGCATTCCATGCAAGAGAGAGCCACCAGATTCAAAGTTGGCTACAGCCGCTATAGACGACCATGACATGCCAAAGCTGACCATCATATTCTAAATATGGCTACTATAGTCATGATACCCAACTGTCAGACCCCATTTGGGATGCCAATGAGCAAGCAGGTGCTACTGGGCCTAAACATGTGTGTTGGGAACCTTTGCTTTTTTGTTTATTAATAATAAAAGCAGGCCAGTGGCTCTGAACATTATCTTGCCATGTGCTGCGCTCCCCCTGCTCTCTCTCTAGCCCACTGTCTCTTTGGTTTCTTGCTGATTTTGTGTAGTCTCTCATCTGTCTCAGGAGTAAACAGGAATAGAATGAATCTACAGAAGATGCAGCTCATTCACTCCAAATAGAATGTGCTTCAGTTTTAAGCTTCTTACTCCTTCTTAGGAGAATTAGTCCTCCCAAGGTTCGATTCAGTCAGCACAGTACTCTGGGTCACACATGCACACTCTGAGAAGCAACGACACACCAGCAGGTAGTTATAGAGTACCTTCACGATGGGAACAGGGCAACTTTCAGTGGCACGTCCGCTCAGACTCTTCTAAGCGGGTGATCATAGCAACAGCTAGAACTGTCTCCTCTGGACATGGGTTAGTGCAGTCCCTCAGGTTCTCTGTAGTCAGCAGATGAACACCTCAATCGGGCTCTCAGGACCACAGATGAAGCCTCCAGCAGGACCTATGACATTTGGGGAATTGCAGTCCAGCAAGATCTGGTCCTGAATTCAGCATATGTGACCCTCATGTGGGCCCCTCAGGAATTCAGCAGGTACAGGCCCACGTGGGTAGTTCACAGATCTGATAGATGCAGTCTCACATGGGCTGATCATGATTTGATAGATGCAGCCTGCAAGAGTCAATCAGGATTTCGCAGATCCAGCACTGTATGGACCGACCCCGGATTTGGCAACATGCAATCACAGCCCAAGTGTGTCTCAGCAATCACGTGGCTGCAGAAACTTGATTCCTGTCTGGAACCATCAGAAGAATCTCATGGGGCCCTCTGACAGCTGGGTCCTCCTGAATTACTCTACAAATGTCAGCACCTCTGGCACACCATTGGTTCCAGGCATGAGCAGAGCCTTCTTGTTCCTTCCTGGAAACTGTCTCCTTCTGCAGTGTAGACAGGCTTCTTCCGTCCCTCAGCAGGTTTGCTTCTATGCACTTGAAAACAAGTACAAATCTTCTCCAGAAAGAGATCCCGACTTCAGGTGATGTCCCCTTGTCACTGGGAGACAGGCTGTCAGACATCCCTGGATGCACAGTACACCACAAAGTGTGGTAATCTTTCCCTCTTGCATACACAACTGTAGGAAAGAAGAAGTGGATCCACCCATTTTGGGTAGTTCTCATTTGAAGTGTCCTTTCCAGACTGTTGTCCAGAAACAACCTTTGTGTAGATTGATGCCCCTCACAGCAGGGTCATCTCCATCCTGGAGTACCTATAACAGAGGCAGAAAGAGGTGTTAGGTTACTACAACTGACTGTCATCAGCTAAGCTGAAGGAGTAATCAGAGAATGATAAAAGGATTGACCTCACATAAAGGTTTCTTCACCTTTCACAGCAGCGTCTGCAGCCCCACCACTCACTCCTATCATTTACCAAAAAGCAGTGCCTAGGGAGATTAATCATCAGCTCTTTGTTAATCATAAGGCCTCATAGAATGCCTAAAGGAACCCTGTCTCCTCTCTTGTCAGTTCAGAGTTTTGTTCTCCTCCCTCCAGCTACAGGAATGTGACGAATACACTTCCAGTCTGTGAGCACAGTCCTTTCCTTCCATTTTGTGTAAGGTCAGGCCAAGGGTATCCAAAATGGATTGCACTGACCTCCATTACTCTGGCTCACTTCACCCGCACCATTTATGTACTGCATAGTATACACAACACACATCAACATGTTTAATATTGATTCCAGGTGGTGCTGAAAAGGGCTGTGCCATCTGTCCCCCTTCTTTTGGACTTTTCTGATTCATGTTGGTTGGGTGGGGAGGGATATGATGGAGCAGCGGTGAACATCATACATGGTTTAGGCATATGTTGGTCAGATGTCAAAGAATACAATTATTTTGGATAAATCCTGGTTCAAAGTCAATACAGAAAGAAAGCATGTTTCACTCTGTGTACTGAATCAGTGACTAGCTTCACACTGAATACTCAACCATGAGGTTTTCAGCTCTTACTTTTCCCAGTTCCATGCCAGAGTCTCTCATCCAAATTAAGTATTTGCTTTATTTTCTCGTACTTGTGGACCAGTGCATGCAGCTTTGAATCAGAGGCAAATAATGCCAATGCTCATTGTTCAATGATGCTACCTGTGTTATTGTTAAATAGAGGGATGAGATGAGTACTTTTCATGCTTATATCCAGAAGTAGTCCATTAACTCTTCAAGGAAGTTTAGTACATTATTCTAGAGTACTTGTAGTAAAGTTCCTCTTTTGAAATGATCACCTCCCGCCCTTTTTTCCTATTTTCTGGTGTAATTTTGACTGAATGTGCACTGGGATCCTGGTAACCAGAACCCCAGTGCCAGATCTCTTTCCCACAAAACTGCAGAGTCATTTTTCCCTATTGGCAAAACCTTTAGCACTCATTGGAAGTCCCTACTAAGTGGTACCCCTGGTACCTAGGGCCTGGACTACTAAGGAGGGACCGTAAAGGCTGCAGCATGAATTGTGAGACCCTAAGGGACCCCTCACCAAGCCCATGACAAGCTGCCATTGCAGACTGTGGCCCTCATTACAACCCTGGCGGTCAGTGATAAAGCGGCGCTAATACCACCAACAGGCTGGTGGTAACAAAAATGGAATTAAGACCACAGCGGAAATCGCTCAGACAGACAGCCACTTTAACACACCGACCACCAGGGCGGAATCAACAAGCACCATGGTGGTAACCGCCAACAGCCAGGCGGAAGACTATGTTCCACCCACTGTATAATGACCGGCCTATCCGCCACCTTATCCAAGGCAGGACAAAAGCCATCAAAATCCTGGAGGAAACACTGCACAGAAGGGAAACGACTCACTTGTGGAGACTCAGGGAAGAACCACGACGCCATGGAGCCCGAGCGGCATGTCTTCCCCATGCTAGTCTACCTTCTGCTCCCTTATGAACACCAATGCCGGCGAAGACGACCACTGTAAGTACTTCTGCCAAGCACACAAGGGAGGGGTGGAGGAGGAGGAAAAAGAGAGTGACACACACACATACAACATGCTACACCCCCACCCCCAACACCATACACACAAACACATGCAGCAACATAACATATTCACCCTGTACCCCTCAGGAATAATGCAAGGACAAAATGATTTGAAGAAAGTGAGTGCAATAGGTTAAAATACAATAAATAAGTGTATTCAAATCCAAACGTATATACATATTTACAAATGTAGGGACACTGCCCAGTCCTCAATGTCCGTGAACCACAGGGCCACAATGTAGGAGGCTGGCCTGGTTTGTAGTCGGTACCTTGGGTACTTACACCTTATACCAGTTCCAGGTATCCCTTATTAGTGAAGTAGTAGTGTTCTAGTAGCTTAGGTTGATAGAGGTAGCTATAGCAGAGAAGCTTAGGCTGAATTGGGAGACATGCAAAGCTCCTGCAATACTACTTATAGTTGCACAGTACTTACACACAAGTAAAGAAAATACTCGGTGTTACCAAAAATAAAGGTATTAATTCGGGTAACACAGTACCAAAAATATCTTAGAGACAATACTCCTTCTGGAGGTAAGTATTATACACAATATATACACTAGACACCAAAATTAGACAAGTAAATAGTCATAGAACAATGCAAACAGTAGGAAATCGTTTAGAATGCAGTGGGAGAAAATAGGTCTGGGGCAACACAAACCATATGTGAAGAAAGTGGATTGGGAATCACAAACTCCCCCTAGACAAGTGTAGTGTGTGAAGAATCTCTGGGAGAGTAAGAATACAGTAAAGATAAGTGAATTACCCCACCCCAGAGCCCAGAAAAGCAGGAGTTAAGTACTGCAAGTTTCCTTAGGACACACTACACCTCGTTTTTGGGATTTTGCAGCAGCCATCCAAGTCTGCAAAGAATAACTGCTGGATTATTGGACCTGAATTCCTGCAAAGGAAAGCAACCAAGTCCAGAAGTCGAAAGAAGTGCCAGGAAGAACAGGAGCCCTTGCCGACCCAGAAGAGGGTGAAAAAGAAGAGTCTCCAGTTAGTCAAAGACTGCAGGAATGCACCCTAGGAAGATACCAGCAGGTTACTTCATGATGTAAAAGATGTCCCACGGCATGAAGATTGTTGCAGATGAGATTTTGTGTTGGAAGTCAAAAACAAGCCTTGGCTACGACAAAAGTACGTTTTGCATCTAAATGGTGCTGGATGGACCCAGGGGGGACCTGTGGGCCTCAACTCTATGTGAGGAGGAAGAGGGAGCTCTCAGCATTTTAAATAGCCCTCAGGATGCCAGCCAGTACCCCTAGGGGTTGCAGGATCCAGCTTTAAAGGAGATGCAAAATGCAGTTGATGCAATACAAGAAAAGAAGGTCCCACGCCGCCGTAGAACAACTCAGCAAGTTGAGCATCACAGGATGGAGTGCCGGGGACCTGGGCCAGCTGTACACAAAGGAATTTTGCAGAGTGCACAGAGGCCTCAGGAGGCGAAGAAGACACAGGACACAGGACACAGGGGTAATGTAGCTCTTGAAGAAGGCAAGATCTTATCTCCTCCAAATTCTGTCAGCAGGACCTCAGGACAGTCTACTTCGATGATGGCCATCTTTTGTGTCCTTAGGAGCACACTCGTTGCTGTGAGAGGAGTCCCAAGGTACCAGTCGTCGTCTTGGAAGGTGCCTGCTTGGAGCAGGGGAGTGACTCCATCACTCCACGGTGGATTTCTTCGGTCCTTCTGGTGCAGGATGAAGACACGGAGTCCCCAGAGCGTGCACACCATGGAAACCATTACAGTTGTTGACTTGGAGCTGAGGTTGCTGAAGAAAAGTGTCTCTTGTAGACACTTTGCTGCAGTTACAGCGTTTCTTGGAGCAGGCTGTGGTTAATCCGAGTCTCGAGTTGTTGCACGGGATTCCTGAAGGAAACTTGCAAGCAGAGTCTCAAGAGAACCCACAGGAGAGCTGCCTAGACCCCAGGAGGGCAGAACCCTGTCTGTGAGGTGGCCGCAGCTGTAGCTGCAGTGCAAGACTCAGAGAGCTGGTTTGGCACTACTGGGGGTCATTGAGGAGTCCCCAGGATGCATGGAATTGGCTCCCCAATACCAGATTTTGAATGGGGGCACAATACCATGATCTTAGACATATTACATGGCCATATTCCGAATTACCATTGTGAAGCTACATATAGGTATTGACCTATATGTAGTGCACGCGTGTAATGGGGTCCCCGCACTCACAAAGTCCGGGGAAATGGCCCAAACCATGTGGGGGGACCTTTGCTAGTGCAAGTGTGCCCTCACACTTAGTAATTGTGCACCTAACCTTCAGCAAGTTAAGGTTAGATATATAGGTGACTTATCAGTTACTTAAGTGCAGTGAAAATGGCTGTGAAATAGTGTGTGCACTATTTCACGCAGGCTGCAATGGAGGTCCTGTGTAATGGTTTGACTGAGCTCCTTATGGGTGGCAAAATAAATGCTGCAGCCCATATGGATCTCCTGGAACCCCAATGCCCTGCGTACTTAGGTAGCATATGCTAGGGACTTATAAAGGGGGTCCAGTATGCCAATTGCAATTAGTAAATGAAGTCACTGGCCTACAGTAAAACATTTAAAAGCAGAGAGAGCATAAGCACTGAGGTTCTGGTTAGCAGAGCCTCAGTGACACAGTTAGGAACTACGCAGGCATACACATTAGGCCATATACAAAGAGCACTAGGGTCCTGGCTAGCAGGATCCCAGTAAGACAGGCAAAACACACTGACATATAGGTTTTTATATATGAGCACTGGGTTCCTGGCTAGCAGGATCCCAGTGACACAGTAAAAATGCACTGACACACACTCACAACCAAACGTGGGGGTAACCATGTTAGAAAGAGGCTACTTTCTCACACACAACACATAGGCCAAGGCCTCAACTCACTCCTGCAACAACATGGAGAGAACACTGCAGGGGCATCAGATCAAAAATAGCCAGGCACCTCAGGGGGACGGGGAATGGGGGGGCACCTCAGCAAGAAGATGGTACAACGCCACTGGTCCTGGAGGGGGCTACATGCACTGGGCACTGTCCTGGGGAGTGCAAGGCCACAGTCTCTCAAGTGGGTGATTTGTCCACGGCTTGGTCTTGGGGAGTGCAAAGCCATAGTCTCTCGAATGTGGGTGGTGTGCCCACTGCTTGGTCCTGGGGAGTGCAAGGCCATAGTCTTTCAAGTGACTGGTTTTCCCGCTGCTTGGTCCTGGGGAGTGCAAGGCCACAGTCTTTCAAGTGGTTGACTACTTCCACTGGTTCTGGAAGGGGCATTGTGCCCAGTGAGCTTCATCCTGGGGAGATGGGGTGAAGGAATGGCTTCTCCACTGGTTCTGGAGGGGGCATTGTGCCCAGTGACCTTCATCCTGGGAGGATGGGGTGAGTGGATGGCTTCTCCACTGGTTCTGGAGGGGGCCTTGTGCCCAGTGATGCTGATCTTGGGGAGTGCAAGGTCACAGTCTCCCACATGGGTGTCACACCCACAGGAGATGCTGGTGCCAGGCCACACAACAGCCCATGGACGCAGGACTACACTGTCTGCCAGCAGTAACGGCTGCTCAGTGGTGGCAGTGGTGGTGCTGCTGGCAGTGGTGGGGGGAGGCTCCAGCCCTTCCCCTGCTGCCTCAGACGGCTGCCTACTGGGGCTGCTGATGCTGGCAGTGGTACTGGTGATGGTGCTGTGGGCGGTACTGGCAGTGGTGGGGTGAGGCTCCAGCCCATACCCTGCAGCCTCAGACAGCTGCCCACTGGGGCTGCTGATGCTGGCAGTGGTGCTGGTGGCGCTGCTGGCAGTGGTGGGGGGAGGCTCCAGCCCATCCCCTGCAGCCTCGGACGACTGCCCACTGGGGCTGCTGATGCTGGTAGTGGTGCTGGTGGTGGTGCTGCTGGCGGTGCTGGCAGTGGTGGGGGGAGGCTCCAGCTCATCCCCTGTAGCCTTGGACGGCTGCCCACTGGGGCTGCTGATGCTGTCAGTGGTGCTGGTGGCGGTGCTGGCAGTGGTGGGGGAAGGGTCCAGCCCATCCCCTGTAGCCTCGGACGGCTGCCCACTGGGTCTGCTGATGCTAGCAGTGGTGCTGGTGTTGGTGCTGGCAGTGGTGGGGGTGGCTCCAGCCCTTCCCTTGCAGCCTTGGATGGCTGAACCACCACGGTTGGTGGTGTGGGCTCTGAATGAGTCCCAGCACCAGGTCTCCTGTCCTTCCTGCCTGCTAGTGCAGGCCCCTTCCCCTTCCCGTCAGCAGCCGGGGATTACTCCTTGCCCTTCCCTGTAGCAGCTGAGGATGCCTCTTTGCGCTTCCCTGTAGCAGCTGGAGGTGCCTCCTTGACCTTCCTTGTAGCCGCTAGGCATGCCACCTTGCCCTTCCTTGTAGCAGCTGGGGGTGCCACCTTGACTTTCCTTGTAGCAGCTAGGGGTGCCTCCTTGCCCTTTCTTGAAGCTGCTGGGGGTGCCTCCTTGCCCTTCCTCGCAGCACTTGGTGCAGGCACCCTTTCAGTGTGTCTGCCTGGTGTACGGGATCCTCTCCCACCTGGAGTAGCTGTGGACACTACTGTGGCTGTGGACTGGGTGGCTGAGGTGCTTCCCTGGGTTCTGACCACCCTTGCCTGACATGAAGGACGAGGGGGAGGGGGAGGGAAGAGGTCAAGGGTGGTGAGGAAAAGCTTCTTAGGGACATTGGGGCAGGAAAAGGGAGAATGTTTGGGAGTGGAGGAAGAGGAAGTGGTTGTAGGAGGTGTATGCTGTGTTTGGGTGCAGGTGCATGGGCTGGATGCTGTTGTGAGGTGGATGGCTGTTGGGTATCTGAGTGCTTACATTTGTGTACTTTCGGAGGTGGGGGAACATACACAGTGGGAGAGGACACAGGGGACGTGTGTATGGATGTGGGGGTGGTGACTGCCACTTAGGGGTGTGTACTGATAGGCATCCTGGTGATGGTGGTAGTGGATAAAGATGTAGTGCATGCAGGTGTGAGTGGAGACACAACTGATAGGGAGGTGGATGAGGAGGAGGAGGGGGACATAGTGGAGGCAGTGGATGTTGGCATGTCTGATTCTGGATGGTGTTTGTGTGCCTGTGGGATGATGTGTGGTGCTTGTGTTTGCCAGAACTACTCCTGACTGTTATCTTGTGTACATGCTGCTCTGCCTGTGTGATTGGGATAGGGTGGGGTTGAGGGGAATGGGATTGGGGAGAGGAAGTTGGAGGAGGGAGGGTGGAAACAGGGACAATGGCTGCCATCAGAGAGGAGGCCAGAGCCTGAATTAATCTCTGTTGGGCTGCCATGCCAGTGTGAATGCCCTCCAGGAATGCATTTGTCTGTTACATTTGTGCTGCCAGCCCCTGGATGACATTCACAATGGTTGAATGCCAAACAGACTTGGATCACAGGAGGTCAATAGCCTCCTCACTCAGGGCAGCAGGGCTAACTGGAGCAGGGCCTGAGGTGCCTGGGGTGAAGGAGATGCCCATCCTCCTCGGTGGGCAGGCACGGGAAACACGCTGAGGGGCTGCTGGGAGGGCAGTGCTGGTACAGGGGTGGTGGCTGTACCTGTAGTTGGGGTGGGCACAGAGGTGTCCGCCACCACCAGGGAGCTTCCATCGGAGGAGGTATCACTGTCAGAACTGTCCCCTCCAGTCTCCGCCGTGGTGCTCCCCTTGCCCTCTGTCCCACTAGTGCCCTTACCGTCAGTGGATTCGGCAACCTGGGTCCTGTGAGATGCAGCTCCCTCCGACGCTGGTGCCTCTGCTCCTCCGCCAGATAATGCTAATGCATATAAGGCAATGATACAAAACAAAAAGGGGGGGAAGAGACAAAGGAAACACTTGGTCAATGGCAGCAACAACACCACAGTTGGAGTACATGACACACACACACACAGGGAACAGTCCTACGCACTGGGCAATGCACTAACAGTCACAATGCTAGTCACCAGCCCATGGACAGGGACACCTAACGCTGATTGCAGCATACCTGAGACCCACACACCCCTGCCCAGTAGTGGATGCCTACTAGCTTGGTTGGAGGAATTTTACATCTGAACCCTGCCCAACATGGGTCCTACCATGCAATGACAGGGCTGGCCTAGGGGCACACACAGGCCCACATACACATCCAACCGGATACCACCCCATCATGCTCAAGTTGTATATTGGGACACTGTACTCACCCCCTTGTGGCTGCTGTGATGCCCCCAAGCACCCATCCAGCTCCGGATAGACCACCTCCTGTATGTGGGCCATCAGGGGGGTCAGAGTTCGACGGGCACCCCTTCCTCATTGGGAGGCCATCCCCAGATGGGCCTCTACAGTCTTCCATACCCAGCATCTCAGGTCCTCCTACCGTTTACGACAGTGGGTGCTCTGCCTGCCGTAGACCCCAGGGTCTGCACGTCCTTGGCGATGGCATGCCAAATACCCTTTTTCTGATGGGCGCTGACCTGCAGGGAAATGGACACAGGGAAAGGTATTAGTCCGACCATCCTGCCTGTTAAACTTATGGCCCACCTTAGCCCTTCCCATCCCCTTACGCACAGACATGGCCCAGTATACATGATGCACGCTTCCTAGGGCCCATCCACCACCCCTCTCCACTTGAGGCCTTCACACACACCACTCCATGCATTCATGTCCTATGCATCGTGCTCACAGTGTACTCACCTGTTGGTCTATAGGCCCATGCAGCAGTCGTACTGGGGTAAGACCCCATCTACCAGTCGCTCCAACTCCACTGAGGTGAAGGCAGGGGCCCTTTCCCCAGTGACACGAGCCATGGTTGGTTCCAGACACAGGTCACAGCAGCACATGCAGTGTAGGTCCTCTCCTGTTGAAGGTCAGGTAGCAAGTGAGTGACCAGATAGAAAATGGCAGTCACGTCTGTGGCGATGCGTACCGTCACCGCCGGAGTAGATCACCATTGGCCACGGTACCCCATAGGGCCCTATGAAAACCAATGAGGAGTTGTACGGCAGTTCTCGACCACCTCCCGCCACTGCGCACAACATCAGCAGAATTACCTCATTTCCACCTGTCCTACATACAGGACAGACAGCCGCCATTTCAGGGTCACAGTACACATATGCACCATCTGGACCTCTCCAACAATATATTGTTACAATCACAACATGCAATGAAGTGTAGTGGTTGGAAATATGAGATACTGACCAGCTGCTCACCGTTTTGCCCCATAATTTGCAAGTGCTGCGGATGAATAGGAGATAGAATCATCCCCCCGTGTACAAACCCCTGGTGGACTTGGCAACAATGGAAGACAGGCATATTATCCTCACCTTTACACTGGACAGGGTCACAATCACAGAGCTGTGTGCCCAATTGGAGCCTGAACTAATCTCTGCTATCCTTCACCCACTGGGATCCCCCCTCTTGTGCAAGTCCTATCTGTGCTCTATTTACTGGCAACTGGCTCCTTCCAAGTGACAGTGGGCTTGGCAGCATGAATGTCTCAGCCAATGTTCTCAATAGTGCTGACCAAAGTGTTGCCTGCCCTGATTAAACACATGCATAGCTACATCGTTTCCCCCGGGTGGAGGATTTGGCCACAGTGAAAGCAGATTTCTATGCAACGGGACATATCCCCAACATTATTGTGGCAAAGGATGGTACACATATTACATTTGTCCCCTCCCCCAGAGAAATGAACAGGTGTTCAGAAATCGAAAGAGCTTTCACTTAATGAATGTGCAGATAGTCTGCATGGTGGACCAGCACATCTCCCATGTCAATGCAAAATATCCTGAATCAGTGCATTATGCCTTTATCCTGAGAAATAGCAGCATCACATATGTGATGGATCATCTCCAGAGGCACAGGGTGTGGCTAATAGGTGAGCCCTGGTTCCCACTCAGTGGATTTTGGTGTATGGGTATGGTGTGGGCCCTAAGGGTTAGTGTGTGTCTAATAGTTGTCCCTCGATATTTGCAGGTGACTCTGGTTACCCCAACCTCTCATGGCTACTGACCCCTGTGAGGAATCCCAGGACAAGGGCAGAGGAACGCTACAATGAGGCACCTGGGCAAACAAGAAGAATTATAGAGAGGACATTCGGCCCCCTGAAGGCCAGGTTTTGTTGCCTCCATCTAACAGGTGGTTCCCTGTGCTACTCACCCAAGAAGGTCTGCCAGACCATCGTGGCATGCTGTCTGTTGCACAACCTTGCTTTACTTCACCAGGTGCCTTTTCTGCAGGAGGATGAGGCTGGAGATGGCCGTGTGGCAGCAGTGGACCCTGTTGACAGTGACGATGAGGAGGCAGAGGATGAGGATGAGGACAACAGAAGTGCAATAATCCATCAATACTTCCAATGACACACAGGTAAGACAGTATAACTTAACATTTAATTGACAGTTTTATGTTTGACACTGTCACTGGCAGGCTGATTTTCAAACTTCTTTGGCCACTCACTGTACCCTTCAACATCTCTATTTTCAGATATTTGTGCCATACTATCGCTCGTGGTGTGTTGACTGCAGCCAACTACAGATCATTCCTATGTATACATCACTGTACAGTTGAATTGCAATGTTTAAACCTTGTTAAACGAATACCTACTTGAATCATTTGACATACTCCATACTTGTAGTTTTTCAAATAGTGTTAAGTGCTAAGAAGTAGAGGGGGGTGTGCAATGGGCTGGGGTGAGGATGTAGGAAAGTCCAGGATAGAGTCCAGTCTATGTGGATCACAGGTGCATTGTCCAAGGGGGTATAGGAAGGGGAGCAATGGCAGTTCAAGGTGGACAGGGTGACAGAGTGGGACACAAGGGTGACATTCAGGACCGTCTTATTTCCTGTCGGGGTCTTGGCAATAGTCTCTGGCTTCTGCCTGGATTGCAGGGAACGTTTGTGGGGTGGTTCTCCTTCTGCAGGGGCAGGGGTGCTGGTGGCCTGTTGGTCCTATGGCAGGGCCTCCTGTCCACTAGCGGCAGCGTAGGTGGAGCGCTGTTCATTGGTTTGGCTAGTGTCAGGGGCCCGGTGGTGTGCCACTGCCTCCCTCATGGTGTTGGCCATTTCTGCCAGCACCCCTGCAATGGTGACCAGGGTGGTTTTGGTGTCCATGAAGTCGTCCCTGATCCCCAGGTACTGTCCCTCCTGCAACCGCTGGGTCTCCTGCATCTTGTCCAGTATCTGGCCCAGCGAATCCTGGGAGTGTTGATATGCTCCCAGGATCGTGGTGAGTGCCTCCAGGAGAGTCAGTTCCCTGGGACTGTCCTCCCCTGTCACACAGCAGTCCTCCCAGCTTCCCTGTTGTCATGTTCTTCTGTCCCCTGGACCATGCGCCCACTGCCACTGACCCCAGGTCCCTGATCGTCCTATGTTTGTGGGATGGCCTGAGGTTCCTGTAGTGGTGGATACACTGCTGATTGACGTGTCCTGAGGACAATCAATCAATCGATCACTTGTTAAGCGTGCTACTCACCCGTTAGGGTCTCAAGGCGCTGGGGATGGGAGGGTTGCTACTGCTCGAATAGCCAGGTCTTGAGTCATTTCCTGAAGGTCAGGAGGTCCTGGGGCAGACGTAGCTTGACAGGGAGGGAGTTTCAGGTTTTGGCGGCGAGGTGGGAGAAGCATCTGCCACCGGTTGTGGTACGATGGATGCGGGGGACGGTGGCGAGGGCGAGGTTGGCGGAGCGGAGCTGGCGGGTAGGTACGTGGAAGCTGAGACACTACTTGAGGTAGGCAGGGCCTGCGTCGTGGAGAGCCTTGTGAGAGTGCATGAGGAGTTTGAAGGTGATTCTCTTGTTGACGGGGAGCCAGTGTAGGTCTCTGAAGTGGGCTGAGATGTGTTTGTGGTGTGGGATGTTGAGGATGAGGCGTGCGGAGGCGTTCTGAATATGCTGACATTTCCTCTGGAGCTTGGCCGTTGTTCCCTCTTAGAGTGCGTTGCCGTAGTCCAGTCTGCTGCTGACCAGGGCGTGGGTGACCGTTCTTCTGGTTTCGATGGGGATCCATCTGAAGGTCTTGCGAAGCATGCAGAGGGTGTTGAAACATGAGGATGAGAAGGCATTGACTTGCTGGGTCATGCTGAGCGATGAGTCTAGTATGAAGCCAAGGTTTCGTGCGTGGGTAGTGGGAGTTGGTGCAGTTCCTAGGGTGGCTGGCCACCAGGAGTCGCCCAATGCTGATCGGTTGGAGCCGAGGATGAGGATGTCAGTCTTGTCCGAGTTCAGTTTGAGGCGGCTCATCTCCATCCAGTTGGCGATGGCATGCAGTCCATTGTGGAGATTGATCTTAGCGGTGGCTGGGTCCTTGGTGAGTGAGAGGATCAGTTGGGTGTCATCCGCGTAGGAGACGATGTTGAGGCCGTGAGATCAGACGATGTTGGCGAACGGCACCATGTAGTTGTTAAAAAGGGTTGGGCTGAGAGACGAACCTTGGGGGACTCCGCAGATGGTCTTAGTGGCTTCCACAGGAAGCGATGTAGGCGACTCTCTGAGTTCTACCGGAGAGGAAGGTGTGATCCAGTCCAGGGCCTTGTGGCGGATCCCGGCATCGTGGAGGCATGCACGGAGGGTGTGGTGACGGTTTCGAAGGCTGACGAGAGGTCAAGGAGGATGAGGGCCGCAGTCTCACCTTTGTCGAGCATGATCCTGATGTCGTCGGTTGTGGCGATGAGAGCGGTCTCTGTGCTGTGGTTCTAGCAGAAGCCGGATTGGGAGATGTCTAGGGTGCTGTTGTCCTCCAGGAAACAGGTCAGTTAGCTGTTGACTATCTTCTCGATGACCTTCGCTGGGAAGGGAAGGAGGGAGATGGGCCGGTAGTTCTTGAGGTCTTCGGGGTCTGTTTTGGTTTTAAAGTAATAAAGTGTTGACTTACCAGAGGCCAGTCCTCTTCCTACTCCTGCAAGGCCCTAAGGGTGCATGATTGCCAAGACTTGCTCCTCCCATGTTGTTAATTGTGGGGGAGGAAGTGGGGGTCCACCACCATTCCTCTGTACAGCTATTTGGTGTCTTGCTGCAGTGGAATGCACCTACTTCAGACCACGCTCCTGCTCTGCTGGACCCCCGTCAACGACAACGACACCATCATAATCATGAACACCATCCACTCCGGCTCTCGATCTGACACCTGCCCTCACCACATCCTCAACAAAGCAAGCTCCATCATCGCACTCCAACCATGGAAGATCATCAGCAGCTCCTTCGAGTCTGCCACCTTCCTGGGAGAGCTAGAAACATGCTGAGATCAACGTCCTCGTCAGAAAACCCAAGGCGGACCCAAAGGACCTCAAGAACTTCCAGCCTATCTCCCTGCTCCCCTTCCCGGCAAAAGTCATTGAGAAGGCCGTCAACAGACAACAAACCCACTTCCTAGAGGAGAACCGCACCCTGGACCCTTCCCAATCCGGAATCTGCAGCAACCACAGCACTGAAACCACCCTCATTGCCGGCACTGATGACATCAGAACCATACTGGACAGCTGCGAAACCGAGGCCCTCATCCTCCTAGACCTCATGGCCACCTTCGACACAATCTGCCACCACACTCTACTCTCACGCCTCAGCAATGCCTGAATCTGTGACGGAGCCCTGGACTGGGTCACCTCATTTCTCACCGGCAGAACCCAGAGAGTCCGCCTCCCACCATTCTGCTCGGAGGTCACCAAAATCATCTGCGGTGTACCTCACCCTGACCCTCTTCAACATCTACATGGCCCCGCTCGCTAACATCGCCGGATCCCACAACCTCAACATCATCTCATACGCCAACGACACCCAGCTGATCCTCTCCTCACAAGCATTCCGACAAGACCTACCTCCATGAAGGAATGAAGGGCATCGCCAAATGGATGAAGAGCAGCTGTCTCAAACTCAATTTCGACAAGACGGAAGTCCTCATGTTCGGCTCCCCCCCTTCCACATGGGATGACTCTTGTTGGCCTGCCACTCTCAGAACCGATCCGACTCCATCCGACCACGCACGCAAACTAGGATTTATCCTGGACCCCTCACTATCCATGACCTATCAAGTCAAAGCCATCTCCTCCTCCTGCTTCAACACCTTCTGCATGCTCTGAAAGATCTACAAATGGATACCCACATAAACCAGAAGAACAGTCACCCAAGCCCTCATAAGCAGCAAACTGGACTACGGCAAAGCCATCTATGCAGGAACCACAGCCAAACTCCAGAAGAGGCTGCAACGCATCCAGAACGCCTCTGCATGCCTCATCCTGGACATCCCCCGCTACTTCCACATCACAGACCACCTGAAAAACCTGCACTGGCTTCCAGTCAACAAGAGAATCACCTTCAAACTCCTCACCCACGCTCACAATGCACTGCACAACACCAGACCAGAACACCTCAACAGACAACTCTCCTTCTATACCCCGACCCGGCATCTCCACTCCGCCGCCCTCGCAACTGTCCCACACATCCACAGAAATACAACCGGCGGTAAATCATTCTCGCACGTCGCTGCCAAAATGTGAAACACTCTTCCCACCCACCTGCGCCAGACCAAAGACCTCCTTACCTTCAGGAAACTTCTCAAGACCTTGCTGTCCGGGAGGTAGCAGCACCTCCCAACTCCTACCTTCTCCCCCCTCCCCTTCTCAGCGCCTTGAGACCCTCACAGGTGAGTAGTGCTCTTTACAAATCCCCTGATTGATTGATTGATTGATTGATCCCTTGTTCTGGGGTGCTGTTGGCGTTGACCCAATCCATGATTATCCGTCATAGCTCCATCTTCTTAGCAATGGATGTCTGCTGCACCTGTAATCTGAATAGCTGTGGCTCTACCCGGATGATTTCCTCCACCATGACACTTAGCTCTTCCTCTGAGAACCTGGGGTGTCATTGTAGTGCCATTGGTGCAGTGTGAGTGGTGTGGGTGAGGGTGTGTGGGGTGATGTGTTCGGGTATGTGATGTAAGGTGTGTGGATGGTGTAGAGGTGATGATGGTGTGTGGCTGTGGTCTTGTCTGTGGTCTTGCTATCTCTCTTGTGGCACTTGTTTTTAGTTGTATAGGGTTGTGGGTAATGTGAGTGAGTGTTTTATAGTGGTGTGGGTGTGTGGGTGTGATGTGTAGATGTGTGTCAGGTGTGTGTAGTTTGAATTGTCTAATGTGGTGTTGTTTTGTATGTGTGTGTGTATTTTGAGCGCAGCGGTATGTACCGCCAATGGTTCAGCACCATTGAATGTCCGCCGCATTGATTCATGGGTCATAATGTTGTGGGTGTAGTTCTGTTGGAATATCGGTGTGGGTTTTGATACCTCCAGTTTATCACCGACCTTTGGTCTGGCGGACTTGTGTGTGTGGCTGTATTGTGACGGATTGGTCTGTGAGTGTCATAATATGCTTGGCAGTTTTCCACCTTGGTGGCGGTATGTTGGCCGCAGTCGGCATGGCAGGAAGCGGGACTTACCACCAATGTCATAATGAGGGCCTGTGTGTCTTGGTGCAGGCAAAAGTGAAAACACAACATGGCAGACAGCCTGTGTGCATTGTCCCCTAAGCACTGAATGCAGTATATGTGAGTCACCCCTCTAGCAGGCCTTACAGCCCTAAGGCAGGGTGCATTATATTACATGTGAGGGCATATCTGCATGAGCAGATATGGCCCTGTTATGTCTTTGTCGATTCGCAGGCATAGTAAGTGACCAGGGAAGCCATTTTAAATGGATGTGCTGGACGCTGGTCTCAAATCAAAGAGTTTCCCAGCTACGCAATGGCTTGGGATGGTTGGTATCAAACATCTTCAGTTTAATAAACCCTGATCAATGCCAGTAAATGATGTATTAATAAATGCACCCAGATGGCATCTTAGAGGTGCCCCCTGAAAATCTGCCAGCTACTAGTGGTTTGACTGACTGGTCCTGACCAATCCAGCCACCATAGTTGCGTTTCTGGCACCCCAAAGTGAGAGCTAGCACTCTCACAGGCCAGAGGCAAAAGCCTGCACTGGGTGGGGGTGTTATCACCTCACCCAGGCAGGATCGACATTCCAGGGCTGGAAGCTTCAAAGGCCTAGCTGCACTTTTAATGTGCCCTCTCCCCACTTTTGGCCGCTGCACAGAAGGGAAAATTAGGCAGATTAGGAGGTGTGCCCACTTCTTGCCAGTATCCCCCCCCCCAAGGTGGATGAGCTGAAGTAGACACTACTTTTTGAATTCCTCCATCTTGATTAGAAGGAATTAGGCCCATAGGGTTAGGATTATGCCAATTTCCCAACAGAAGTGGTCATAGAAAGTGTGTAGTCACCCTAAAGGTGGTCAGCCCATTGGCTATCGCCTGGCACTCCCTGTGATATCCCTAAATTGAGTATTTAGGTGTCATCCCAAACCCTAGAACTCAGATCCTGATGACCTGTGAAGCAAAGGACAAAGAAGAGTTGCACCTGCAAAAGAGGAAAAGAAGAAACAGCTGACTTGGATCCAGCCCCACCAGCCTGCCTACTGACCTCTACAGACTCTGCCAAAAAAGACAACTCGTCCTGCAGCTGACCCTCCAATAAACTCAGGAGGACTGCCTACCTTACATAGAAACTCAAGACTCCCATGAGCAGTGACTGCTTTGCAAAAAAGTCTGAAGATAGGACTCTGCAGCCTCCGGAACACCAAATACCCGACACCCGAAGTGACCTCTGCATCTGACGTCCATGACCTGAGGTGAATTCAATCAACAGTGCCAGCAAGGTTCCCCAGCTGCCCAGAGCCTGAATCAATGGTGGTCCCACCCATCTTGAAGTCCCCAAAGTTGCCTTCAGCCCCTGCACACAGGCCCCCTCTCCTGCAGCCTTCTGTTGCGAGAAACCAAATACCTCCAGCAGCCATTGCATGTGTCACCCCTGACCCCATCTGAGGTGAGTCACTGGTACCAACTACATCCCTCAGCTCCCTTGAGCTTGAGTCCACCCTGGGTCCACCCTGCTGGACTCCCTGACAACACCTGTAGCCTCAACACACAAGCTCCTCCTGACCATGAGTGCTCCCGGATGAAGACACCTGATGCCTTAGGACACCTCTGCATCCATCTCTCCTGGGTCCTGGAGAAAAGGTCCAATGGTACACTTCATCCTTGAGCACCCCAGGTCTACAACCTACCTACCTGCTTTTTGTCCCCAACTGGCTTCTTAGCCAGAGCCTGCAGGCTGTCTTCACGAGGATCAAACTCCCATTGGAAATCATTGGGCACCTACTGCCATACTGCACCCCTGCACCCGGCTGCCCAGTGCTGACTAGAGTGACCTGCTTGTATGGCCCTGATCAGTGCCCACTACTTGCCTTAACTTCCTGTGATTGGCCTCGTCAGTCATTGTTAAACCTGTGTTTGCTGAACATTGTTTTCCTCTATAGATTAACATTGAAGAACTCTGAGAATTGCACTGTCTTGATTTTTGAATCTGAAAAGTATTTATGCTTGAAAAATGACTTTCTGATTACGATGTTCTTGGGTTTGAAATATATATAAAAAGAAGTGTTATTTTTCTAAATTGGTCTTGGATTTTGTCTTTGAGTGTATGTCTCATATATTGCCTCTGTGAGTACAACAAGTACTTAGCACTGCACTCTAATGAGCCTAATTACTCGCACACACTACCACAAAATACAGCATTAGTCCTATCTACTTTTACCTCTGCAATCCATTTGGGGATCCACTGGACTCTCTGCACGGAGTACTTCTTTTTAGTGCACCTAATAGAGAACCAGCTTCCTACAGTATTCCAGCATGTGTTTCACCTAAATGAGCACTGTGAAATATTTTTCAAGGTGTAGGGGCTCTCCATCTGCGATGGTCTGATAAAAGTAGACATTTGCCTGTGTGTGTTCTTGCTTTGAAAAGTCCAGTGCAATCCTGTAGGTCTGTGGAATGATGTACAGGCTTTTGTTCTGCACATGGACATATGATGCCATATTGATTATTGTGCTTGATAAGATATCCATAGATGCGGATCAAGTGTGATAGTCAGACTGAACTGGGGTTTTCAAAACAAGATTAAACAAGGACATTTAGGGCCAGATGTAGGAAGATTCCAATTTGCGACTTGCAAATTGCGAGTCAGAGCGAGTCGCAATTTGCGAGTCGCAAATTGGAATGTAGGATCAATTAATCAATCAATCAAAGAGACATATATAGCGCGCTACTCACCCGTGAGGGTCTCAAGGCACTGGAGGGGGGGGAGAAAGGGGAGGGAGGGGAGGGGAGATCACTGTTCGAAAAGCCAGGTTTTAAGGTTTTTCCTGAAGAGTAGGAGGTCCTGGGTCTTGCGGAGGTGGTTAGGGAGGGAGTTCCAGGCTCTGGGGGCCAGATAGGAGAAGGATCTGCCTCCAGTGGTGGTGTGTTTGATGCGAGGGACTGTGGTGAGGGAGAGGTCGGCGGAGCGGAGGTGGCGTGTGGGAGTGTGGAAGGTCACTCTTTCGTTGAGGTAGGTTGGGACGGTGTTGTGGAGGGATTTGTGTGCGTGGATGAGGATCTTAAAGGTGATCCTTTTGTCTATGGGGAGCCAGTGGAGGGATTTGAGGTGTGGTGAGATGTGTTCATGTCGGGGCAGGTCGAGGATGAGTCGTGCTGCTGAGCTCTGGATTCATTGTAGTTTGCGTTTGAGTTTTTGTGTGGTGCCGGCGTAGAGGGCGTTGACGTAGTCAAGCCTGCTGCTGATGAGTGCGTGGGTGACTGTCTTTCTGGTCTCTGTGGGGATCCATTTGAATGTCTTCTTCAGTGTGTGGAGTGTGTTAAAACATGAGGAGGTCAGGGCGTTGATTTGTTGGGTCATGGAGAGGGAAGGGTCCAGGATGACGCCGAGGTTGCGTGCGTGATTTGCGGGGGAGGGGGGGGGGCCTAACGTGGTGGGCCACCAAGAGGGGTCCCAAGTGTTTTTGTGTGGACCAAAAATGATTATTTCGGTTTTGTTGGAGTTGAGTTTAAGGTGGTTGGCTGTCATCCAGGCAGCGGTATCAAGGAGTGCAGCGTGTAGGTTGGTTTTGGCGGTGGTGGGGTTGCGGGTGAGGGAAAAAATTAGTTTGTGTGTCATCAGCGTAAGAGAGGATGGTGATGCCGTGGGGTTTGAGGATGTTGGCTAGTGGGGCATGTAGATGTTAAAGAGTGTGGGGCTGAGGGAGGAGCCTTGTGGGACTCCACAGGTGATTTTGGTGGCGGAGGATTGGAAGGGTGGGAGACAGACTTTTTGGGTTCTGTCGGTAAGGAAGGAGGTGAGCCAGTCCAGGGCTAAGTGGCAGATCCCGGCGTCGTGGAGTCGTGTACGGAGTGTTTGGTGGCAGACAGTGTCAAAGGCTGCGGAGAGGTCCAGGAGTATGAGTACTACAGTCTCGCCCATGTCGACTCTGGATCTGATTTCGTCGGTGCAAGCGATGAGAGCAGTTTCCGTGCTGTGATTCTTCCGGAACCCAGATTGGGAGGGGTCAAGTGTGTGGTTTGTCTCGAGGAAGTGGGATAGGCGGGAGTTGACTAGTTTTTCTGTGACCTTGGCTGGGAAAGGGAGGAGGGAGTTGGGGCAGTAGTTGGAGAGGTCGTCTGGGTCGTCTTTGTTTTTTTTTAGGAGCGCAGTGACTTCCGCGTGTTTCCAGAGGTCAGGGAAGGTGGCTGTTGCGAATGACCTGTTGATTATGGCTCGGAGTTTAGGGGCGATGGTGGGGCTGGCCTTGTTGTATATTCGGTGGGTGCATGGGTCAGAGGGTGAGCCAGAGTGAATTGGTGGTGGGGGCCCAGGTGGTGAGTAGGTTGGGGGGTGTGTGTGGTGGGTTTGTGTTGGGGGTTGTGTGTGGAGGGTGTGTGTGGTATGAAGCTGTTGTGTATGTCCTGGATTTTGCGGTGGAAATGATTTGAGAGGTAGTTGCAGAGGGTTTGTGTGTGGGTGGGGTCTCGGTTGCTGGCTTTGGGTTTGGAGAGCTCTATGATGATGGAAAAGAGTTCTTTGCTGCTTTGGGAGTTGTTGTCAATACGTTCCTTGTAGTGTGCTCTTTTGGTGGTGCGTATGAGTTGGTGGTGGGTGCATGCGGTGGTTTTGAGGGCAGAGAAGTTTGTGGCGGAGAATTCTTGTCTCCAAGTTTTCTCTGCTTTGCGGCATTTTCGTTTGGACTCGTGGAGTTCAGTAGTGAACCATGGGGCGTTCTTGATATTGCGGGTGGTGATGTTTTTTGTGAGGGGCGCGAGAGCGTCGGCACATGTGGTGAGGTTGTGTGTGGCGATGTTGGGGTCGGTGGTGTTGGGTGGGGGGGTTTGTGTCAGTTGGGAGTTCAGGTGCTCCGTGGGGATCTTGTCCCACATGCGGTAGGGAGTGGTGTGTTGGTGGTGGTGTGTGGGTGGTTTGTTGTAGGAGAAGTGGACACAATGGTGGTCTGTCCATGGGAGTTTGGTGGTGTGGGTGTAGGTGACGTGTTGCCTTGAGGTGAAAATTGCGTCGAGTGTGTGTCCAGCCGAGTGAGTGGGGGCTGTAACCAGTTGTTTGAGTCCCAGGTTGGTGAGGTTGTCCAGGAGGGAGGAGGAGTTGTGGTCTTGGGGGTTTTCCAGGTGGAAGTGGAAGTCGCCGAGGAGTATGTAGTCTGTGGGGGTGAGAGCGTGCGTGCTGATGGTATCAGCGATGGTGTCGCAGAAGGGGGGGCCTGGTCCAGGGGGTCTGTATATGAGTATGCCTCTGAGGGTGGTGGTGTTGTTGATGTGGATGAGGAAGTGCATGTGTTCTGCGTTGTTGAGGGTGTTGAGGGTGTTGGTGGTGACCTAAATGGTGTCTCTGTGAAGGATGGCAATGCCGCCTCCAGGTTTGTTAAGGCCGTCTTTGCGTTGGAGTTTGTAGCCCTCTGGGGTGGCTGTGGCTATGTCTGGCTCGGATGTGAGGTTTGTCCATGTTTCTGTGAGGAAAACGATGTTGGGTGAGTGTGATGAGGTCCCGGAGTTCTATGGCATGTTTGTGTAGGGACTGGGTGTTTAGTAGCAGACAGCTGAGGTGGTTGCGGGTGGTGTGGTTGTTGTGATGTGAGATAGCGTTTGCGGGGCTGCTTGTGGTGTTGCTGTGGGTAGAGGTGGTATTGGCGTGGGGCTTGTGCGGGTTGTGGGGCTTGTTGGTGGGTGCGGATGTAGTTGTGTGGGGGCTGTTGTGTTTGGTGTTGTTGTGGGGTGCGTGGGAGGTGGAGCAGGAGAAGAGGCAGGTGCGGCAGGAGAAGGGGCCTTGTGTGTGTGTGGGGCTGGTTAGTATGCAGTTGGGGCGAGCTCTGGGGTTGAGGGAGAGGAGGGAGTGGGCGTGGTAGTGTAGTCTTGGGGGGTTTTGGCTGGTTGGGCCAGGGGGACTGGCGCTGGGCGCGGACGGGCGCAGGCGGGCTTGCCTCTGGTGCGCCTTTGGCGCGCCAGCGGCGTGGCTACACAGCGACCGCCATTAAGAGAGGGAGGTGGGAGGGAGGGGCAGCTGGGAGGCGGGAGGCGGGCGGGAGCGGGAGAGCGAATGGGGGCGGGAGGGGGGCGGGCTGCAGGGACGCAGCGGCGGGGAATAGGCAAGAGCCGGGGGAGTGCACAAGGTTCGAGATGGCCCAGAAAAGAAGGAACGGTGAGGGAAAAACAGTGAAAAAGCAGTGAAAAAGGCACAAAAAAGCAAAACACAATGCACAGGCTAGTAAAGAGAAGCAGAAAACAGAGGGAAAGTGGATGAGGTCAGAGGAACAGTGGAAAACAGTGGAAACAGGCAATACAAAGCACAGACTAACAGCGGAGGACAGAAGGAAGGAAAAGAGGTCAGAAAACGGTGGAATACAGGCAATACAGGCAATACAAAGCACAGACTAGCAGCGAAGGATAGAAGGAAAGGAGAAGAGGTCAGAAAAACGGTGGAAACGGTGGAAACAGGCAATACAAAGCACAGACTAGCAGCGGAGGATAGAAGGAAAGGAGAAGGGTTCAGAAAACAGTGGAAAACAGGAGACACAGTGCACAGATTAGTAGAACTTACCAGAGTACACTGGACACCAGGGATGCAGAGGGGGGCCTCGAACACGTGATCGGTCGCGTGGGCGGGGGTCGGGGAGAAGCGGCACAGCCTGACACCATCAGTGACTCGCAAGGGGGTCGCAAAGGCCCACCTCATTAATATTCATGAGGTGGATCACAATTTGCGACCCCCTTGCGAGTGGCGGCATTCACAGGGATGGTGGCCGGCTGCGGAATGCAGACCACCATGCCTGTGACTGCTTTTTAATAAAGCATTTTTTTTTTTTGTAATGCAGCCCGTTTTCCTTAAAGGAAAACGAGATGCAATACAAAAACGAAAAATGAAATGTTTTTGTTTAATTTTTTCAGAGCAGGCAGGGACCACTGCCTGCTCTGAAAATTTTTTTGCAGTTACATTCACAAAGGGGAAGGGGTCCCATGGGGACCCCTTTCCTTTTGCGAATGTGTTACCACCCATTTCAAATGGGTGCAAACTGCGATTGGTTTGCGACCGCGTTCGCGGTCACGAAGCAATCTGGCATTACACTGCGACTCGCAATTAGGAAGGGGACCACCCTTCCTAATTGTGACTCACAAACCTGTTTTGCGATTCGGTAACCAGGTGACCGAATCGCAAAACGGGTTTTGTGAATTGCATAGTGCAGTTTGCACGTCGCAAAAAACGAAAATCGCTGTTTGCGGCGTGCAAACTGTTTCCTACATCTGGCCCTTAGTCCTCTCATCTATCACTTGCTCCTGGCAACCTCTACCCCATGAAAAAGCCCTAACATATTTTGCATTCGGGCAAAACAAATCAGTGTTCTATGATTGTGCTCATACTTTTATTTATGTATAACTAAAGGCACGAGAAAAAATATCTAAAAATATGCATGTGTGGTTTGTGTGCCCTTTACATTCTTTAGATACTTTTCCATAGGTGTTAAGACAATTTTCAGATAAGAAATTAAGTTGAGCACCTAGATTTAACGTTTCGTAAGCATAAAGTATTAAAGTATTATAACTAGGAATAGAACCCCTTACATTCTTAGGGGCAGATTTATGGAAAGTGCAGCGCTACTTTCCGTGCGCTCCTTACCACCCCCCTACTGCCAACATATGTGCACCGTATTTAAAATACGGCACCCCATAGCGCAGGGTAGGGGGCAATAGCATAATTTCTCATGACGCTATTGATGTACTCTGCAGAAGTAACGCCAAAATATTGGCACCACACCTGCAGGGTACATGGGGCCCTAAAGAATGTAAGCCCCCTTTTAACACCTACTCCAGAGCAGGTGTTAAAAGTGCTGTAAAAATAGATAGACAGATTTCCTTACGCCATTTTTCTGGCTCCCCTAACGGGGGAATGTCGCCTTTGCATACATTATGCCTGGCGCAGGCATAATGTAGCACAAAGGGTTACAGAGTGGCGCAATGCATGCATTGCACCACCCTGTAAATACAGCGTGGGAATTTCGGCCTCGCTGGGCCACATTAACGCCAAAAATAATTACGTTAATGTGGCGCAAGGTGGTGCAAAAGCACTATAAATATGCCCCTTAGTATGTGATATAAATAGAAAAAAAGCTTGAACTTGATGCTGCTCTTGAATGGAATTACACAACCTGACTGCTTTTGTTCCCTTCATAGTGAGGCCAACACTGGGGTCTCACTTTGGGCTCAGGCAATTGGTGCACCATGTTTGGTTGTGTGAAAGCACTCTTTTGCACAGCTCTCAAGAAAGGGTACCTTTTCTGCACTGAGCAGGTTACATATTCATGTCTCTGTCTCATTGTGGGTGTGTTTCTTGTGGTCAGCGCCATGGTCCCCAATTAACTAATTCTATTCATTGTCAGCCAATTTGTAGGTCTGTATGTGTAATGTACTCTGCATGTAGGAAATGCTGAGTTGTAGCACTAGGTCTTGTGATAAAACATTCATGTTGTTTAGCTGCACCTGGAGTTTTGATGTCATTGACTTCATTTAGTGTCCCACTGAGGTTGAGAGGCAATAGAAAATCACTACTGCAGCCAATCATGACACCAAGATTGTTTGGAAGTGGCAGGGGTGCCCTTTTGGGCTCCTTTTGGGAGGTGCGTGTGGATAATCACAGCTTACAAGCCTTTGCCTCAGGGTAGCAAACTCATAATAGAATGGTATTTTATTTTGTGTGCACATACACTTCCTTCCTAGCAGAGAATAAATGATTCTCTCTCACTTTAGTTTTCAGTTCCCTCACCTTTCTTTCTTGTGGATTGTTGGACACTCTCATGTGGTGCTTCAGTTTCTCTCATGTAACCCAATTATGCTTCTTTTATGCCAGAATCAGCAAGCCTACTCTGGTCTGCTAGATAGGACACGAATGTTTTCCCAGTGACGCAATTGGGGCATAGTACTATGTACAATGTTTATGATAGCCTGAGGGCTGTTCTGCGAATACCACCACACCCTATTACACTTCGTACCTCCTCATCCCAATGTGGTATGTCATTTATAAAATCGTGGGCAATGGCAGGCGTGGTCAGGAAAGACCCAGCAGCCTAGCAAAGAACGTATCACAGTGTCAGTGTCTTTATTTACAAATTTCCCCTGTGATGCTGCTGCAGGCCCAATAGTGGGCGTAGTGCCATTCCCTAAATCAGTAGGAGCAACAACACTCCGCACTTGTGTATCGCAGGTGCACAACCCAATGATGCAGTGCCTGTACTGCAACATAAATGAAAGTTCCGCCTTTCATCACCACTGATCATGAGATGCCACACCTGCCTGCTCAGCAACTAGGGGCCAGATGTAGCAAAGTAGCAATTTGCGACTTGCAAATTGCGAGTCCCTGCGACTCGCAATTTGCAAGTCGCAAATTGCTATGCATTACGGTGTCTCAGACACCGACTGCAACTCGCAATGGGGTCGCAATGACCCACCTCATGAATATTCATGAGGTGGGTCGCAAATTGCGGCCCCATTGCGAGTATAGGCACTTGCTAACATGGAGGCCTGCTGACGTCAGCAGACCTCCATGTTAGCGACCTGCTTTTAAATAAAGCAGTTTTTTTTTTTTTGAAGTGTAGCCCGTTTTCCTAACAGGAAAACGAGCTGCACTTCAAAAAAACCGAAACCTTTAGTTTTGTTTTTTTTTCAGGGAAGGGAGTGGTCCTTTGGACCACTCCCTGCCCTGAAAAAATATTTTGGGCTCCAGTCACAAACTGGAAGGGGTCCCATGGGGACCCCTTCCAATTTGCGATTGGGTTACCATCCACTTGAAGTGGATGGTAACTGCGATGCCATTTGCGACCGCATATGCGGTCGCAAATGGTATTGCATCCCAATGTGACTCGCAAATAGGAAGGGAACACCCCTTCCTATTTGCGAGTCTGAAATGCATTTTGCGAGTCGGTAACGACTCGCAAAATGCATTTCTGCATTGGGATACGCGTTTAGCGAGTCGCAAACGGCAAATTTTGCTGTTTGCGACTCGCTAAACGTTTGGTACATCTGGCCCCTAAGTGAGCACGCTAACCCTGCTGCCAGTGCTCTTCCAAGTATCAAGTGATGAGCCCCTCACATTTGCCGTGCACAGCAGTTCAATCAGTGTTTTCCTGGGCATATCGAGTAAATGAAAAGATGTGAATACCACAAACAACAACTGACCAACAGCTGACCAATAGCCCAATAGCTGAGGGATACACAATCAACAGCCCACACTCCAAGAGAACAATGAGAGGGGCCTGCCCACAAAATAGGCAGAAAGGACAGATGATGAACAATTACAAACATTCACCCCCCAATCACAAAGATCTGAGTTTATTCCATCGTTTTGATACCCAGAAACAGGTGTTTGTTTCCAGTCAAGAGAGGACCTAGCCTGGTAGTTTGGGCTGGACTGTTTCAATGGGGGGCAGGGTGAAGACTGATTTGCATATGGCTGGGTTCAAACTGGGGTGGTGTGGTGGGCAAAAAAACAATGATTAAACCCAGATCACTGTGACTGTAGGTGAATGTTTGCAGTGTTCCTCATTCCATCCATCAGCTGTTCTTTTTTGCTTTTCTCTTCCTAAGTGGGAAGGGTATATCCAGATGTGGGTCCCGTGCTCACTGTGCCACTAGATTCAAGCTAGCCTGGCTGATGAGCAGTGATACCCCAAAACTGGCCCGAGGATGCTTGTTTCTTGTCCAGAGAGGACTAACCTTGCAGTGTGGATTGGAGTGGTCCCAAGGGGGGCAGGGCCAAGACTGATTTGCATATTGCTCAGTCAAAACTGGGGTGGCATGGTGGGCAAAAGAAACAATGGCTTGAACACAGATCTATGTGACTGAGGATGAATGTTTGCATCGTTCAGCATTCTGTCCATCATCTGTTCTTTTTTGCTTTCTTCCACAAAATAAGCAGGCACGCAGGAATCAGTGATTAGTAGCTAGACCTCTCACCCCAGCAATACGTCCCCTCACTGCCACAGTTGAGTGGGGCAACTGCAGAGCAGTTGACCCCCATGCACCAACCACATAAACCACCTGTGACACGGGCCCCAAGAATTACCACCAAACATAGTGCCTGTAATCACCACAACCTACACATCTCTAAAATTTAAAACACAATACTGGCTGACTGCCAGGAATCCCTGGACACCCCGCCCACTCTCAAGAATGCCTCTGCATCATGATGAATGTTCCACTAGTTGAACCATTCGTGATAGAGAGAGCCCCATCTGCTCAGGCACCCAAGTGGAGAGACTAGGTAGAACAGGTGGAGCTATACTACAAGGTAACACATGTTGAAGATGAAAGGAAGAGAGCCAGATCCTACTCCTAGGAGTCAAACTCATTCGTAGAATCTCAAAACCCCTCACAGAAGCCACGCCAAAGACATGTGTAATACTCAATGCGTACTTTGAGCAAATGGCCAGTCAGGACTACAGGAGGTTGATATTCCGCAAAGCCAGACAAAATGCGGAGCAATTGATTGACGCCTTCTACAAACGGCTCAAAGAATTGGCAAGTGCATGTGGGTTTGCAGAACAAGGAGAAGAACAAGGAGGACAAATAAGACAGGGTTGTGCTTCAGCGAAGCTCAAGGAAAGGATCCTACACGAATCAGGCAAGATGCTAGCAGACCTCCTTACAATGAAGAGGACCAAAGAATTGTCCAAAGTCTTCGTCTCTCACATGGAGGCAGCCCTGAAAAGGATTGTGAAGACTGAGCCCATCAACGCAGTTGCACTACAGCCACAGCCCAAAAAAACAAGAAGACCTGTCCCACCAACAAAAATATGTGGATACTGCTGAGGCCTCTCACACTGCCCAGCAAAGAGCAGAAAATGCACATGATGGGGCAAATTCAACCATTTGTTGAAGTCTGCTGCTTGACCAAAGGAAGGCCTCCCACGCCTCAGTGAAAGCAGTCACTGAAATGAAGTCACCACAGCAATATGGATAACAATGATGCAGCCAAGTATGTACTGCATTCTGGGTTCATTATTGGAACTTCACCAGCACTGCAGCACATCTACCCCAGTGCCAGATAAGTCTTGGACCACACCCAGTGACAACTACAGTGGATACCTGAGCTTCAGTAAACCTGATGTCCATAGAAATATACAACACCCTACAACCACCACCACCACTTCAGAAGACATCAGAGTGCTTGCATATGGACAAGATAAACCTCTAAGAATGTAAGGAAAGTTTCAAACAACAATCTCTCAAGAGTTTCAAGCAGTTGAATCCTCAGTGTACATCACAGATGAGAGTCACAGCATGCTGTTGGGATGCCGTACTGCAGAAGCCCCGGGGATAGCTACCTTTACATTTGTAGTGCATCAAGAAGGCATGGCCTACATCTGCACAGAATTTCCAGATGTATTTGAAGGCATAGGGTGTCTAAAGGGAAAATAAATCCAACGAGACATAGACCAAGCAATGCAACCTGTAGCAGTATGCCATCGGAGAATTGCTTTCCACTTGAGGGCCCACGTAGGGAAAGAACTAGAGAAGTTAGAAGTAGAGGGTATACATGAAAAAGTATCTGGACCAACCCCATGGGTATCCCCCATTGTTGTGACACACACCAAAACAACAAGCAGTGGTCCGCATATCTGTGTCAATATTTGACTACCAAATACTGCAATCAAGAGAAAACATCACCTAACACCTACAATCGATGAGCTGACTGGAAAGCTGAACAGGGCCCGTTGGTTCTCAAAAGTTGACTTGAGCTCTAGAAGAATCCAGATACGTCACTACGTTCTCCACTCATGTAGGACTTTGGCAATAGCGCTGACTAAATTTTATATATCTGAAACGTCACTGAGATGTTTCAAAATGTAGTCCAAGAACTGATGGCTGACTTCCAAGGAGTACTAAATGTCAGTGATGACATTTTATTATATGCCAAATTCATGCAGGAACACAGCGCGTGACTGCAACAAGTCTTACATAGAATAAGAAAATCAGTACTCACCCTCCACCAAAACACTTGTGAATTCCTAAAACAGAAGCTGAGTTTTTTTTTGGGTACACATTCTCTACTGTAGGCATGGCCCTGACCCCAAGAAAGTATGTGCAGTCAAAGAAGCAGCAGCACCCTCTGCTGTGTCAGAAGCCCAGAGCTTTCTGGACATGGTTAACTACTGTGGCCGGTTTATCAAAAACTTAACCACTTTGACTCAATCACTCAGAGACTTAACAAAATCAACAGTGTTGTGGAACTAGGGCCCAGAACATGGAGCAGCATTCAAAGTCACTGTGTCCTCCAGTACAACATTGTGTATTTTAACCAAACAATGAAACCTCAGTAGCAGTAGACACAGGCCCGAGGCTTAGGAGCAGTGCTGTTGTTGCGGCCTAATGACAGAGAATGGACATCAGTGTCTTTTGTGAGTCGGTCCCTTACCGTGATTGAACAGTGGTACTCCCACGTAGAGAAAGAGGCCATAGGTATACACTAGGGGTGCCAGCATTTCCATTGATTAGTGCATGGGTGACCACTTGTGGTTACCACGGACCACAAACTCCTCATTTCAGTTTCAAGGGACTGTGTCCAAGCCATCACCACAATTAGAGAAATGGATGCTACAGCTTCAAGACTACAACTGCTTAGTGGAATACCATCCAGGATCAGCTAACCCAGCTGACTCTTTGTCCAGGCACCCCAGATCTGCCACACCAGATGAAAAAGCTTAGGCTAATGGAACTGAAGAGTACATGAGCTTGATAGCTGACCAGTCACAGCTACTTCTCTTCTCAGTGGACACCACCATCAAGCTACCTCACAGGGCATGTGCCTGCAGAGAGCATTAGAAGCAGTCAGGAGCAGACGGTGGCACAGGCTCAAGGCCAGTAGAGCACAACTCTACCAGAGGCTCAACTCATCAATGAGAGCCTAATCTGGTAGAGACTCTAGCTGTAGGTTCCTTACCTTTGTATTTCCCAGGCATCAGACTGGATCCAGAAGAGTTTTGCATGAGCAGTACCCCTGCGCACCGTCGAATGGCTTTGCTCCACTCCAGGTGGCGTCATTGCCAAATATTACATTGCGTCACCTTATATAGATGCCACCGAGGGACATAGACATCAGTTCTTTTCTTTCTGCACCAGTTAGCACCGATCCGGAGAATGTCATCAAGTAAGGTAAGGTTTAAGCTGTGTGGCACCTGTCACCACACCATGTCAGTAATGGACCCTCACTTGGTGTGCTTATGGTGTGTCGAGCACAACCACGACTCGAAGTCGTGCTCAGAGTGCTGGTCCGTGGTGCCAGAAGCTTTGAGGGAGTGGTCCCTGAAGCTGCTTGCGGCCCAGCGCATGACACCACTTAGCATGACTTCTAGGAGGTCTCAATCGAGCAAAAAGGTTATGGTACTGCTCCAGGAGCTTCAAGTCTTCTTCCTCTCAGTTGAGGTTTTCGGGACACTCGGGAAAGAGGCACAAGAAGAAAAAGAAGTCAAAAAGGTATTTGACTTCACCTTGTCCATTGGCCGACCCAATGAGTGAGGAACATCGGCGTACCAGGCATGGTCCTGTGAAGCTGTTGCCAGCTCTGAGTGCATGCCTCACCCCATTTCTGGGAGCCAGAACATCCCATGCTCAGATTAAGGAATTTTATGAGGCCATGTGCTGCAAATTTGAGCTGGCTGACCGCACTGGAGCACCTTTAGGCTCCACAGAGTCAAAGTATGCACCATCAGGTTATGCTCAGCTCCGATGGGGTCACACAGATCCGATCTCGGATCTGGATCAGCACTGGTCGTGCCAACACAACCTTCTTTGGCATCGATCCTGTTGATAGTGGTGCTGCCGGCACCCACCGGCAGCTCTAGCCCCATTCTTGTTCCTGATGACTTTGATGGCACTGCTTGATGCCGATTCAAGAGCCAACAGGGCCCAGTTGCTCTAAGCTGTTGCCTGAGCAATTTTTGGAGCAGCCAGGAATGTGCAAAAAGTGGGAGGAGTCACTGGACCCTTTGGAATACCAGTTACACACCCCTAATGATAATTTGACTTGGTATGAGGAGCTAGGAGATGCTAGTAGACTGGACTCATCTCCAGATTCTTGCTTGCTCTCTCCCCCACCTTGGCCATGGAGGAGGGACCATCTTATGCAATGGTGATGAAGATTGCAGCTGAGGTCCTTGACCTCAAACTTCCCTCAGTGGCGAAAAGACTAACCTCTTGATAGAAGTGCTTCAGCCTGGGGTTTCCTCATCCAAACCAGCTGTTGCCCTTTAATGAAGCACTCACTGATGTCTTACTGGGAACTTGGTCCAAGCCTAGTACAGAGGCTCCTGTAAACAGGACAATTGGCCACCTCAGTGGCCCTGCCTCACGTGATCCTAGTTTCCTCACCCAACACTCCACTCCTGAGAGCTTGGTAGTCTAAGCCTCAACTTCCCATGGCACATCCCCTGCTCTCCCAGGACAGGGAATGCAAAAGGCTGAACAACATTAGAAAAAAAATCTATTCTTTCAACAGCCTAGCATTTCAGTCAGTGAACACTGCCTGCCTTTTGAGTCGTTATTCCCATGCTCATTGGGATATGGTTGTGCAAGTGCTGCCACAGGTACCGGAGGAGGCCAGGCCATTCTATCCCAAGCAGTGAAAGATGAGAGACATGCAGCAAAGTTCACCATTAGGTGTGGTTTCTACATGACTGACTTGCTGGGTAGAGCGGTTTCGTCAACAGTGGCCCTGAGACTCCACGCCTGCCTGAGAACATCTAACTTTTTTGGGGATGTCAAGGCCAACCTCATTGACACACCCTTTGACAGGACTCGTCTCTTCGAAGAAAAAGCAAACTCAGCATTGGCGCACTTCAAGGTCTTGAGAGCTACAGCTAAATCCATTAGCTTCTCAGTGATACCTCGCCCCCAGTCCGCCTTTCATCCCTTTCGTGGCTATAGAAGGGGTGTGCACTGCGCCAGCCCCATGCCAGCCAAAATCCTGCTCAAGCTCCCGAAGTTATGTTGGGATGTGGTCATGGTGCATTTTGACCCCTGTAAGTCTGGTAGCCAGACGTTGTCTGCCACCCACCCCCGGCAGCTGTAACAACCAAGCCTTCCTAGTTTGGTTCTGCAAGACCACGGTGGCCCAATTGGAGGGAGACTCCAGCATCATCTCCCCCACTGGTGCCCCATTACATCTGAGCACTTTACCACTGCTAACCAGTGCTAAAACGCATATGCTCTCTGTGTAAATTGTATGGTTGATTTGTTTATCCATGAAGGGCATATTTGATCTACTAAGTAAGTCCCTGCACTAAAGGTGCCCAGGGCCTGTAAATCAAATGCTACTAGTGGGCCTGCAGCACTGGTTGTGCCACCCACATAAGTAGCTCTGCAATCATGTCTCAGACCTGCCACTGCAGTGTCTGTGTGTGCAGTTTTAACTGTAAATTAGACTTGGCAAGTGTACCCATTTGCCCGGCCTAAACCTTCCATTTTCTTACATGTCAGACACCTCTAAGGTAGTCCCTAGGTTGTCCCAAAGGCAGGGTGCAGTGTATGGTTAAGGTGGTACATATAGTAATGTGTTTTATATGTCCTGACAGTGAAATATTGCTAAATTCGTTTTGTACTGTTTCAAGGCCTGTCCTTCTCATAATTTAATATGGGGGGTACCTTTAAATCTGATTAAAGTGTAGATTCCATTCGGGAGCGGATGGATATGTGGTTTGGGGTCTCTGAGCTCACAATTTAAAAATACATCTTTTAGTAAAGTTGATTTTAAGATTGTGTGTTTGAAAATGCCACTTTTAGGAAGTGAGCATTTTCTTGCTTATACCGCTCTGTGGTCACTTACACCTGAAAGGGCTGTGCCAGTCCTCACACAATGCAGTCTCCAACCCCCTGTTGAGTGTCTGGGGCCTGGCCTGGGCAAGGCAGGATTTCACATTCAAAAGAGATTTTACTTTGAAGTAGGCCTACTTTAAAGGAGAAATTGGGTATAAGAAGGGCACATAAAATCACAGACTAGAGACACACTTCTGGAAACCAAGAGGAGCATCTGTGGAATTTTGACCACGGTGGAAACCGCCAACACAGACAGCCACCTTAACACTACAACCGCCTTGGTGGTAGCAACAAGCACTGTGGCGGTAACCACCAACAGCCAGACGGAAGACAATGTACCGCCCACTGTATTATGAGAGGGAAATCCGCCACCTTTTCTGGGGCGGTACCAATGCCAGCAAAAGCACAGCAGAAACAGTACACAGAAGGGAAACAACTCAGCTCTCGACACTCAAGGAAGAACCACAACGCCATGGAGCCCGAGTTGCACATATTTCCCATGCTGGTCTACCTCTTCCTACACCAGGAACATGAACGGCGGCGAAGACGGCCACGTGAGTACCGCACCTAGCACACAAGGGCGGGAGGAAAAAGAGAGTGACACACACACGTAATACGCAACACCCCCACCACCACCACCACCCGCAACACCATACACACAAATAGATGCAACAACATTACATATCCACCCTGTAACCCTCAAGAATAACGCAAGGACAAAAGGAATTGATTAAAGTGAGTGTAATCTAAAAACTTTAGATAAATACGTATGTACAATATATACAAAAGGAGGGAAAATGCCCCCATAACACATAGGCCAAGGCCACACTTGACTCCTGCCTCAATACGGAGAGAATACTGCTGGGGCATCAGGTCGAAGATACACAGGCACCTCAGGGGGAAGGGGAACGGGGGCACCTCAGCCAGAAGATGGTACAACGCCACTGCTCCTGGAGGGGGCTACTTGCCCTCTGTGATGTCCTGGGGTGTGCAAAGCCACAGTCTCTCAAGTTGGTGGTTTGCCCACTGCCTGGTTCTGGGAAGTGCACCACCACAGTCTCTCTAGTGGGTGGTTTGCCCACTGTTTGGTCCTCGGTAGTGCAAAGCCACAGTCTCTAAAGTGGGTGGTTTGCCCACTGCTTGGTCCTTGGAAGTGCAAGGCCACAGTCTCTCTAGTGGGTGCTTTGCCCACTGCCTGGTTCTGGGAAGTGCACAGCCACAGTCTCTCTAGTGGGTGGTTTGCCCACTGTTTGGTCCTCGGTAGTGCAAAGCCACAGTCTCTAAAGTGTGTGGTTTGCCCACTGCTTGGTCCTGGGAAGTGCAAGGCCACAGTCTCTCTAGTGGGTGCTTTGCCCACTGCTTAGTCTTGGGGAGTGCAAAGCCACAGTCTCTCTAGTGGGTGGTTTGCCCACTGTTTGGTCCTGGGGAGTGCAAGACCACAGTGTCTCTAGTGGGTGGTTTGCCCACAGTTTGGTTCTGGGGAGTGTAAAGCCACAGTCTCTCAAGTGGGTGGTTTGCCCACTGCTTGGTCCTGGGGAGTGCAAAGCCAAAGTCTCTCAAGTGAATGCCTTCTTCCACTTGTTCAGGAGGGGGCCTTGTGCCCAGTGTGCTTCATCCTGGCAAGGAGGGGGTGAGTGGATGCCTTCTTCCACTGGTTCTGGAGGGGGCCTTGTGCCCAGTGTGCTTCATCCTTGCAAGGAGGGGGTGAGTGGATGCCTTCTTCCACTGGTTCTGCAGGGGGGCTTGCGCCCTGTGATGCAGATCCTGAATGGTGCAAGGTCACAGTCTCTCACCTGTGTGTCACACCCACAGTTGTTGCAGGTGCCAGGACGCACTACAGCCCATGCAGTCACGACTACACACTGCTCACCGGCGGTGATGGCTGCTCAGTGGTGGCAGGTGGCAGTGCAGGTGGCGGTGCTGTAAGTGGTGGGGGGAGGCTTCAGCCCTTCCCCTGCAGCCTCAGACGGCTGAAGTGCCATGGTTGCTGTTGTTTGCCCAGATGCTGCTCCAGCCGCAGACACCAGATCCATCCTACCTGCAGCGTTTGTTCCTTTAACATTGGCCTTGGCATGCGTTTTTCCCTTCCTGCCCTTGGCAGCTGGTGGTGAGTCCTTGCTTCTGCCAGCTGGTGTTCCCTTCATGCCCTTGCTAGCTGGTGGTGCCTCCTTGCTCTTTCTAGATGGTGGTGCCTCCTTGCCCTTGCTGGCTGGTGGTGCATCCTTCCCCTTGCTAGCTGGTGGTGCCTCCTTGCCCTTGCTAGCTGGCGGCCCCTTCTTGCCCTTGGCAGGTGGTGCAGACACACTAGCTGTGCTGATGGGTGCCTCCTTGGAGCCTCTCACACATGCAGTAGCTGCAGAAACTACAGGGGCCGTGGACTGGGTGGCTGAGGGGCTGGCCTGGGTTCTGCCCACCCTGGCCCAAAGTGAAGGAAGGGGGGGTAGGGGCAGGGAATAGGTCAAGGGTAGAAAGAAAAGCCTTTTAGAGACACTGGAAGAGGGTGAAGGTATGGGAGTGGAGGAAGAGGGAGTGGTTGTAGGAGGTGTCTGTCTGCTGCGTGATGGTGATGGAGGTAGTGGATGAGGATGTAGTGCATGCAGGTGTGAGTGGAGACGCTACTGGGAGGGAGGGAGGCGGACGATGAGAAGAGGAGGGGGACACAGTGGAGGCAGTGGATGTTGGTGTGTCTGCATCTGGATGGTGCTTGTGTGAGTGCCTGTGGGATGAAGTGTGCTGCTTGTGTTTGCCTGAGCCACTTCTGTGTGTTGATTTGGGTGCATGCAGGTCTGAAGGTGTGCTTGGGATAGGCTGGGGTTGAGGGGAATGGGACTGGGTAGGGGGAATTGGAGGTGGGAGGCTAGAGACAGGGACAATGGCTGCCATCGATGAGTTTGCCAGAGCCTGGAATGATCTCTGTTGGGCTGCCACACCAGAGTGAATGCCCTCCAGAAATGCATTTGTTTGTTGCAAATGCCCTGCTAGACCCTGGATGGCATTCAGTATGGTTGACTGACCAACAGAAAGGGATCTCAGGAGGTCAATAGCCTCCTCACTCAGGGCAGCAGGGCTAACTGGGGCAGGGCCTGAGGTGCCTGGGGTGAAGGAGATGACCACCCTCCTGGGTGAGTGGGCACGGGAAACTCGCTGAGGGGCTGTTGGAAGGGCGGTGCTGGTACAGGGGTAGTAGCTGTGACTGTATTTGGGGGGGCACAGAGGTGTCTGCCACCGTCAGAGTGCTTCCATCGGAGGAGGTGTCACTGTCAGAACTGTCCCCTCCTGTCTCTGTCGTGGTGCTCCCCTCGCCCTCCGTCCCACTGGTACCCTCACTGTCGGTGGATTCGGCCTCCAGGCCCATGTGGGATGCAGCTCCCTCCGTCGCCGGTGCTTCTGCTTCTCCTCCAGATGATGCTAATGCACACAAGGACAGGGTGACAAAACTACAAAAAGGAAGGGAAGAGACAGAGGATACACTTGGTCAATGCCAGCAACAACACTAATGTTGGCATACACAACTCACAGGGAACAGCCCTATGCACCAGGTCATGCAATACCAGTTACAATGCTGGTCACCATGCCATGGGATACAATGCCTAACGCCATTAGCTGCACACCTGAAACCCACAGGACCCTGACGAGTAGTAGATGCCCACTAGCATTATTAGGGTTGGAGTGCATTTGAGCTTTCCCATCATGGAACGTACCCTGGCATGTTCGCCCTGTCCTAGGGGGACCCACAGACCCACATCCCCCACCCAGGTAACACCTCAACACGCACAACTTTATGATTCTGAATCTGTACTCACCCCCTTGTGGCCTCTGTGATGACTTCAAGCGCCCATCCAACTCCAGATAGGCCACCACCAGGATGCAGAACATCAGGGGGGTCAGGGTATGACAGGTACCCCTTCCTCATTGGGAGGCCATCCCCAGCTGGGCCTCCGCAGTCTTCCTTGCCCAGCAGCGCAGGTCCTCCCACCGTTTTCAACAGTGGGTGATCCACCTGTCAAAGACACCCAGGGTCCGCACCTCCTTGGTGATGGCACGCCAAGTACCCTTTTTCTGATGGTAGGACCCCTTCCACTAGTCTCTCCAACCCCTCGGAAGTGAAGGCAGGGACCTTTTCCCCAGACACTCGAGCCATGGTCGCTTCCAGACACAGGTCACAGCAGCACTTGCAGTGTAGGTCCTCTCCTGTTGAAGGTCAGGTAGCAAGTGAGTAAACAGATACAAAATGTTGGCCACGTCCACGGCGGTGCGTACCGTCACCGCCGGTGTACATCACCATTGGCTCCTGGAACTCTTAGATCCCAATGATAACCAATGATGAGTTGCACGGCGGTCACTGACCGCCTCCAAACAACGGCGCACAACGTCAGCGGAATTACCTCATTTCAACTTGTCCCTCCTCACAGGTCAGGCGGCCGCCATTCCAGGTGGGGAAATGCCATTGGACCCAACTGTGTCACAGCAGACATAGGCACATTAATGGACCTAGACGTTCACATACTGTTTCTGTCAAAAAATGCAAGGCATATTAATCTAAATAAATGTTTGAATATGACCATCTGCTCACTGTTTTTCACCCTAGAGTTCAACCGCTGAGGATGAATAGGAGATGGAGACATACCCCCATGTACAAACCCATGGTGGACCTGGCGACAATGGAGGACAGGCACATTATCCTAACCTACAGACTTGATAGGGCCACAATCCATGAGCTGTGTGCACAATTGGAGCCAGACCTGATCTCAGCTATCCACCACCCCACAGGTATCCCCCCTCTAGTGCAGGTCCTGTCAGTGCTCCATTTCTTGGCAAGTGGGTCCTTCCAAGCGGTAGTGGCCATGGAAGCAGGGATGTCACAGCCTATGTTCTCAAACGTGCTGACCATAGTGTTGTCTGCCCTGATGAATCACATGGACAGCTACATCGTATTCCCCCAGGTGGAGGATTTGGCCACAGTGAAGGCTGACTTCTATTCACTGGGACATATCCCCAACATCACTGGTGCTATTGATGGTACACATATTGCCTTTGCCCCCCCCCATAGAAATGAACAGGTATTCAGAAATCGAAAGAGCTTTCCCTCTCTGAATGTCCAGATAGTGTGCCTGGCAGACCAGTACATCTCCCATGTGAATGCAAAGTATCCTGGCTTTGTGCATGATGCCTTTATCTTGAGGAATAGCAGCATCCCATATGTGATGTCTCAACTCCAGAGGCACAGGGGGGCATATTTATACTCGCCTGCGCCGAATGTGCGTCTAAGATTTTGACGCACATTCAGCACAAACGTTGCCCCGTTTTTAAACTTTGACGCCAGCGGACGACAAAAGTCCTCCATGTGCGTCATTTTTTGGATGAGGCAACCCGCCTTGCGTTAATGATATGCAAGGTAGGCGTTCCCGTCCAAAAAATGACTTAAACGGCCGTGTGTCGTATTTATTCTTTCAGACAGAAATTACGCACGGCCGGGAGGCGGACCTGGAAAATGAAGCACAGCCCGAGTTGCGTCAAAATGTAACGCCTGGGTCAGGGCAGACATTAAAATGGGGCAAACACACCTGTATTTAATCAGGACACACAGAAGCAACAGCAGAGCAGCAGAGCAGCAAAATGGAGACATGGAGGTGATTCTTATCCAGGGTGCACGTAGACGCAGAGCCCAGCAGTTACAACAGCAGCTACAACAACACCAGCAGGGACCCCAAAGGCAGCGCAGGAGAGGATATTCCACCCCAGAACAACCCTTCATGGCCTCAGGGAACACGACATCATCCAGAGGTACAGGTTGAACTGGCAGGCCATTCAGCAGCTGCTGCGAAACATTGAACCGCAGTTGGCACCCACTTTGCTGACACCCTGCACCATCCCAACAGAAACCAAGCAGCTTGCCGTACTTCACATGCTGGCAAGTGTCTCTTTTTAAACAACTGGTGCCCTGTTTGTCGGAATATCACAACCATCATTCTCTGCCTTTTTGCCCAAAGTACTGGATGCCATCATTGGACTTTCACCCGCCACATCTGCTTCCCTAACGCACTGCAGAAGCAGCAGGAAACAAAACAGGGGTTCTACCTCATTAGTGGCATCCCACACGTCCTTGGTGCAATCGACTGCACACATGTACGTCTTGTGCCACCTGCTGCAACTGAACACCTCTACCGCAACAGGAAGCACACACATTCCATCAATGTGCAGGCCATAGTCGATCACCAAGGATTGATCACCAACATCGCGGCTAAATACCCTGGGAGTGTCCATGACTCCTTCATCTTTCGTCACTGCACCATCAATGAACACTTCCAGGATGGACGGTATGGCAATGGACTACTTGTTAAGTACAAATACCTACTTCTGTACACACTGCACAGCAACCCTCTAGGACACACAACACATACACCACAACAACAACATGTGAACAGGAACACACTGAGGTCACCTTGCAAATTATAAGTGTCCCAATGACGTTTACATTAATCCATTGCATAAGTCTAAAGGTATGGGATGTCCAGGGTACATTGATATGAACGTGTTAACAACACTGTCAAAATTATTCTGTGTAAGGAACTATCATCTCACCCCCAGTGAAGACACACGGACACCTGTATCACAAGTCACAATTCTAGGGAGGGCACACTGTACTGCAAATCCCAAAACATACTGCTGACAAACGGTCAGCAACCAAACACTCGTTCAGCCAAGGAAACAACACGATGCAGATGGTACATCCTACAAGCCTAGGATGCGACATAATAACACAAAAGAGTCACAGACAACACAAGACAACTACTGCCATGAAAGGTCATTTCAATGGGGCTAGCTACATCAACATGATCCCATTCATTTTCTCTTGCAGCTGATCAGGGGTATGGCATCCAGCCATGGATAATGACACCTATTGGCAACCCGAGTACTGCAGCAGAGCGTGCCTACAACGACGCACATAGGAGGACACGCACCATAATTGAGAGGACCTTCAGCATCCTCAAGTCAAGGTTCCGGTGCCTCGACATCACTGGTGGTACCCTCCTATATTCCCCGGAGATGGTCTGTAAGATCATCCTAACATGTGCAATATTGCACAACATTTGCATTAAAAGAAACATTCCCCTCCCGGAACCAGAGCCACACATGCCTGAAGAGGAGGAAGAGGAGGATGCTGGCCTGCAACATGAGGGGGAAGTGCAGAACACGGCCGCTGGTATATGCATGCGGCAACATATCGTGAACAATTTCTTTTAAATGCAATCACCATCACCACTTTAATGAACTAATTTAAATAAACACCTATAATAATCATCATATCATGGTCTGGCTAATCATTTTTGCACACCTTCATCTCTAACTATCAGAATAAGAGTGTTGACTCATGGAGCATTGCTGATATACTGATTAGGACACTGAAAATCCCAGAGCTAATGTCATGCATAACATACAATGGTCACATACACACACACTGTAAATGACATCTATCATGTACATTTTTTCTTTGAAGGTCAATAGCAGAGGACCACACCTATTTCACACATACATGTTGAAATCAAGGTCCAATGCAGCATATGGCACACAACTAAGACACCATCGCTCAATAAGGGGAAAACAAGCCTCAAACATGAGGCAGTCGATGTGCTTTTGCATCAGTAACAGGAATGTCTGACCCGACCCTTGACAGCAGTAAGTCCAACTGCATCCAATATTTGCAAGGACTATCTGTGACCAGAGTTCTATAGAAGCTGTACATAGACAGCACAAGTGCCGCACATATGAGCAGCATTGCGCACATGACATTCCATGTACATGTCAGCCCATTTCCTAACTCCTGACACACCCATGCACCTTGTCACAACCCACCTGTCTGAAGAGGTCCCTGAAATGCTAAGATGTGTACCCTGATATTCCCTCCTCTACACACACAGCCTGTCAATAGCAATCCAGTGTGCTACACCCTTTCCTATGGTATGCCATTGTCATAGAACATCTGACTGCATGGACGTCAGGTCAATTAATACACTGGCTTCTAGTTTCTAAGCCCTGTTAGCACCTGTAGATTGCCTCTCGTGTGAAAATGTCTGTTGGCCATTAGAATGCAAATCTCACCTATAGGACTTGTGAGAAACAGATGCAGCCCACACCTGTTATCACCTCCATGCACACCACCCATTTCAACAAGCACTGCCCCTGCTGATGCCTGGAACAGCATAGGAGTTGCCATTTTGTCAAATATACCGTTAAGCATTGATACTAATTAAGCCGTGTAACACAGCCCTTGGGTTCATTTGTCACCTTCAAAAACACAGGACATACACAGTTTGACATGTCAACTCTCTAGTTCATCCTCCAAACAGTCTTAGTCAGACCACTGATTATGTAACTTGTCAAATTGCTGGATCCTGATTCACCCTGCATTCTGTCAGCCTGTCTGGCATCTGTCTATGCGTCACACTAAAGTATCCCTGTGTCTACATATGTACCACACTTACGTTAGCAAACCTCTCATTCATCAGGAGGTATTTGGGCATGGGCTTCTTCAATGCATACCCAAATACATTGTATAGCATCATATGCCTTTTAACTGTACCATATGAGTTAAATCCTCTGTGAAAAGCACAATTCATGGCCCATCCCTTGTCTGGGTCGCATTTATGCATGAATGAAAAAGTGTGACAGTGTCCCAGGGTCGTATGCAGGGATTGGGTACGGGGCCTTCAGCAGAACCAGCAACCTCTGATAATGTCCATGGAAAATCCACACGTCAGGACCCTGACAGTTCACACACAGAATCACAGTGCTCACAACATATTGATGGGCCGTGTGTGGTGAATAGCTGCGAGAATAATCAGCACAGAGGCTATGATGTTCCCAGATGCAGTGGGAATTGCAGAGGCTAACCTGTGTACAAATGTTGTAATGACACCTGCCGGAACATGACACCTGAGACATTATCTCACTCAGCACACCAAGGTTGCCCTGTTGACTGTCTCATTACACGTCTTTAGGGACAGGGTGGGACCATCCCCATGTAGGTTCTCATGTCCACATCCACTTTACTCACATTGATCAACAAAGGATACTCAGTAGATACTGGAATAGCTGCCACTGACTCATGATGAGCCCTGGACCGAACTGTGACAAATTACACCCCAAAAAATATACAGGATCATCATTGGACCACACACATGAACAAGACACCTATGTGCGATTGATCACTGGAAATATGTGGACACGTGCTGCCTCGTCTGCTGGTCCACCACAGCCACTTGAGAGTTGTGGCTCACTTCTATGACCTCAACTGTGGTGTCATCATACATTTGTGATTCACCTTTGTCTGTCTGGGCAAACAACATGGTACCCACTTCCTCAATGCATGTGTATGAGTCACTGTGGCATTCACCAACTAGTGCCTAGGAAGCTGTTACCAAAACTCTGGGACATAGGATGTTGAAAATGTGGACCATTGAAATGAACAAGCGTCTGCCATCTATCAGGTGCATGCTTTGTCACATCTGGTGTCTACGTTACCCTAAATCTTGGAAGTCCACATTAAGGATGTTGCTACATGTATGACTAGCACATGTCCTCTCTCATTTCCACAATGACTTGCATCTAAGGATTGGACACATGGACGTCACATTCATCCAAGCATATGTGCAATAATGCATCATGTGATACACACACACTTGGTCAACAAATACATTAGTTGCCAAAGCACACACATTGAGCCAAAGGCATTTAGGTATTGTACATATGTGTGTCACATTGCTATCCTCTCCTTATGCCAAACATGCCCAAATTGTGCAATACATATATGTAGGCCACACCTATGGCCATCTAGTGCGTCCGCCAACCGTCAAAATACTGTGAAGGAAGTAGCGGATCATGGTCCGCTGCAGTATGATGTCACACATGTGAACATACACCATCAACACCATAGTGGGTGCCATCAGCCTATCTCTGATGTGTCCCAAATGTAACATAACATAAAAACAGAACAAATGCCCAAAACCAGTTCATGCACTGAAATTTTGACGTTCCTAGCGTTATGCGTCATTTTTTGTACACCAATACTGTATTTGCGTCATTTTTTTGGACGCACAGGAGTGAACATTAGGCCGCTTCCAGATAATTGTACAGGCCATGTACTATTATTTGGATGCAGGCTAATTTTCACTCCTGTGCGTCAAAAACAATGACGCAAATACAGTATCGGTGTACAAAAAAATGACGCATAACGCGAAAAAGGGTGGACATTTTATACAGGAAGTGATGTAATAGGATATCCTGTTTACAGATCATGTACAGTGGGTGTACTTTCACTTTCACTTTGCAGTCTATGATTCTTCTAGACTGTGTGGCTGTGTGTAGAGTGGTGTCCTTAGAATTTGTGCTTTTTTGTCCTGTGTGCTGTCTCTATTGTCAATTTGTGAAATAAATATTGTTGGTGTATACTGTCCTACTGTGTTTTGTGTACATTTGTCCATTTATCTAGTGTTTTTGTTGTTTGTGAGAGTCTGTTGTGGGTAGTGGTAGATTGGGAATAGTTGGGCTCTTTTAGTGGTTAAGTTTACTTTTCTTCTGTATTTGTACCCCTGCTTTCCCCCTTTTCCCCTTTCTATTTCTTTAACCCCTATTCCCTTTCACATTTCCACAATGTCTGGTAGGCCACGTCTTGGCAGGATGGGTGAAGATGAGTTGGGGGGCTCCATATGGCTTGTGTGCCATTTATTGCCACTGATGATCGAAGCAGAGTGATACAGGGGTATCAAACAGAGGCACGCAGAATCCGGTGGGGAAAGGTGCTGCATCACCTGCAGCGTGTGTATACCAGCCAGAGGAGTGACCACCAGCTGAAGCACCAGTGGGCTGACCTCATCACCAGGGAGCAGGATCTCTTGGACCACCTGGGAATCGTGATTGGTGGCCCTGTTGGTGAGTACTAATCATGTAAATGTGCACGATTAAATGCTCTGTATTGACATCAGATGATTTGTACTATGTCTGCCAGATAACTTGCTGACTGTGTGTAATGCTGGGGAAACATACAGGGATAATTGATGCACTATGGGAAGGATCACAATTGCTAGCTGTCAGGTAGCACGTGCTCAGCAAACTTACAGGACACTTTTCTGTGAAGTAAATTGGTGCGGCCTTTGTGTCAGACAACCAAACAAAATAGGAGCCAATCATGTCTATATACGGCACTTTTGCCAGAGAAGTAAAGATGTACCAACATATTGGCTAACTTTGTTGACGCAATAGCTAGACTGACTTTATAATCACTACATGATGCAGAAAATTAGTGCTGGCTTCACATCAATTGATTATAGCAAAGTGGCTCAGACATATGTCTCATGTGAGTCTGGTGAGTGTGGAAGGAAAGCATTCACGGAAGTACTATGAATATGTTAGGAATTATTGTGGTCCTTTATCTTTTTGGATACATGTCAGATCTGGATTTGGAAACATCGTGAAAAGGTGTAAGGTGCCCTCAGCACGTTTGTTGGAGTTAGTGGTGCCACATTCTAATTAGGAATGGCAGTCCAAAGGTATGCACTTGGGTTCATATCTCCATGGTTGGTGCAAATCACCATAGCTGGGCCACATCAAATGAATGAACTGTAACAACATGAGGGCTTACAAAATTCCCTGTCCCTCTGTACATTGTACCTATGTGTCATAAATGTGTCATGGCCACATAGCATGTTTGACTGGTAATGCAGTCCTCAAGTAACCAGGCTTTGGATGCCTCTCTTGGATGCACATGATGAGACGATTGCACTCCATATTTTTTTCAGGTCACCAGTGACGGGGCATGTTTGCCACCACATGATGGTTAGGGCCAATGCATGTGTGCAGATATGTGTAAAACTGTCACAGGAGACCCATGCTATGAACAAGTTGGCCGTGATATATCAGATGCAGTATCATCATGTCTGAATGGCTGCCATTTCCTTATTCAGCCTACACATTGTATATGTTAATGAAATTGTTGGTCTGTGCACAGATTTTGAGCACATTTCTTCCTTCCATGCCTCATAGGTGGACCGGCGCCCTACACTGTGGGAGAGGTGGCTACTTTTGAGGACCCCGACCACTCCAGTAAGTGTTGATATGTCTGTTATGTGTTGTGTTTGCTGGTTATGGACTGATGTGTGTTGAACGCATAGCAAGGTGTGATGCGTTGGGCAATCATTTGTCTTGTTCCATGAGTGGGATTTCAGTTTCTCAAATGTTTTGAGTTGGCCAATGCATATCCTATGGTATTATCTAGGGATTGTAGGCCATTCCTGTAGGCACCAAAGTGAGTACTGGGGTGAGTCATGTGGATGACACTTGTATCAACAAGAGTTGCACTGGAAGTCAGCTCAGATTTTGTCAGCCTGTCAGACCCACATTCTCCAAGATTAGTACAGCAAATTGCTTTCCAATAGACTTCTGCTTCCCTATTTACCAAGGTACTTATTAAACTGTAGGTAGAACCTCCCAGCAGCATATAATTCCACATGTAGTGCTACAAGTATGTGGTACTTGAGTGCAATGGCCTACGTGTGCATGCTAATCATGATCATGGGTGTTCTTGCAACTCTGTGTTTGATGTAAGTCAGGCCTTACTGGAAGTATATGTTGTGTACCAAGTTCTGCATTTCCTGACATGTGTGGCCCTATGATTGGTCTAGGGTTTGCTGACTCCTAATTGTTGGTAGACCTTACCTGTGGTGTGTGTGTAGAGCCAAACATGTGTGGAGTTTTCTATACACTCCTCGGTGTACATGTTGTTGGAAATTGATAGTTGTTTATCCACACCCCCACCCTCAAACACAGGCATGGGTCTGTGAATGGGGTACCTAGTACTGATGCTACCAGTATGTTACACATACATGTGAATAAGTGACTGTTTGGTTGGAACCTAGTATACACACTCAGGTTTGGCACTTGGTACTATACAGGCAAGTCCTGTTACAACTTGCAGACCATGTGGCTTTAGTTTTGCATTCCTTACACTGACATTTGTAGCCCAGGTCTTGGCGGAGGATATGCAGCGTGATTGTCAGGTGATAACTGGCAGAACTCAGATGGCAAGTCAAAGCCAGTTGTTACCCATCTTGTAGGTTATTGATGTGCTATTTGTGATGTGACCTTTGTAGGCTGGCATGCCATGTACTTCCTCAGGGACATTCAGTGATCTGTGTTGTGATATGAGCTGTTACAAGTACAGTAGATGTATTGGCTGATTAACTTCTTGTGCCATTTCACACAATACAGTTACTAATGTAGAATATTTTCATTTGTCTTCACAGCTGCAAACATGACTCCAGAACAGGTCAGTGAGTTCCAGCGGTGGGCCATGAGATACCAGCACATTCTGCTGGTGGAGTCAGGGTTCAGGAGGATGGCCCATCAAAATCGCCATGAATGGGCCTCCGGGGCATGGAGGGCCTTCCCACAGGATGGCCCTACTTTGCCCACCACAGCCACCACCAGCACAACCACCACTTCAAGCCAGGTGGCCCCACCCACAGCTGGGACTGTTGTGCCTACATCTGCCGGACTTCCAGGCCCCAGCATTGCTACAGGTGCAGGACAGCACACTGGCCTTGGCTCCACACACACACAGACCTCCTCCACCAGTACCCAGACTGCCCCAGCTCCATTTGTTGACCCTGCAGCCTTCCACAACATGGAACGGAAGAAGGACCGTGTGCTGGGCAAGATAAGCCACCTGAGCCGGGATGTGTGCCACATTAACCAGCGTGTGAAGTCGATCAAGAGAACCCTCCGCAGGGCCAACCTCTAGACTGATTTTGATATGGACATGATTCCCTCCCCTCCCTCCTCTTTCCTTGTTCTTATACTTAGTGGGCTTAGTGTTCGGTTAGTATAGGCTGTTAGCTTAGTTAGTGTTAGTGGGTGGGGGGTCCTGATTGTTTCTATTTTTTCTTATTACATGTGTGGGGGAGTGGGTGGGGGGCTCTGTTGGTGGTCTTGTGTGTTTAATAAAAAAAATATATATATTAATAATAAAAAAATACAAAAAAATATATATTTGTTTAGGATAGTATAGTATGTGTTTAGGTTAGTATGTGTTGTCCTCCATGTGTCCCGTCTCATAAGGGGGGTGGGGGGTGGATATTTAGAACGTTTCGTTACATGTGATAAGTAAGTGTAGCTCAGGTTAGTTAGGGACAGTTGTGGGTAATGAGTAGTCAGGGTAGATTAGGGTAGGTGAGATTTTTCCCTCAGTTTCCTCTTCTGTGATTAGCATTTAATAAATATTTGGTTACCCCTTAACAGTATGTGTTAAATGGTACTTGATCCTGGGCTTGGAATCAGTGTACATGAATTTTGTACTATTACATTTGTGTCCTATGCTACAAACAAATCCCAACTGAGCTGTAAGATTGGCAGGTACCCCAGAGCTACCTTGCAAAGTTTCCACCCTTCGTTGCAACCACCAATCACAGTTAATATGGATGACAATGTGTTTCTGTTGATAGTTGTGTTTTCTACGTCACAAACTGTGCTTCCAGACTTGGTATTGGGGGAACAGTTTTAGGTCTGAATGCAGTGTGATGATCAAGGACACCCTTATAAGATGAGTTCTCGTTGGCACTCTAGTATTCTTGTCTTCATGACTCACATACGTCATTTGTGACACAGTTCAGCATGATTACCTATTTGTATGTAAACTCAGACACCTTCATTCATGCAGTTTTTGTAGTGTTTTCTTAGATTAATGTGCACTGTTATATGTGTTAGCATTGCATGGTGACAACATTTTGCGGCCACTATTTGATGACTTAGATATCCCTTGGGGAAGCATTATTCTGTCCAACATAGCATGATGGTGTATGGTTTCTCACTTCATCAGATATGTCCCTCAGGATGGGCAGAGTATGATGCAATCATGGGCACTGTGCAGATTTCTCTGACTGCATAATATCAGGACAGTTGTATTGACAAGCTACGTAATTTGACAGTAGGCACATTTCAGTTATCTACTGCACAGTTGATATGTCACATTACCTAGAGACAGATTTGTTGTGTAAGTGCTATTTATTGAAAAGTGCTGTAGTGCTATCTGTACATTGTCCATGATTGTGAGTCCATTAGAGTGACATCTTACATTGTGATCCTACACAAGGGGTTACGGAAATCCTTTTGACATGGTGGGGTGATGTTACAGACAGTGCAGAGGGACAGGATTTGCTAATGAGTAGGAGAGAGACAATCACTGGGCAGGCTGACAAGATATACAGTGGTAAGCAGAACAGTCATTAAGTAGAGTTGTTGCAAGACTGGCATGTTACAAAGCGCAGGACCTTGGTAATAGTTGGCCATGTGGCATGGACTAGTGCTTCCGGGTACTTTTCCGTGTGAAGGTGATCTGTTCCATGTCTTCTTCTTCTGATATGTGTGTTGCCTCCTCTGTTCTTGGTGGTGGTGGTTGTGAAGGGGCAACACACACCTCAGTGTTAGAAGTCGTGGAGTCAGACATCCCGGTCACTGCTCCCTGTGAAGGTCTTAAGGGCAGTACTGCAGCAAGGAGGATCTGCTGGTTCTTGAGAATAGCAGCCACATCACGATGGTAGGCAGCCAGGTCGGCCCCGAGGGGTTCAATGTTGCATTCGTGCACGCATTGACAGGATTGCTGTTGTAGGTGTTGGGTCAACTGTATTACAGCTGTGCTGATTTAGCAAGATAGATGTTAGGGCTTGCATAGCTTCTGCCTGATCTGCAGATGACATCATGCACAAACTCACCCCCTCTAGGCTCGCTGCCATAGTTTGCATCCCCACCAGCACCTCCTTGGCCAGCTCCCGCTGTACCCCAACTACAGTTCTCTCAAAGCTGGTGCCTGTGTCGTCTGAGTCCTCAGCTGTATTGGAGCTGGCAGGTCTTACAATTGGGGTGGTGGGTGGATCCTCTGCAATGGCTGCTTGTTCTGTGCTCCTCCTTGTGACTGAAGGTGGGGTCTGGAGGGTTTCAAGGACCTTTTGGATAGTCTCCTGGGGAATGTTTATCAGCTCGTCATCCATGTCATCACGGTAATCTGGGACAGACACATCCGCAGGAGATCCATCTTTCTCTGCAATGAAACAGGGTACAATTAGTGTGTCTGTGTTGTGGCATGAGTGATGTGACATGCCTGCCTTGTGATGAATTCACATTGTGATCTTGTTTCGTGTTTATTGCTCCAGTCTTTCAGATGGGCATTCTCCCAGGCCTATGGCCCACCTGCATGTCACATGTATGTTATTAAGTTATTAGACTTGTCGGCATCATCTCTTCTAAGTGTTGGTTTTGGCCAATTAGTGAATTGCCACCTTCTTGTCCTACTCAACCCTCCGTCTACATCCATTCTCATGGTGAGACCTTTCACTGGCTGTGGGTGTTCTGATGACACTGGCAGCACACTTAACAATCTGGACCTGCCCCAATCTCTGATCTTTCACATCCACTTAAATGTATTTGACATGTAGCATATCCTATGCATAGCAATGTTATGACACGATATGGATGTTGGCATTGGTAATGTGTACTGCTGATGTTGGGGAATGTGTGGTACATTGGATTGCCCTGATTGTCGTATCAGTGTCCTATTTCCTCCTCTGACTGTGCAGGTGTATGTCAGTGACCAGTTACATGTGCCCCCCACCCCAATGGTGTTGTCTGAGCAGTATGACATTTGGGATGTTACATTGTGACCCAGGCACAGGATGGACCCTGACATATGCAGCATGGGTATGTCCTTAGTGCTGTGTAGCTCCTATTGTTGTTAAAATTGGCTGATGTTTGCAACAACTATGGGCATTGACATTTGACAGTACTGGGGCCTTTGTCTTTTTTTCAGGGGATTGTTGAAGTTGTCATCCTTAACCCCCTAATTTAGGTCTGTATGATCCATGGGGAGGTTACTGCCATTGGCTACTTGAGCTGCACACAGAGCGGAAGTGGTAGTGGCAACTGTTGTCGCAGTCACATTCCAGTTGTCGTTATGGCTAGAGGTTGTTAAGAGGGCCCTAGTTAATGTGGGGGGTATGGTGGCTGACGTGTGCTGGGATGTCAGTTTGACGTTGTGGCCTTCCCTCCTGGCGTGGATTTCCCTTTGCTCCATCGTTGGCATGACAGCATGCCCTCTTGGGACTGTTGTTGGTGTAGTGTAATGGTGTGCCCCAGCTTCTGTCTGTGTAGGCCAGCAGGCCATGCCCCCATGCCGTGCCCCTTTACCCATGCCACTCCATGTATATGATGACTTACATGCAATGTGTAGTAGGTATTCCCCCCCCCCGGTTGCAGTTGACATTAGTGCATTTCAATTCCCCATGCGACTTACCCTGCATGTGCGTTGTCTCCTGGTAGTCTGCGCTGTCCTGTCCTTGAATCCCTGTGACGATCTCCTCAGGGATGACGGCTGTGACCATTTCCTCCATGTGGTCCAGGGCCTCCTGGTGTGTTGGACTCCCACCTCCAGTCTGCAGTGCTGCCTTCCTGTTCCTGGCCATCTTTTCCTTGGTCCTGCGTTTCCAGTCGTGCCAGCGTTTCTTGCACTCGATGACTGGTCTGTGTACTTCTGCCACACTGTTAATCTTGTCAACAATTTGTTGCCATATAGCCTCTCTTCTACTGATTGGCAACTTTGAGGTGACAAACAGTTGGTGCTGGTGTTCCGTCACCTCTTAACCAGAATTTCCTGCTCCTCTGCACTGAAGCGACACTTTCTTTTCTTCTTATAAGTGTCCTGGTTCTTGTGTGGGTCCTCCTGGCTGGTCCCTGGTCTGTTGTCATCTTCCTGGGGTCTGTTTTGCTTCACAGCTTGATGCTGCGGTGTGCGTAAAAAAAAATGACTCCCACCTGTGGTTTGCGCCACCGTGCGTCAAAGTATACATTTGATGCCCGCACGGCACACCAAAATGGCGTTAGCTGGCGGTAATATTTTTGACGCAAAACTGCGCTGGTGCAGTTTTGCGTCAAAAAGTATAAATATGGCCCAGGGTGTGGCTAATAGGTGAGCCCATGGTCCCCACCCCTTGTCTGTTGGTATATGGGTGTGGGGTTGGCCCTAAGGGTGAGTGTCTGACTAACAGCTACCCCTCAATATTTTCAGCTGACTCTGGTTACCCCAACCTCTCATGCCTATTGACCCCAGTGGGGAATGCCAGGACAAGGGCAGAGGAAGGTTACAATGAGGCACATGGGTGAACAAGGAGGATCATTGAGCGTACCTTTGGCCTCCTGAAGGCCAGATTCCGGTGCCTCCATCGGACAGACGGATCCCTGTGCTACTCACCCAAGAAGGTGTGCCGGATCATCGTTGCATGTTGCATGTTGCACAACCTGGCCTTGAGATGCCAGGTGCCTTTTCTGCAGAAGGATGAGGCTGGAGATGGTCGTGTGGCAGCAGTGGAGCCTGTGGACAGTGACAAAGAGGAGGGAGAGGAAGAGGATGTGGACAACAGAACAACTATAATTCAACAGTACTTCCAGTGACACACAGGTAAGACACTGTAACTTCACCTTCCATTACAGTTTTGTGTTGGACATTGTACACGGCAGCCTGATTTTCCAAATTCTATGGCCACTTACTGTACCCTTTGGCATCTCTATTTTCAGATATCTGTGCCCAGCTCTGGCTTCTGGTGTTTTTACTGCTCCCCACTACAGGTCATACCTATGTATATATAACTGTACATTTCAGTGTTTACAGCTTGGTAATCTAATACATATTTCAATCAATTGATAGACTCCATACTTGTATTAGTTCCAAGGGTGTTTATTTATGTGATAATAAGTGTAGGGGGTATTGCAATGGGCTGGGTTGATGATGGAGGAATGGCCAGGATGGACTCCTGTCTATAGGTATCACAGATGCATTGTCCAAGGGGACATAGGGAAAGGGGCAATGGCAGTTCAAGGTGGACAGGATGACATAGTGGGACAAAAGGATGACATTCAGGGGAGTCTTATTTCCCTGCGGGGGTCTTGGCAATTGTCTCTGGCTTCTGCCTGGATCACAGGGACCTTTTGCGTGGTGGTTCTCGTTCTGCAGGGGGAGGGGTGCTGGTGGCCTGTTGTTCCTGTGGCAGGGCCTCCTGGCCACTAGCGTCAGCAGAGGTGGAGGGCCGTTCATCAGTGTGGCTACTGTCAGGGGCCCGGTGGTGTGCTACTGCCTCCCTCGTGGTGTTGGCCATGTCTGCCAGCACCCCTGCAATGGTGACCAGTGTGGTGTGGATGTCCCTCAGGTCCTCCCTGAACCCTAGGTACTGTCCCTCCTGGAGCCGCTGGGTCTCCTACAACTTGGCCAGTATATGGCCCATGGTCTCCTGGGAATGGTGGTATGCTCCCAGGATGTTGGTGAGTGCCTCGTCGAGAGTTGGTTCCCTGGGCCTGTCCTCCCCCTGTCGCACAGCAATCCTCCCAGCTTCCCTATTGTCCTGTGCCTCTGTGCCCTGAACCGTGTGCCCACTGCCACTGACCCCAGGTCCCTGAATGTCCTGTGTTTGTGGGGTTGCCTGGGGTCCCTGTAGTGGTAGACACACTGCTGTTTGATGTGTCCTGGGGACAGAGGGATGGGCCCACTGGGTGGGCGCTGTGGTGGTATTTCCTGAGGGGGGAGGCTCTGTGGTGGTATGGGACTGTGCCTGGGCCACCGACTGTCCAGAGGTCCCTGATGGGCCAGGTTGGTCACCCTGATCCAGGTGTGAAGAGGTGCTGTCATCACTGTGGGCCTCTTCGGGGGGGACTGGATGTTGCTGGCACCTCCTCTCCGGTGACGTTGTGTAGAAGTCCTGTGAGGATGTAAATGCAGTGTTGTGGTTTCTGCGTGTGACATCTTGTGCATGGTTATGTTCCCCTCTATGGGTTTTATTACCAAGGCACCTCCCATGTTGTTAGTTGTGGGGGAGGAGGTTGGGGTCCACTGCCAGTCCTCTATACAGCTATCTGGTGCCATGCAACCACGGAACACACCTTCCCCCGTAGGTCGTTCCACCTCTTTCTGATGTCATCCCTTGTTCTGGGGTGCTGTCCCACAGTGTTGACCATGTCTCTGCCATAGCTCCATCTTCCTAGCAATGGACGTCTTTTGCACTTGTGATCTGAATAGCTGTGGCTCTACCCGGATAATTTCCTCCACCATGACCCTTAGCTCCTTCTCTGAGAACCTGGATGTCTTTGTGGTGCCAAGGGTGTAGTGTGAGTGGTGTGGATGAGGGTGTGTGGGGTAATGTGTTAGGGTGTGTGCTGTGAAGTGCGTGGATGGTGTATGGGTGATGGTGTTCTGTGGCTCTGATTCTGTGGGTGCTCCTGGCGTGTCTCTCCCTCAGTTGTCAATTTTCTTGAGCTGTAAGGGGTTGTGGGCAATGTGGGGGGGTGTTTTATAGTGGTGTGGGTGTGTGTTGTGTGTATGTGTGTCAGTAGTGTGTTATTTAAATTGACCAATGTGGTGTTGTTTTGTATTTGTGTGTGTATTTTGAGCGCAGCGGTATGTACCACCAGTGGTTTACTGCGGTTGAATTTCCTCTGTGGTGATTCGTGGGTCATAATGCTGTGGGCGTATTTCTGTTGGCGTAATGGTGTGGGTTTTGGTACTGCCAGTTTATAACTGACCTTTGGTGTGGCGGACTTGTGTGGGTGTCTGAATAGTGGCAGATTTCTATGTGTGGGTCACCATACGTGTATCGGTATACCACCGCAGTCGTGGTATGTTGGCGGCAGTCAGCATGGTGGTAAGCGGCACTTACCACCAATGTCATAGTGAGGGACTTTGTGTGCCTTCCATCTTGTGAAGATCTCCAAGGGTTTGATTTAGAGCATGCCTCCTGTTGTTTGAAGTCTCAGGGACAGCAAAGACTTCTCTCTGCCAGCACCTGGAGTCTCTGGAGAGAATCCTACTGTGCCCTGTGGTGCCTATCCAGTTCCTGGGACCCAGAAAGGAGATGCTGGCAGCCTAAGAGGAAGAAATCCACACACAGAATGCCAATGCGCCGCCGGCATCGTGGCTGAGAATCAACGCTCTCCTGTAATGCGACTGAAGAATCAAGGCACAGAGCTGGAGAAATGACATGCAGCAACGCTGACGGAGGCTGGGAGATCGCAACCTGCACTGCGTGGTTTTTGGATCATCATGCAGCTGGATTTCTGATGCAAGTACCACTGGGCATGTAAAAACAATACAAGGCGTGCCCGAACCTGAGAGTGCTGACCGGATCGACGCATCGCTCTCCTGAGGAGAGAAGAAATGATGCACCTGAGCCAGCAAAAGGAGAAACGATGCAAGGTCTCGCTTGTGAGTGAAATCGACACATCGCAAGCCCTTTTTGACGCACACTCGCCCGTGCAAGGTTATTTTTGACGCACCCAAGGTACATTTTCATGCTAACAGTGTTAGTGTGTGTTTAAAACTACATGACTTGTGTTTTGTGGATTTTTGTTGTTATGGTCCTGTTTTGTTTAGGTAAATATTTCCTATTTTTCTAAACCTGTGTTGTGTCATTTTGTAGCGTTTTCATTAAGTTACTGTGTGTGATGGTAGAAATACTTTACATCTATCACTCGGAATTTAAGCCTACTGTTAGTGCCAACCTACCAATGGGGTAAGCAGGGGTTAGCTGAGGGTGATTCTCTTTTACCCTGACTAGAGTGAGGGTCCTTGCTTGGTCAGGGGGTGACCTGACTGCCAACCAAAGACGCCATTTCTAACAAGGATCATCTGTCTTTGCTCCAAGAGGAAGTTACGGATCTCTTGGCCAAGAGGGCTGTAGAGAGGATTCTGTTGTCAGAAGTACGCATGGTTGTTATTCCAGTTACTTTCTTATTCCCAAAATGGGTCTTTCCCCTATTTTAGATCTTCGAACAGTCAATCTCTTCCTCAAACAAGAGAAATGCAAGATGTCAATCGAGCTCAGGTCTTGTCTGCCCTAAACCAAGGAGACTGGATGGTAGTGCTGGACATGCTGGATGCATGATGCATATTTTTACACCAGCATCTTGCCTGCCCCTAGGCTTTACCTGCAGTTCAAGGTTGGCAAAAAGCACTTTCAATTCACCATGCTCCCTTTCGGCCCTACCAGCACCCCTCGGTTGTTCTTCAAGGTGATGGCGGAGGTCGCAGCTCATCTGTGGAGATTAGATGTGTCAGTCTTCCCCTATCTTGATGACTGGCTGTAAAAGGCGGGGTCCCAGACTTTTGTCTCCCACCTCCAGACTATATCGGACCTCCTGCATTTGCTGGGGTTCACTATAAACAAGCCAAAGTAACGCCTTACTCCATCTGAGATGCTCCTTTTTCATAGGAGCAGTTCTGGACACAGTGTAGTTTTTGCCTTATCTTCCCAAGCAACTAGTCCAGGATATTGAGGCTATGATACCGATGTTTCAGCCTCTGTCCTGGATTTTGGTGATAATGACTTTGAGGCTGTTGTGCCTCATGGCTTCTATCATCCTGCTAGTGAATCATGTCAGATCAGATGGTATATGCAGGCTCTGCAGTGGCCTCTGAAATTCCAACGTGTGCAGCATCAGGGTAATCTCTCCGACATGGTCACGATCTCAGAAGGAACTGCAAAAGACTTGCAGTGGTGGATGAAGAATCACCATTGGGTCAAAGGCAGATGTCTTTCCCTTCCCCAACCAGATTTCACAGTAGCAACAGATGCATCCCTCCCAGGATGGGCCGGTTATCTGGGAGAAGGGGAGATCAGAGGACTCTTGTCTCCAATAGAATCCGGTCTCCACATCGGCTTGCTGGAGCTCCGAGTGATCCGATTGGCATTGAAAGCATTTCTTCTCTCTGTCAAGGGGAATATAGTGCAGGTGTTCAGGGACAGCACCACTGTCATGTGATACTGCCACAAACAGGCCGCGATGGGGTCATTAATCCTTTGTTAAAAGACTGTGCCTTTCTGAACATGGCTGGAACAGCAGGGCATAACCTTGGTGGTTCAATATCTGGCAGGTTCTCCGAACGTCAGGTCAGACAAACTCAGCTGTTGATACCTAGCGGACCACAAATGGCATCTGCGCTCGTAATTGGTGCAAGGACTCCTTGAGCAATGGGGAGAGCCTTAGTTACATTTGTTTGTCTCTGAAGAGAATACGCACTATCAGCAGTATTGCATGTTGGAGTTTCAAAGCTGGCTATCACTCGGAGATGCTTTTTGTCTTGAGTGGATTTCCGACCTCCTGTATGCCTTTCTGCCTATACCACTTCTGCCAAGAGTTCTCAAGAAGATCAGGAATAACCAGGTCCAAGCCATTCTTGTGGCTCCAGTCTGGGCATGGAGAATCTGGTATCCTGAGCTTCTGAAAATGAGCATTGATCCCCCAATCAGGCTGCACCTTCTGGAGGAACTTGTGTCGCAGCAGCAGAGGAAGGTTCTCCACCCACACCAGTCAACTCTCTGCCTCATTGTGTGAAGATTGAGCAGGGGCAGTTGATAGCTTTTGACCTTCCTCCCAAAGTCTGTAACATAATTCTGGCAGCGCGACGTCTCTCCACCAAGAGAGTATACACCCACGGATGGCAAAAAGTTGTAAAACACTGTACAGAAAAGTCTATTGATCCTCTGTTTTGCCTCTCTCTCTGATATTCTTCTCTTTATCCTTAACCTTGGCAAGCGGGCCTCTCCTCTAGGGATTCCTAAGGGCTCTCTGCTCTGTCTTTCTTTCTGTGGTTGCCTGACCAACCCTCTTTATTTAAGTCCCCCACTGTAAGTAGATTTCTCATAGAGCTTTACGTATGTTTCCCCCACCCTTTTTCATGTTTCAGCTGGATTTTAGTTTAGTTGTCACACACTTCATGTGTGCTCCCTTTGAACTGCTATACAATTGCCCCCTTTGGCTGCTTAGCACCAGGACAGCTTTTCTGGAGTAATAACATCTGCCAGGAGGGTGAGTAAACTGCAGGCTTTATCATCCAAGCCTCCTTATCTGTCTGTCTTCCCAGACAATGTGTTGCTTCACACCAGGGCATCTTTTTTTGCCAAAGAGGTGAACCCTTTTCCTTTGGGAAAATCTGTCACCCTTCCCATCTTTTATGCTCCTCCACATCCCTCTAAAGAAGAGGAGCGACTCTACCATCTGGACGCAAAAAGGGCATTGCTGTTCTACCTTGTCCACACAAAAGAGTTCTAGAGTTGACAACCAACTCTTCATGGACTACATAGGAGCTAAAAAAGATGTGGCCGTACTGAAACAAACCGTTTCGCATTGGCCATTCTCTCTATCAAGATGTGATGCGCCCTGTCTAAAAAGCAGCTCCTGAGGGCTTACGGACCCCTTCTACCAAGGCAAAAGGGGCAACCAGAGAATTAGCACATGGAGTCACAGTCCTTAAAATCTGTCAGGCAGCAACGTGTGCATCACTACACATGTTTGCCAAACACTGTTGCCTGGGCCATCAGGACCGCAGAGACGGGCATTTTGGCACTTCAGTCCTGCAGGACTTACTAGCGTTGAATATTTGTCTGCAGTCCACTGCCAGGATGGTATGGCTGGGGTGTTTGCTCAAAGGTATGAAATCTGCAGCTCGAAGTCTCTATTGGATGAACAAGTTACTTGCCTTTTGGTAATGCATTATCTTCTAAAGACTATCGTGGTCATTATGAGTCTGACGGTGTTGGACTGCCCCGCTGGTGGTGGTGGTGCGACCACCAACAGGGTGGCGGTCCGGAAAGGCCCTTCCCACCCACTGTAATATGAAACACCACACCACCAAGTTTTCGGGCCGGAACCGCCGCCACACAAAGCCTGCGGAAGTGAGCCATACAAAAGGAAACACTCACCGTAGGGACACAGACGCCGCCGAGGCGGACATGGGGCATGAACTGGAAATCTTCCAAGTACTGATCCTTGCAACATTCCTCCACGACCGTGAACGCCGATGAAGATTACAATGGTGAGTACAGCCCCCTAGCACACAAGGGAGGGAATGGGACATTACAAACCCACACGCCACACACATCCCACACACAGCCCACAACGCTCACACACAAGCACACCGACACCCGTACACACACACACACACACCCTCAGCTACGACATCCCAACACCCCCCCCCAAACTAGGTACACAATCTGTATAGGTAGACACTTACCTGACACATGCACAGCAAGAAAATGCAAAGCACATACCTGTGTGCACGACCCTCCCACAGTAAAACGCAGGGCATTGCACCAACATGTCTTTTGGCCAGATATATTAAACCAGAAACTGGAGGCAGAAAAATAAGTGCAGACAAGCCCATGGGCCAGTCCATTCAAATTGTCCTGTTGGGCCCACAAGGCCCCCACTTGACTCCTACCATGACCATGGCCTTCACAGGGAAGGGGCATCAATGGGGCTGGCAGGCACCTCAGGGAGCAAGGGTAAGAGCTGGTGGGGGTGGGGACTCAGGCTTGGAAAGTGGCTTCTCTGGCTTAGCTTTCAGAGTGGGTGGGGTTTTGGACTTGCCCTGGGAAGGAGTGGGAGTGGGCTTGGACCGGGGGGTGGGAGTGGGATCAGGCCTCCTACATGTCCTTTTCCTCCCTGGGGAAGGGGCACAGGACTGTGAAGTGACGACTGGGGAGGATACTGACGAGGAAGGAGTGGATTTGGTGAGGACACGCCAGCGTTTAGGGACAAGAAGGCGTGGGCCATTGGATTCAAAAAGGTCAACACAGGAAAGGAAAGCTTCTTAGGTGCACATGGAGGGGTTTTGGAGACAGGATTCAAAGTTGAGGTAGAGGGAGTGGAAGTATGAGATGTAGGCATGCTGTCAGTTGATGCAGGTGCGTGGTTCATCTGCTCATGTGTGGTGGATGGCTGTTGCGTGGATGTGTGGGTATGTTTGTGTGTACTTGGAGGAGGGGGAAACAGTGGGAGTAGACAGGCAGCTAGTGTAGATGGATGTTGTGCTTGTGTCTGCAGGTTTGGTGAGTGTGCTGCCATTGTCTGTGAAAGTTGTGGTGACTGTGGGTGTGATGTCTGGGGTGCATGAGTGGATGTCAGCAGTTGTGGTGACTGTGAGAAAGGTGGCTGGAGCAGTGACTGAGGGTGCAGAGAATGTGGGTGTGTATCGTGAGGTGACAGACAGGGTGGAGGGGTGGTCGACACAATGTGGGAAGTGGCTGTGTGTGTGCAATTGGATGTTTGGTGTGTTCCTGCTTGTGGTGGGATGTGTGGTGCTTGTATTCCTCTTTGACTTTCTTGTGTGTTGGCTTGGGTGCATGCTTGTCTGTATGTGTGCTTGGGATGGGGGAAGGGAGTGGGGTACTTGAAGGGGCAGAGGAGGTGGGGGGGACGGAAGAACCAGGGACACTGGCTGCCATCAAAGAGGAGGCCAGAGCCTGAAAAGATCTCTGTAGGCCAGACATGCCACTGTGAATGCCTTCCAGGTTTGCAATGCGTTGCTGCATCTGGGATGCCAGCCCCTGGATGGCATTCACAATGGTTGTCTGCCCTACAGAGATTGTTCTCGGGAGGTCAATAGCCTCCTCATTGAGGGCAGCAGGACTGGTTGGGGCAGGGGCAGAGGTGCCTGCGGCAAAGGAGACGCCCACCTTCCTGGATGAGCGGGCATGGGCAACTCGGGGTAGCTACTGGGAGGGTGGTGCTGGTATGAGGGGTGGCAGAAGATCTTGAATATCCGCTGTTTCCAGCAGTGTACGCCACAACCAGGGAGCTGTCACCTGCCATTGGAGGAGCTGTCATAGTCACTACCTGCAGTGGTAGATGCCTCCCCCGTGGTGCTCCCCTCGCCTTCCATCCCACTGGTCCCATTGGCATCGGTGGTCTCTGCCTCCTGGGTTCCGTGGGCAACATCATCCCCTCTCGCCGGTGCCTGTGCTCCTTCACAAGATGATGCTAATGCACACATGAACACAAGAACACAAAGAGGAAGGGCAGGAAAAAAGAAAAATGTAGGCTGTCAATACCTGATTAAATGGCATATTGACACAAATGCACTCCCACCAGTCCCAGACACTATTCCTCAACATCATCCACTACATCAAGGTAGATACCTCTGAGTGGTGCTCTAGCTCTAACAATACACTGGCCTACCTACACTTCACTGCCCAACTGCATCACCATCCATTCTGTACATTTCCACCACAATGTGTCCAGTCTCAGAGGACATACATCAGACCCATTAGACCACCCATGGGACCTGTGACATGGAAAAATACCCACCCCTTCTGAACAGAATTCACAATCCCAATTAAGGAAAGGGGGACACCTGCATGGACATACCTTAGTACCACCCAGCCACTACTTGCCAACCACCCTTTTGCACCCAACTAAGCTTCACAATAAGGACTATTAACAGTGGTGGTACTCACCCCCTGTGGTTGCTGTGTTACCTTCAAGCGCCCATCCAACTCAGGATTTGGCCACCGCCAGAATGCGGGCAATTAGGGGAGTGTCATGGCCCGACAGGCACCCCTTCCTCGCTGGGAGGCCGTCCCTAGCTGGGCCTCTGCGGTCTTCCGTGCCCAGCATCTCAGGTCCTCCCACCACTTCCTGCAGTGGATGCTCTGCTGATTGTATACCCCCAGGTTCCTCACTTCTTTGGCAATGGCTCACCACTATCCCTTCTTCTGATGGGCGCTAACCTGCATGTAACACACAGAGGAAAAAGTAGCTGTGAGTTGAGGTGCACCATTAACACATGGGACACAACACCTGCACATTTTCCATTCAAACTTACTGTCATCCATAAGCCTACACACATACGCCCTGGCACACTGTACCTATCCATGCCCACATTCTCCAGTCACTCGCACAACCCTCCCATGCATTGGCACACATTCCTAGTACCCATGAATACCACTCACCTGCTCCTCTGGTCCCCCATACAGCTTTGCCTACAAGGGAAGAAGGACCCCGTCCTCCAGCTTCTCCAACTCCAAAGATGTGAAGGCCGGGGCAAAGTTCCCCTGTAGCCAGTGCCATTTTCAGGACCAGAGTCAGGACACAGCAGCACACGCAGTTGAGTAGTGGTCATCTTGGGGTGCAGGAGTCAAATGGCATAGGCAAACTAAAATGGCAGTGTAGACCGTGGTGGTGTGCACCATCACCGCCGACAGTGATCTTGATTGGCCCCTGTTACCCATAGACAACAATGTTATCTAGTGAGCATAAGCACTGCGGTGAACACTGCCTACTGCCATGGCGACATACGCCAGTGGTATGATGTCACTTCCTGTTCTCCAGAACCTGTATGACTGGAGGCTGCCATTTTATGTACAAAACGTTTACCCAAACAGGACAGGGGCAGTGTATATGGCACAATTTGGTCTACTGTGAGAGAGATAGAGGTGACAAGACAAATGCCTATACCCATACTATGGTTGCAAGTATGCCTACACTGTTGAATGTCATATCCTCAGCAATCATGACACATTGCCCATTCAGGGTTAGATCCTGCTTCAGGACTTTTACTGTGTAGTGTGTGTGGAATACACATGGAATGAATATGAGAGGTGAGTGTAGAGTAATCAGTCCTACACAACATTTATCTATCTTTTCCCCCACATAGCTTCTGACACATGTGGAGAGGGAGGGCTCCATCAGTCTACAGACCCGTGGTTGATATGGCTACCATGGAGGAGAGCCACATCATCACTGATTGCCTGAACAGTAACACAATCCGTGAGCTGTGTGACAAATTGGAGCCTGAACTCAAGCTTTCAATGAGAAACCCATTTGCCATCCCTTCAACATTACAGGTACTATCAGTCCTACATTTCTTAGCAACTGGGTCATTTCAGGTGACAGTGGGCATGGCATCTGGTGTGTCACAGCCAATGTTCAGCAACATCCTTACAAAATTCCTGCGTGGATTCATACAACACATGTAGAGCTACATCCAGTTTCTCCAAAGCTATGATCTCACTACTGTGAAATCAGATTTTTAAGCCATTGCCAGCATACCACCTGTGATTGCTGCCATAGATGGCACCCACATACCCCTAATTCCCACGAGCCAATGAACAGGTGAACAGGAATCAAAAAAACTACCACTCACTGAATGTATAGTTGGTCTGTCTTGCAAATCAGTATATCTCACTGGTGGCTGCACGATTCCCTGGATCTGTCCATGGTGCCTACATACTGAGGAATAGCAGTGAGTCACACATGATGACACTACTACAGGGGGAGAGAGCTTGGCTAATAGGTAGTTGTGTATGACACAGATCTGCAATCATACATGACTGTGACCTTGATAGCATTGCAGCAAAGTGTGTTTTTAAATAGTTTTTAGCTCTTTTCCCAGGTGATTCAGGATAGGTAAACATGCAGTGGCTCCTGACATGAGAAATCCCAGGACAGATTCAGAACACCGGTACAATGACGCCCATGGTCACACAAGAAGGGTGATTGAGCGGACCATTGGGCTCCTGAAGGCCAGATTTCGCTGCCTGCACATGTCTGGTGGATCACTTGCCCCTGACAAGGTGTGTCAGATTGTAGTGGCCTGCTTCATGTTCCTTAATTTGGCTCTGAGGAAACATGTGCCTCTACTGGAAGAGGAGGATGTTGCACTGCCACCCGTGGCATTTCAGGTGATGGATGACAGTGATGGAGAAGATGAGGAGGATGAAGTTAACTCAAGGAGCCAGCTAATACAGCTCTACCTCCAATGAGTCTCAGGTACATGTCGCAGTGTTATGTTAGCTAGATTGGGCTGGATGTCAGTGGCATATGGTGACTGCACCTCCACAGTGCTGTGTGTATAGGAGTATGAGTATGTGTGGATGTCTTGGGATCCACTTTTAGTCATCTGCAGAGTGTTGAACAGAGTGGCACAGTAGTTTTACACATCGTAATTACCTGCATGACACTGTGCTGGCTTTATTCTCCCCATAACTCTGACAGGGCTGGTGTCTGGAGCTCATCAGGATATTCCTAATGGATGTGACTCATGTGGTGGTGCAAGAGCTGGCAGTTGTACTGGAAGCTTGGCATTCCTAGACACTATGGTCGGTAATATAATGTTCTGTTTTCATCTGCCACTCCACATACATATCCATGTAAACATGTGTTTTTACAAATGTCTGAGTAGTGCATAGCCTACATTAGGTGTATGTGCTAGCTTTAACCTAGTTCCCTATGCTATAGTGGGGGGGTGTATGTCTGGCAGCAAATGTGGCATCAATTGTATTGGTACAGTGCAGTTAAAAGTGTGTTGCATTTCTCTTGCTGACAGATGCTGCTATGGTGTCCTGACATATGGCTACATCATGTATGTTGATGGATTGAATTTAACACTGCTGGAGTGTACACTGTCACGTACTAACCATCCACCTCTCTGTACAGTGTGTTCCTGCAAAATGTGTGTACTTAGGTTCATGCTTGATGATGTCAGTTACATGTAAATCTGAAACATAGGTATAAAATAAAAACAATATTTTGGTGTGATCAGGTACTGTTTATTGATGTTGTGAATGACAATAGGGATGGGAATGTGAGAGGGACCGGGCACATGGTGAATAAAAATACTCTGTTACATTTCCACAAACTGTTGGTAGAACAGGGGCAGAATAGATGGAGCCAATGTGAAATGGGCAAATAGCAGTGAATAGTCAACAAGATGGCTCAGTGACACACAAGGGAGACAGTTCGGGTAGAGTCACTTCTTGGCAGTGGGCTTGGTCTTGGCTACTGAGTCACTGGGTTGTCTGGATCTCTGGCCATGTTTGTGAGGGGGTTCCTGGGCTACAGGGGGTAGTGGTACTGGTGTGTTGTGAGTCCTCTGTCAGGGCCATCATTCCACTGGCTGCTGCAGATGCTGATGGCTGGGCTGTGTCCTGAGTAGTAGAAGGGCCCTGTTGGTGGGTGGTGGACTATGGGAAAATGTAAGGAAACCTCTGCAGCACCCCTGCAATGGAGACCACGGTAGCATTGAGTTGTTTCCATTGCTCCATGGCCTCCTGGTGGTGAGAAACCTGCAACATCTGTTTGTCCTGCAACGTGGCCAGGATATGGCCCATCCTGTCCTGGGAATGGTGGTATGCTCCCAGGACCTCTGATATGGCCTAATGGGCAGCTGCATCCCTCCTTGTCCTATCCTCCTGTGCTACTGACACCCTCCTACTGGGCCTAGTCCCCTGTGCCCGTGTCCCAGTCCCTGTTACAAGTGGGCAAGTCCCACTTGCACTGTGGCCTTCATCGTCCTGCCTAGTGGTGAGTGGATACTACAATTCCTGTACAGGTGGGCAGAGAGTCCACGGCCTGGAGACACTGGTGTGGGGATGTTGGGCCACTGGTGAATGTGGTGGCTGAATGGTGGTCTTGTCAGTGGTGTCCCGGGTGGGGCTTCTGGAGGCTGACTGCCCAGGGCTGTGGGATGGCCCAGGGAACTCCTCTTGGTCCAGCCATGCTGTTTCACTCTCTTCACTGGGACCTTCTTCTTCTGGTGGGGGGCTTGCACTTATTGCCATCTTAGGCTGGGTGTCATGGGTTGTGGTACCTGTGTGTCACATCAATGAGTAATTAGTTTCCTGCAATGTGTAATGACTTGTGGCTAGTGGGTGATGGTGCAGTGTCAGTGCTGTAGGGGATTTGGCATTGACAGTAGTGTCCCAGAGTATTTTTGTAGTTTTCTATTTGTTTGTTTTGTAGTTTTTGCTCTTGTCGTATTTCTCTTCTGTTTTCTGCCCCCTATGCTGTCATGCCATTTCCCTGGCAGCACTAACCACCTGTTTGTTGGGCTTCCATTCCCAGTCACTTGCATGCAGGGGCAAATTGGGATAGGTGTGATGAAATTTTGGATCAAGACTTTGGTGGTGTATTGTGGGGGATGTAGTGTAGCATACATTACATGCATACATTACATGCAGGGGTTGGCGTTTGGGCTCACAGGGAGGTGTCATGAGTTGGATGGGGTGTTGTTGGCATGCAGGGATTCTGGGTACAGTTGAATTTGGGATGTTGGATAGGTTGTTTAGTGGTAGTGATAGGGGTAGGGTGAGACATGCATTACAAGTGTGACACATGGTGGGGTAGATGATCTGACTTACCCGAATCCAGTCCTCCAGTGAGTCTAGTGAGGCCCTCCAGGTGCAGGATAGCCAAAACTTTCTCCTCCCAGTCAGTGTATTTGGGAGGTGGAGGGGGACCACTGCCAGTCTTCTGTACTGCAATTTGTTGTTGTGATGAGGGGGACCGTACCTTCCCCTGCAGGTCGTTACACCTCTTCCTGATGTCGTCCCTTGTGCGTGGATGGTTTCCTACAGAGTTCACCTTGTTGACAATCCTCTGCCATAGCTCCATTTTCTTGGTGATGGATGTCTGTTGTACCCGTGCCCCAAACAGCTGCGGCTCGAACATGAGTATTTCATCCACCATGGTCCTTAGCTCCCTGTCAGTGAAGCGGGGGTGCTTAATGGGTGCCATGGTGTTTGATGTGCGTGGTGTTGTAAGGGTGACTTAGTGGGGGTGGTGTGGTGTGTGGTGTGTGGGGGTGTATGTGAGGGTCCTGGTTGGGGGTGTGTGGTGGTTGTATAGTTTGTGTTGTCTAGACTGTGTGTGTTTGTGTGTGTTTGTGTGTGTGTGACTTGTGTAATAGGTTTGTAGAGTGTGTGTGTGGTGTTCGTGGCAATAGCTATGGTGAAATTGGCATTGCAAAGGATTGTGGGATGTATTTGTAAGTGTTTTATAGTGCTGTGTGGGTGTGTGTGGTGTGTGCATATGTGTCTCAGGTGTGCAGCTTTTGAATAACCCAATGCATGGTGTTGTTCTTGGTGGGTGCCATCACTATTTGCGCTGGCCCGTACAGCCAATGGTAATCTGCCGTTGAATGACCGTGGGGCTGATTTGTGGATCATATTATTGTGGGCGGGCCTTTTGTTGGCGTAGCGGCAACGGGTTGCTGAGTCCTGCCTTTTCGCCATTGTGTGTCAAATTTAAGCCATTTTTGGCAGTATCCCTTTTTGTACTCATAATAGGGTGTAATGCATTCCGCCGACACTGCTGGTCTTTTTGTGGCCGCCAGCATGGCGGTCAGCAGTGTTTACTGCCAAACTCATAATGAGGGCCTATATCTAGCTGCAGATTCCTTACACCCACCCATGCCTCCCTGCTCTGCGGACAGATTTCTAGGGTTAAGGTTGATTCCTTTCAGGACCGTAGTTTGGGCACACATTCGTCACTTCACTTCATGGCTCTGTGCTGCTGACATGGAAAGTTGCCGGCGGACAAAAAAAGGGAATCATGACGGTGGCGGAAACCGCCAACATAGACAGCCACTTTAACACTCCGACCGCCACGGCGGTACAGACAAGCTGCGCTGCTGTCACCGCCAACAGACAGACGGAAGACAATGTACCGCCCACAGTATCACAACCCGCCAATCCGCCACCTTTTCCGGGGCGGATTCACCGTGGATCAAAACACGGCGGAAACAGCTTTTGCAATGGGAAAACGCTCACCTTAACACACTCCACGAGGAAGGAGGACACCATGGAGCCGGAATTACAAATCCTACCTGCCCTTGTCTTCCTGCTCATTTATGAACACCAGCAACGGCGGAGGCGAAGACAATGGTGAGTACTGCACCTACGACATAGGGGAGGGGAGAGGCAAAAGTCAGGGGGACACACACGCAAAACCCCCACCCCCACCCCACCCTCGCACATTATAACACACACAGCTATGCATGTCAAAACATCACAGTAACAACCCACAACCCCCCCGGAAGAATGCAAAGACCAAAGGAAATCAGTCGAAAAATTGTAATGTATCAAAATACAGTTACCAAATATATACAGATATATATATACACATTCAAAAGTATATACATTACGTGAAGCAGTGCAGGTATGCACATATCAATATCCGTGCACCACTGGTCCAAAAATGCATGGGCAAGGCCCACAATAGATACCTGTCCACAAACGGAGAGAACACTGCTGGGGCATCAGATAGAAATACAACAGGCACCTCAGGGGGAAGGGAAGGGGGGGCACCTCAGCCGGATTACAGCACCACGCCAGCTCCACGACGGGGCTCCATGCCCATTGATGATCCCTGGGGAGTGCAAAGCCACAGTCTCTCAAGTCTCTCCAGTGGGTGGTTTGCCCACTGTACAATCCTGGGGAGTGCAAAGCCACAGTCTCTCAAGTCTATACAGTGGTTGGTTTGCCCACTGAACAATCCTGGGGAGTGCAAAGCCACAGTCTCTCAAGTCTATACAGTGGGTGGTTTGCCCACTGAACAATCCTGGGGAGTGCAAAGCCACAGTCTCTCAAGTCTATACAGTGGGTGGTTTGCCCACTGAACAATCCTGGGAAGTGCAAAGCCACAGTCTCTCAAGTCTATACAGTGGTTGGTTTGCCCACTGAACAATCCTGCGGAGTGCAAAGCCACAGTCTCTCAAGTCTATACAGTGGTTGGTTTGCCCACTGAACAATCCTGGGGAGTGCAAAGCCACAGTCTCTCAAGTCTCTCCAGTGGGTGGTTTGCCCACTGAACAATCCTGGGGAGTGCAAAGCCACAGTCTCTCAAGTCTATACAGTGGTTGGTTTGCCCACTGAACAATCCTGGGGAGTGCAAAGTCACAGTCTCTCAAGTCTATACAGTGGTTGGTTTGCCCACTGAACAATCCTGGGGAGTGCAAAGCCATAGTCTCTCAAGTGGATAACAGTCTCCAACGGTTCTGGAGGGGGAATGGTGACCACACTGCATTTAGCTCCCCGTGATGGTTTCTGTACCGTCACAGTCCCAGCTGTACATGGGATAACGATGCTTGATGTGGCGGTGTTTCCTTGTTCAGCGGTGCTTTGCCATGGCGGTCTCTGATCTGTTCAGTGGTTCTCTGCCCTGTTCAGCAGTGCTGTGCCCTGTTCAGCGGTCTTCACCATGGCGGTGATTCCCTTGTTCAGCGGTGCTTTGCCATGGCGGTCTCTCATCTGTTCAGCGGTTCTCTGCCCTGTTCAGCGGTGCTGTGCCGTGTTCAGCGGTCTTCACCATGGCGGTGATTCCCTTGTTCAGTGGTGCTTTGCCATGCGGTCTCTGACCTGTGTATTGGTGTGTGGCATGACGGTCCCTCATTTTCCAGCGGGGCTGTGGCAGCCGGGGCCCTCCTGGGCACTGACTCCGGCGGTGGTCTCCTGACCAGTGACGATACTCGTGCCCTCCTGGGCAATGACTCTGGCGGTGGTCTCCTGACCAGTGACGATACTCGTGCCCTCCTGGGCAATGACTCTGGCGGTGGTCTCCTGACCAGTGACGACGGTGCTGGAGGTGGCGTCCCGGCCGCCGGGGAGGATGGCGCCCTTCTCCGCCGTGCTGCTCTCACCAGACTGTGCAGACTTCCTCTGGCTCTTCACCACCTTTGGAGGAGTCACAGCTGACTCTGCAATCCCCCTAGGACCCTTGTGAGCAGTTTTGCCGCCCGGAGTCTTCACCATGTCCCGTCGGCCACTTTCCAACTTGAGATGCTTTACAGGGGGTGAACTGGCAGTTCTTTGTCTCCGTGTCACACTGCCTGCCTTGGTGGCCGGTGCACTCCACACACCTGTAACACGCACTACTGGTACTGGAGTCTTTTTGGCTGAGGTGCTACTATGGGACTTATGAATTGGAGGGGTGAGGATGGGGGCAAAGAGGTCAACGTTGCTGAGGGAGAGTTTATGACGAACACTGGGATGGGTAGCTGGAGGGGGTCTGGGAGTGGAGGAAGAGGACGTGGTTGTAGGTGTCACTTTATATGTTTTGGGTGCAGGTGCAGGTACTGGAGGCTGTTGTGAGGTGGATGGATGTTGGGTGTGTGGGTGCCCGCGTTTGTGTACTTTGGGAGGGGGCGTCACAGACACACTGGGAGAGGACACAGGGGACGTGTAAATGGGAGGGGGGGTGGTGAGTGCAGGTGAGCGGGGTGTGGTGCTGGGTGTTCTGGTGCGAGTCCTAGTGCCTGTAGATGTAGAGCATGCAGGTGAGAGTGTAGACGACACTGGGAGGGAGGAGGGAGACGATGAGGAGGGGGACACAGTGGAGGCAGTGGATGTTGCTGTGTCTGTATGTGTGTGATGCTTGTGTGAGTGCCTGTGGGATGTGTGGTGCCTATGTTTGCTTGAGCTACTTTTGTGTGTTGAGGTGTGTGCATGCTTGTCTGTTGGTGTGCTTGGGATAGGCTGGGGTACAGGGGATTGGGTCTGGGTGGAGGAAGTTGGAGGGGGGAGGCTAGACACAGGGACAATGGCTGCCATCAGTGCTGAGGCCAAAGATTGCAGGGTTCGATGAAGGGCAGCCTGACCAGAATGAATGCCCTCCAGGAATGCATTACCGTGTTGCAACTCCCTTTCTATATCCTGGATGGCATTCACAATGGTAGACTGCCCAACAGTGAGTGACCTGAGGAGGTCAATGGCCTCCTCACTGAGGGCAGCAGGGGTGGCAGGGGCTGAGGTGCCTGGGGCGAAGGTGATGCCCACCCTCCTGGGTGAGCGGGCACGGGGCGAACGCTGAGGGGCTGCTGGGAGGGCGGTGCTGGTAGGGGAGGTGGCGGCTGTACCTGTAGAAGTGTGGGGCACAGATGGTGCCGCCACCACAAGGGAGCTCCCATCGGCGGACGAGTCTGTGTCGCTGGTTGGTGATCCGGTGCCCGACGTGAAGCTCCCCTCGCCCTCCGTCCCACTGGTGCATTCTGAGTCCGTGGTGTGGCCATGGCCATGTGGGATGCAGCTCCCTCGTGCTCTGGTGCCACTGTACCTCCGCCTGATGATGCTGATGCACAAAAGAACATGGAGAGCAGAAAAAGGGGGGTGGGGGGGGTGACAGAAGAAAGTCAGGTTGAGTGCATGGCATACCGCTACCGTTGGCGGACAATACAGACACAGCAGCCCCCTGCACTACGCCGTGCTCCTGGCCTCTACAGATGCAATTCCTGGGATATGCCTACATCGCTATGGTGGGCATCTGCACACATGGATGCCACAGGGGCATGTATACCTGTACTTGGCACTCTACTGCGGAGGGGTGGAGTGCCACATGGCCTGCATTACGGAGGGGTCTAGGCTGTGGAAGTCGCCGTGGCCTAGGGAAACCCACAGCCCTCCTCCCACACCTAGACCCCTCAACTGTGATGCCCTCAAGCACCCATCCAACTCAGGGTAGGCCACCGCCAGGATCCGGAAGATCAGGGGGGTCATGGGGCGACGGGCACCGCTCCCACGTTGGGAGGCCATCCCCAGCTGAGCCTCCGCCGTCTTCTTGTTCCAGCGGCAAATGTCCTCCCATCTTTTACGGCAGTGGGTGCCCCGTCTTTGGTGGACCCCCAGGGTCCGGACGTCCTTGGCGATGGCACGCCAAATGTCCTTCTTCTGGTGGGCACTGACCTACATGACATGCACAGGGGAAGAAGAGAAGTCATTAGCAAGAGCACCTTCGAAGTGAGTGGCCCCCATCCCTGCCTTTGCCATGTGGCACATGCATTCAGAGTCCTTCATGTTCACTGCACTCTGCCCCCTTCCCTCTTACGACCAGCCCTCTCCACCCAGGCATAGCCCATACAAGGACCGTAGAGTAGAGTGTACTGGGGGAGGACCCCGTCCACGAGCTTCTCCAACTCCTGAGCACTGAAGGCAGGGGCCCTTTCCCCAGACGCAGCAGCCATTGTCTCTTCCAGACCGAGGTCACAGCAGCACTTGCAGTGTAGGTCCTCTCCTGTCGAAGATCAGGTATCAAGTGATTGAACAGATAGAAAATGGCGGTCACGTCCGCGGCGGTGACATCCGCGGCGGTGCGTATCATCACGGCTGGCGCACTTCATCATTGGCTCCTGGGACCCATAGGGTCCAATGTTAACCAATGCAGCTTTGCGCCATGGTCTTCGACCACCTACCGCAACGGTGTACAACGCCAGCGCAATTACCTCACATCCCACTGTCCCAGTTTAGAGGTCAGGCAGCCGCCATTTCAGGGGCCCACATGGCTTAATTTGCAACAGCGTCACACATACCTGGGCCTACACTCGACACACATACAGGAAGATTTTTGTCTTTGGTGTCGTGTTCTGTGTATCTGTGGGTACATACCTGGGATTTTGGTGACTCTGTGGTCGCTGTTGTCCTTCCTAGGCACCGTCAGCTTGTACATTTCAGAAGATGGCAGAATCCTCCGGTGTACCGACCGCTGGTGGACCTGTTGACAATGGAGGAGCGACATTTACTCATCACCTACAGGTTTGACCGTGCCACAATCCAGCAACTGTGTACCCAGTTGGAGCCAGACCTGATGTCACCAATCCGCTATCCCACAGGAATCCCCCCTCAAGTGCAGGTGCTGTCAGTGCTCCATTTCCTTGCAAGTGGATCGTTTCAGACAACAGTGGCCATGGCATAAGGGATGTCCCAGCCTATGTTTTCCAACGAGTTGTCCAGAGTGTTGTCTGCCCTGCTGAAACACGTAAGGAGCTACATCGTTTTCCCTCGGGTGGAGGATTTGCCAACAGTGAAAGGTGACTTCTATGCCCTTGGACATATCCCCAACATCATAGGTGCTATTGATGGAACCCATGTAGCTCTGGTCCCCCCCCACAGGAGTGAACAGGTGTACAGGAACCGGAAGAGTTATCATTCCGTGAATGTACAGATGGTATGTTTGGCAGACCAGTACATCTCGCAGGTAAATGCTATGTTCCCTGGCTCAGTGCATGACGCCTACATCCTGCGCAATAGCAGCATCCCTTATATGATGGTTCAACTCCAGAGGCACCGGGTGTGGCTATTGGGGGACTCTGGTTACCCCAACCTGTCCTGGCTATTGACCCCAGTGAGGAATCCCAGGACCAGGGCAGATGAATGCTACAATGAGGCCCATGGGCGGACTAGGAGGGTGATCGAACGCACCTTCGGCCTCCTGAAGGCCAGGTTCAGGTGCCTGCATATGACAGGTGGTTCCCTATTCTACTCACCAAGGAAGGTGTGCCAGATCATCATCGCCTGCTCGATGCTTCACAATCTTGCTTTGCGACGCCAGGTGCCTTTTCTGCAGGAGGATGGTCCAGATGGCGGTGGTGTGGCAGCTGTGGAGCCTGTGGAGCCTGTGGACAGTGATGAGGAGGACTCTGAGGAAGAAGACATAGACAACAGGGAGTCAGTCATACGGCAATATTTCCAGTGACACACAGGTAAGTACAGTTTTCTTTTTACCATTACATTCACTTTCACAATTCTACCTCTAACTTGTCTGTCATTTCATAGCAGTATTTGGTCACTGAGTTGTACCTTTCCTTTACGGTTTCACAGGTGTGGTTAGCAACGTGTGTCATCTGCTGGCATACTACAAGGACTTGTGATGTGTCATATAGGTATGTTGGCTATAAAAATGGAAAGCATGTTGACACTGTCATTGATTATACATATTTACCAAATCACAGACTGACTCCAGATTGTTTTGTGGTTCAAGGGTGTTTATTTCAGTGCTCAAAAATGGAGGGGGGTAGTGATATGGTGATGGGGGACGGTGAAGGAATGTCCATGGCAGAGTCCAGTCCATTAGTCACACAGGTGCACTGACCATATGGGCAAAGGAAGTGGAGATGGGGCAGTTCCAATCGGGACAGGGTAACAAAGTGAGACAGGGGGAGGACAATCAGGGTGGTCTCATTTCCTGGCGGGGTCTTGCCATCTTGCTCTGTCCTGTTCCTGGATCTCAGGGACCGCTTGCGGGGTGGTTTTCCGTCTGCAGGGGGTGGGGTGCTGGTGTGGTGGTCCTGTAGCGGGGCGTCCTGTCCACTAGCGCCGGCGGAGGTGGTGGGCAGTTCATCGTCTATGCTAGTGTCAGGGGCCCCTTGGAGTGCCACAGTGTCCCTCATGGTCTTTTGTATGTCCTTCAGCACCCCTATGATGGTTCCCAGGGCGGAGCTGATGGTTCTGAGCTCCTCCCTGAACCCCAAATACAGTTCGTCCTGCAGGCTCTGGGTCTCCTGAAACTTGGCCAGTACCGTCGCCATCGTCTCCTGGGAGTGGTGGTATGCTCCCATGATGGAGGAGAGGGCCTCGTGGAGGGTGGGCTCCCTTGGCCTGTCCGCCCCCTGTCGCACAGCAGCCCTCCCAGTTCCCCTGCGTTCCTGTGCCTCCGTCCCCTGGACCGTGTGCCCAATACCACTGCCCCCAGGTCCCTGTTGTTGTTGGGGTGGTGGGTTATCCTGGGTTCTCTGTAGTGGTGGACACACCGCTGATTGACGTGTCCTGGGTACGGAGGTATGGGCCCGCTGGGTGGGTACTGTGCTGGTGTTACCAGAGGGTGGAAGGTCAGTGGTGGGCTGTGCCTGTGTGAGGGGAACCGACTGTCCCGAGGCCCCCGATGGTCCGGGATGGTCATCAGGATCCAGTAGGGCAGAGCTGCTGTCGTCACTGTGGGCCTCTTCTGTGGGTGGAGTGGAGTTGTCTGGACCCTCCGGTGTGGTGACGTTCCGTAGTGGTCCTGCAGGGATATTTGTGTACCCCAGTGCAAGCATTCCTGTGTTTGGGTTTGTGTGATGATGGTTAGGGGGTTGTTATGGGTATGTGCAGTGAGTATGCTTTGGTGAGGGCTGACCATGCTTTGTTTTTCCATGCGGGCTTAGTGTTGGGATGTGTGGGTTGTCTTATGAGTACATTAGTGAGGAGTTGGAGTGATAGGGGAGGGGAGGGGTGAGGGTGGGGGTGTGTGATGGCATGCAGGTAGGGTGGGGGTTATAATAGTTGAGATTTAACTTACCAGTGTCCATTCCTCCACCGACTCCTCCGAGGCCCTCTGGATGCATGATGGTCAAGACTTGCTCCTCCCATGTTGTTAGTTGTGTGGGAGGAGGTGGGGTCCGCCGCCAGTCCGCTGTACCGCGATGTTGTGCCTGGATACCACTGAGCACACCTTCCCCCGTAGGTCGTTCCACCTCTTCCTGATGTCCTCCCGATTTCTTGGATGCTGTCCCACTGCGTTGATCCTGTCCACGATTCTTTGCAATAGCTCCATCTTCCTGGCTATGGATGTGTGCTGCACCTGCGAGCCAAATAGCTGTGGCTCTACTCGTAGGATTTCCTCCACCATGACCCTGAGCTCCTCCTTGGAAAACCTGGGGTGTCTTTGGCTTGACATGAGGTGGTGTGGGTGATGTGTGGGGTGGTGTAAGTGTTGATGTGTGTGGTGATGTGTAGTGGTGTGTGGTGTATTGTGCGTGTAATGTTGTGTGGGTGATGGTGTGGTGTGCCTCTGTGTGGTGGGGTTGTCTATTGCTGTGCTCTCTCTGTCGCCTTCGTCTCTAATTTTTGGTCATAGGGGTTTGTGGGTGATGTGGGTGTGTGTTTTATATAGTGTTGGGTGTGTGGGAGTGGTGTGTGTATGTGTATCAGGTGTGTGTATTTTGAATTGTCCAATGTGGCAGTGTTTTGGAGATGTGTGTGTATTTTGAGCGCGGAGGTGTGTACCGCCAATGGAATACCGTGGTTGAAAGACCGCCGCGTGGATTCGTGTGTCGTGATAGCATGGGCGTGTTTCTGTTGGCATGACGGTGGAGGTTTTGTTTTCGCCAGTTTATCACTGAACTTTGGTGTGGCGGTCTTGTGTGGGTGTCTGAATTTCGGCGGATTCCGAGATGTGGGTCATTATAGCTGTGGTGGAATTCCGCGGCTGTGTTTTGGCGGTCTTCTGCACGGCGGTAAGCGGCTTTTACCGCCAATGTTGTAATGAGGGCCTTGGTGTTAGTAATGGACAGGTTGCAGGGTGGTAAGATTCGAGCCCCTTTAGGTACGCCATGGGTAATCACTCACCTCAAGGGCACAAAAGTGACTGCACAATAGGGGAGTAAAGAAGTGGCTTGAAACATTTCCCAATTTAAGCGCTTCCATTTACCAACCTCTACACCATGTGATGCTCAAGATTAAAGCGATGAAGACCTCCAGGAGATGGGAGATAGCTCTGGGGGCACTGGACCGTGTCCAACACCTTCTACTCGTGATAACAGTAGGGAGGTGTCTGGTTCCAGCATCATAGGAGGAGTCTCTCCCAGATGCTCTCAGCATTCGAGACACTTGCAGAAGGTATGGACTGCGAAGCAACCCTGGGCCATCTTGCCGCTTACAGGATCATGTGATGTAACTGTGGCACCGCCAAGTAGAGCAGTAACTATCACCTTGTTCAAGATGTTTGATATTGATTGGACAATTATGTTTTTCCATTTTTGTTCACAATAAAGGAGGAATTTAATGTTGTCCAAGTGACGCAACTTGGATGTAGTAGTATGTACAATGTTTATGTTAGCCTGAGGCCTGTTCTGAGAATACCTCTCACACCCTCTTACATATGGTAAATCCCTGTCCCTATGTGGTACGTAATTATTAAAAGGTTGGCGATGGTAGGCGTAGTGAGGAGAGACCTGGCACCCTAGCAAATAACATATGTGTCCGTGTCGTTATTTGCATGTTCTGTTGCAGGCCAGATACCAAGTGTAGTGGCACTCCCTTTATCAGAGGGAGCTCACCACTACAGACACTACCGAATACAGCAAGTGGAACTGGCATGTCCTTCTGTTAGCTCAGCACTGGAGATGAGGGACATAAATCTCGAAGGCAGTGGATGTGCTGAGCTTCAGAGTTGCAGGTGGCATGGACAGTCGTCCAACAAAGTGAGATGATGGAAGCTGCAACTGAGAAGTGGCTTGCAGGACAGTAAGGGGCTTGTGGTAGGCTTTTGTCGGGTTTCACAATCCCTACCCAAATATTCTCCTGTTAATTGAGCACTCCCTCCAGGGTCAATTATCCATTCGGAAGCACATGATAGGCTTGGGAAGTTGAGGGGACGTCATCACTTCATCTGCTCGACCTCGAGACACTTCCTTTCAGTTTGAAGCATTTCAGTTTGTGTATAGATTTGCATGTTTATAAAATGAGATTACAAGCATCAGTAATGACGAAGCAGTTTTAGTAGGCCAATGGTGTTTTACTGCGCAGGCTGCACTATTGTTAGCTACGTCATGGGAGCCAGAGGTAAAATAGGGCATGGAGGGGTTGGAAAAGTGGGTGGAGGTGGGGCAGAGGCAACGGGAACAGCAGGGGATGGGAATACAGAGTGCTGCAAAAAGGGACAGGGCGTGCACATACCTGCCGATCCTCGTTTTTGGCAGTAGTTTACAGGAAGGTGAGACAGCCCAGTGCTCTAACAGAAGTGGGTCGGTCCCATTATAAAAGAAAAAGAAAATTAGAAAATTATAGGATCTGTATAAAAGTGTAGATGTCTCATTTCTCAAAATTGTGAAATCCTAAGGCATCTGTATATTTATCTCAATGTTAGGACAATGGTAATGGCTTTTCAGTGGTACTTGTTAATGCTGAGTTCTGAGTCCTCAATAATATTAATTGATCCTGAAAGTAGTATGTGCATGCGCAAACTCAGTTCTCCTAGATTTTATTTAGCAGTGCACACTGCAGTTGCTACACTTAACAAGCATTGTCAGAACCAACAGGTCTGGCATTGGTCGCCAAACTTTTGGCAATTTTTGTTATGTTTTCTCATGTTTTTTGCGAAACACTATAGTCAGGGAAGCCGCCAGGCTTTCATCAACCTAAAGTAAATATTGAAGGAAAGAAGGGAAGAAATAGAGCAAGAAAGAAAGGAAGAAAGAAAAAAGAGCAAGAAAGAAAGCAAGGAAGAAGGAAAGAAAGATGGCAAGAAAGTCGAAAAGAATAACAGAAAGAAGGCAAGAAAGATAGAAATAAGGCAAAAAAGGAGGAAAGACAGAAAGAAAGAAGGCAAGAAAGGAAGAAACTGAAAAAGGAAGAAATAACAAAGTATAAAAACCGCTGTAAATCAAACACAAAAAATGTGAGCGAGTCCAGAATAAATGTGCTTTGTGTACATAGCTCTGTGTGTATAGTAAAACGAGGATAATTCAAAACAGTTTTAAATGCACACAATCTGGCATGTTGTGAAAAAGGCAGTCAGATAAACAAAGAACACTCCAAAAGCAATTTGCAAAAGCATTTGCAGGAGATAGAAACTGCTAAGGCTAGAATGTGAGCTGTGTATGAAAAGCTGATAGAAAGTGTTCTGCTATCTCATCAACACAAAGGCAACAATAAAGTAATTAAGTGAAAACAAAAACAGTGGCACTAAAGGGAACTTTCTTGTATGCTGATGTTCGCATTGAGAGAGAGAAAAATGCAGTGACTTAAAGTGGTTAATCAGTGGCTTAAGTAGACTGGCCTATTGCCCTAGGCTGCAGTGGGCGGAAGCAAAACATGGATGACTCAATGACAGACCAATTCGTGAAGAACGCTGACTGAATGCCCTTTTAGTAATTGTATTATACATATAATTTTAGTTAAAAGAAAAGGTCTTGGCTACACCAGACCTAAAAAGGATTTGTATCCCTGTGTTTCAGTCACTGTAGGGAACATGTACCACTTCAGAAACCATCAGCTGTTGTCGGTTGATTTGCAGAAAACACTCTGGAACAAAATAGATCCCACCACTAAAATTGAGCAGAAATGCTCACCCGTAGACACAACAGAGTGTTAAAAAGGGCAATAACATTGTCATTCATTTTAGTTAATGGGTGTACACTGACATTTCCTTGATCTATGTCTTTGCAACAAATGATCAGTGTTCAATATATTCCACAGTTGCACCCAGCTCTAGGAACCGTGGTGGTGAATTATTACATTTATGTGCCAGGTGTTCAATTGCTGATCTCTACAGAGCTACGCAGAATAGTTTGGTACAGTTTGTGGTTATGAAAGGCAAAACCATATAAACAATTAATCTGCAATCTTGTGTTGCTACCCAGCCTTTTTCTCCAGCTTGACTTCTAATCCCTGCAAAGGGATTGGCCTCAGGAGCACCTTAGTGTTCTTACCTTTCATACTGTCTGTTTATTAAATGGTTTGTGATGTGGAAAAAAACACAAACTTGGTGTACAACAAAATGTTAAAGAGGAGCGCTCGATTACAGAGAAATGCTTCCCCAATGTAAAGTGGTAGTCCAAGTCTAATTTATATAAGGAACATTCCTTATTATCCAGTTCTTCAAATTTGTCAGCCAAGTATCAGCAAGGAGGAATGTTGTAATGTCACATTCACATTTTATCAGATTCTGTTTATACCGTACAGCAGCCCAGCCAATTCGTTTCGTTCAAAGAAGGACTTCAACAGGTTCATTGTATCAGTATATTCAATATTGCTTGTATTCATCCTGTCAGATAGATATCCCACAAACGAATACATAGGAGAAATAATAGCTTGCCCACTTAAGATCTGCCTCAGCTGACCAGAACCAAGTGAAAAGATCAAGCATCACAAACTTGGGGCCTGATTTATGAAAAGTTAGCGCCTCCTTTATGTCATTTTTTAATGCAAAAGCGGCCCAAATGTACAAAATATAATTATATTTTTTAGGTTTGCGCTGCTTTTGCGTCAACAAAATGCCATAAAGGCGGTGCTAACTTTTCATAAATCAGGCCCTTGGTGCCCTGGTAACAAATCCTGAATCACATAAGCATCCAACAACATGGCAAAACAGTCCTATTTAATGGCACAACAATGTTGTCTCCTAGTAAGAAGTTTCTGACTGATCAAGTTTCCCAGATGTTCCTTTGTCATCGATCGAGCTGAGAACTACTGAACTTGTCTCAACAAAAGTGTCAGTCTACACAATGAATAGTACATGGTAGTCTGGGGCCTCAAAGGCACAAGGGTGGAACAGTGCAAGCTTTAGATCCTTGAAGTTCTTTTGACACTTTGCAGTCCAGATCACTTTCCCGGGCTGCTTCTTGGAGGTTACAGCCATTAAGGAGGCATCTACAATCTATAGGTGGTCAGAGCCAAATTCGCCTGTTTCCTAGAGTAATGAGATTACTGACACTTTTGCAGTGTTTATGATCACTTGGACCTCCTACACCATCTTCAGGTGATGTAAGTAGCCCTTCCATGAATTACTAGAACAGCAGTGTTTGCAAGGTGGGCCATGCAGAACTCTCCCAGGGCTGAAAACACATGCGTAACTCAATGGTTTAAAATAGTGGCGGCATTCTTTCAGCCAAATGCGTGATCTTGTAATGGTAGAGGTACTTAAGTGAGGGAAGTATTGTCTTCTCCTTGGCATCACTTGCCACTGGTCAGCTCAAATATGCCCAAGTACTTATGTGAATCCAGCCTGTCTACCAGCCTGTGGGATCAAGTGATCTTCAGTTTTGGTCACAGTGTTGTGATTTGGATAGTGATAGGTCCACAATAGTGTAGGTCCAGTAACCTTGGCTTTTGAGTCAACACCACAGAGCTGGTTCCTAGGCTGCAGCATGCTGAAGAACCACAGCATCCTGGCCATCTCTATCTTGATGCTCGCTTGGACCAACTGTGACATCTTATACATGTTGCTCTTCACTGGCAAAGTGTCCTCTGTGTTTATGTTATGGAAAAGATGAGTATCAACCCAGTGGTCTTCGAGCCATCCTTTTCATCACTGTGTAGCAGTTTGGGCAGTGGCTTACTCTCAAACATACAAAAGGTGATTGGAGAATTGCTTACTGTAAATGTACCCACTGGCAGTAGCTTGGAATAGCCTTCTAACCCATTGTTATTTTGGCCACCATGCCACCTCAGATGAGGCCCAGTCACACGCAAATCAGTCTTGGTCCTGCTCCAGTAGGAACAGTCCAGCACAAAATGCCAGGCTAGACCCTCTCTGAAACAGAGCACAAGTGACTCCCTTTCCTCAACATTTCCTGGCATTGCTTGGAGATGCACTGTCTACCCTCTAAAAAGGTGTGGCTTTAGCTGGTTTACGTAGAACACCCTTATAGCTTCCCTTGCAGCTTATGTTTCAACTAAATACTTGTAGTCAGGGAACCTCTGGATCATGTTTACAGGGTGGTTCATTTGTCATTCTCCGTTACAAATGGATTTCCAAACCAGCACCTCCTCACCATCCTGGTACCCAGTGAGAGAGACTTTCTGATCATACCACTCCCTTCATAAGCTCTGAGCATACTTAAACGTTCTTTATCACACTTCTTATTAGCTGTGTCCCCAGGTTTCTGAAGCTCAGTAGGTCCTTAGCAGTGAACTCACAAGTATTCTCTCATCCCTTTCTGACCAAAGCCAGGCAGGAAAGGACAGAGGGGCAGATTTAAGGAAAGTGGTGCTGCATTCAGTGCAGTGCAACTTTCCTTGTGCCCCTTAGTGCACCCCTACTGCCACCATGTGTGTGCCATTTAAAAAATACGGTGCACCATAGCGCAGGGTAGGGAGCACTAGCGTCTTTTTTTGTGACACTATTGATGTATTCAGAAGGAGTAGCAGCAAAACTTTGGAGCTACTCCTCCAGAGTACATAGGGGTCCATTATAAATAATGGTATGCCCCCTTTTAATGGCTGCTCTGAGCAGGCGTTTAAAGTGCAGAAAAAATGGCACAAGGAAATATCTCAGTTGCATACATTATGCCTGAAGCAAGGGGTTTCAAAGTGGTGCAATGCAAACATTGTGCCACTTTGTAACTATAGTGCAGCTTTTTTGGCCTTCCAACGCCACACTAGTGTCAGACAAATGATGCTAATGTGGAGTTGGAGTGGCACTAGGCCCTTCCAAATCTGGCCCAGAATGTCCCATCAGATGTTCAAAGGGCATTTGCTCTACACTCTCCTAATGAATCTTCTGGTGAGTGATTATAAGCGCTGTCAGGAGAAGAACCTATTTTCTTGGGCAGAGACCCCATCATGCTGTTGATGGTCATGTCAACTGTACTCACCTACCCAAAGATCTGGGGACTGTGTGCACTAACATTTGACATTCACTCAGAACTGTATGCAGCGAAGAACCTAGTTGCCAGAGATTGAGAGACTAATTTACAACACTTCACAGCACCCCCCAAGCCGGTTATAGGTGAAAAAGTCTGCCTGCCTTTACAACTCACCAGTGCCACCACTGTCACTCCACTACAGCACAGTGAGGAGATGGTACGTGAGGTCCATTAGAGAGGGTGTACATGGTGTGCATCTTTTGGCCACAGATCACCTGTCTGGGCCACATTTCAAGATATATTGGGCCCTAAGTGTGTACAGGTGTGATTGTTCTCTGACAGTGAGGCAAATGAAAGAGTCAAAAACAGTAGAGGTTTGCTCACTAGGTAATAAAAGACATGGGTGTACTCTCTTAGTCATAAAGGGGATATTCCTAGCCCAACAGAGAGAGACACATTCCTTGCTCAGCGACAAGAGGTTTCCCCAACTGAGAACTGTTACCCTTGGATTCACTGCTGTATTATTTGCTAGGGTCACATGAGTTTGACCTTTGGACATCCTCAAGGGCCCTGACCTACTGGCAGTGGATGTCCTTTTTTATTCCAGTTCATTTACATGTTCATTGATAACTCCTTTGAGCCTTTTCTTGTCTCCACACTGCTTCTTACTCTACTGTAGATCTCCTTTTGCTCTCTCTGTAAGTACTCTTTGATGGATGTCATGGGCCATTACTTCTCCAATTCATTTGTGCCTTTATATGCAAGCACATGGATCTTTTCTTCAACCTCTAAGTCTCATCCCCTTTCTGTCTCACCAGTTGTTTTTTATATCCTCCCTCCATTCTTTCCCTGTTTCTTCCAGTTTCCCATTTTTCCCCGGAAGAGGATCCCTTTGTGCTCGTAAAACTGTCCTTGGCATCTAACCTCACCTACCTTATGTATTTCCCTCTATACTTCTTAAGGCTTTCCCTCAAATTTTTCTCTCCCTATGAATTATGTCCCAGTTTTTTTCTTTCCACCAACAGGGCCTTTTCTTTCTCTTCTCTATTCTGCTCCCAAACCTGCCCCTCGAATGTGGAAGCTCTTGTACTCTTCCTCCCTTAGAGGATCCCAGAAGCCTTCCATCTCCGTTTCCTCTCCCATGTCCAACATTTTCCTGTTTTAGCTTCTCTTAAGCTCTAAGGGGGTTCTTTACAGACCATTGTGGAGGACCATTCAGCCTATTTAGAGATCCTTGTTTGCCTGGTAGGGACCTTTGTCCTGTAAGGGAGCCACTGCTGTGTCACCATTCATAGCACTGAAAGGACTGGTGAGCAGGAGCCATGTTTAAAGCATTCAGTAAGCAAACGTTTATGTTAAAAATAAAATAAAATGCCCAGCCTGAAGGAGCCATTCTACATTTTCCCTGCTGCATCAACAAAGCATCACATGGCGGGCCTGGGAAGGGAAAATAAACAACTGTAAGTAGGGCAGGATGACCATCACTGTCACCTGTGGCCCTTGGCAGACAGTCTACTGGTCAGAGGTTTTACATGTGCTAATCCAGAGGATGCACTGCTATAGCAAACTTCCCTGACCCTAAATAGAATAAGATACCACAAGTTTGACAGAGTGGGAACTATAATTATCTATTCTACAGTAATGCTCTCTCTTCACCACACTCTACATAAGAGTATTATTTTCCTTTTCCATTATGCCAGTGTTTCTGCTCCAACTGAAGTGAATGCCTCCTAGACGCCTTTCTCCCTTTGGTGTTCTCCTTAACAGCAGCTGTGAGCCTTTCATTTTTTTCCTTTACGTCGGCCTCTCATATTTAGATGAATGGCCTTGTGATTTCCCTCCCTTGTTCCTGCTTCTTAGTCCTGCCTATTGCCTTTTGATTTTCCCTCTCTGCTATGCCCATGTTTTTGCTGCAATGGGACTTGCCATTCTTCTTCACCACATTTTGGCCCTGTTTTGACAACCCTTGGGTCTTTTCTCTGCCATCTTCCTGTACCTACATTTCTATCCTACCTTTCAAGTCTTTTCTCTGTCGTGCTTCTGCTAAATTTCTTTCTACACTGTGTTTTATCCATTATACTCTCTCTTCTTGCTACTGCTCTGTAACAACTGCCTAGGGCCTTACTTACTTTTTCCATTCTTTCAGAATCTTAAGTTCCTACTCTGATAGATGCTCTTATATTCAATTTCTGTCCTTTTACCACTGTTACTAAGTCTTGCTTTCCTTACTGAGGCCCCAAAGAACTCTGTGTCTGATCTGAACTTTCTTTTGGCTCCTCTTCAGGATTTACACTGAAAGCTGTGTGAGGTTGACTATTGACCAGCTTCCTCTGTGACCTTGTCCAACATCTGAGGGAGTCCTCTTTTTCTTCTTCTTCCAATACTTCTTCAAAGCTCTTTTCTACTCTCTGCATTGGACCCTGCCTATGCTGTGGAATCCCTAATGGTCACCTTCATTGGTGCTGTACTGTAAACGCTGTCCTGGGCCTTTTCTTTCTCTTCTCTATTTTACACCTTTCCCCGTAGTAAGTATGATTGTTAACTCCTTCTCTCCTTAGTGACCTATCTTCAAAGCTGTTTTACATTACTTATTTCTATTCTGTCTCTTTTTCTGCCTCATCTGTGCCCTCAAAATGCCTTCTTCAATACGTTTTCAGACTCCTGCAAAGAAACCCCTTATTTATTGGGTTCTTGACCCAGCTTCTTGGCAGCTGCACTATAACCTTTCATTTTCCTATCATTTGGTACATACCTCTTTTGGTGTATACCCTTACGCACCCCATGCCTTCTCTCCACTCCAAGAATGTTGTACATGGCCATGTTCCCTCCCATTTTCCATTCTGCCCATTTCTTTACTCTGATTTTTATCACATTTTCTGTTCTGAAACTTCTTCTTTGTAACAGACCTATCATTCCACTACCTTTCTTCTCCCCCTTTTTCTTATATGACTTTTGCTTTCATATCTCTTTGTGTTGTGGATGGAAATCTGGGGTTTTCTCACTCCTCCACATTCTAGCCATGTTTCTGACTTTATCTAACGCCACTAAGTTTTGGCTCAGTTTTGCCTCTCCCAATAATACTGTGCCTGTGCTACATTTGTTGCTATTTGAAAGAACCCATGAAGACCTGCTTTCCCTATTCAGGAAATGGCTCCCACAGCTGACCTGGATTTCCCAAGATCTTATGCTGGATGGTTGACTACGGTTAATGGGAGCTTCTCCTGTGAGATTTCTCAATAAACCTGGATGATAACCTTTCCTGAGTCCATTTGCATGCTTCCTGGGAGTTCTTCTGTTCCTTGTCTTAACTACAAATGGCTTTGCTTCTGCCTCTTTTATGCCTTTTCCCCTCCGAGTTCTACCTTTGTTTTTACCTCCTTAATGTTGCAAATATATTGCACTCTCTGCTCTACCCCTGTTTCTGCCAATCTGTCACAGCCTTTTTGCTCCTCCCTTATTGACCCTCTTCCTTAAAATGTACAGAAAGGCCTTTGCTCCATCCTTTCTCTTCTGCCGTTCATCAGCGCGAATGTGACTGTGCTCTCCCCCTCCAGTTCCGATAATTGAGAGTTGCATTGTGCTGTTTCTTACTCTATTTTCTTCCTCCATTTCTGCCTCCAGGGGTCTTTTCAATGTCCTTTTTTTATTTGATCCTGCCATGTGCTTGCTGTGTTGCTAGGGAATCTAGGTCCACCTGCTAGATTTCTCTTAGCTCAAAGGCAGTGAAGATGTCCCTAATTACTAAACCAGGTGTATCCAAAATGGATCCCACTTATTTCAGTAATCAGACTAACATGCACGTAGCCCTCCTACTGCATACATGTTGCACACATGCTGTACACACTATATATACACAGGATGTTAGCAAAAGTTTTGATGCATTTACATAACAGTGGAACTTTACACAACAGGGGGCCTGTATGCTACGCTCTCAGTGATACAGAAAAAAGGCCTAGGCACACTATCAGTTCCAAAGACATAAGATGCTCCCATCACTGTTTCACATGTTATACACAGGAAATGTACATTACTGCTCTACCTACTAAGAGGACACACTTGGTCATGACCCTTGTGGTCATAAGTATGTATGTATTTATTGGGATTTATGTAGCACAAACCTAGCTTTGAAGTATCAAAGAACCAGGCATTACGGAAAAAGGAATACAAGTGGGGATTACACAAATAAATTTAGGCGTAGGATGATTAAGGGCCAGATGTAGCAAAGGATTTGCGCCTCGCAAACGGCGAAAATCGCCATTTGCAAGGCGCAAATGCCTCTTTGCTATGCAGAAATGCATATTGCGAGTCGGGAACGACTCGCAATATGCATTTCAGAATCGCAAATAGGAAGGGGTGTTCCCTTCCTATTTGCGAGTCTGAGTGGTATGCAATACCATTTGCGACCGCGTACGCGGTCGCAAATGGTATCGCAGTTACCATCCACTTCAAGTGGATGGTAACCCGCTCGCAATTTGGAAGGGGTCCCCATGGGACCCCTTCCACTTTGTGAATGGACCCCAAAATATTTTTTCAGGGCAGGGAGTGGTCCAAGGGACCACTCCCTGCCCTGAAAAAATACCGAAACTAAAGGTTTCGGTTTTTTTTTTTCAGTGCAGCTCGTTTTCCTTTAAGGAAAATGGGCTACACTAAAAAAAAAAAAATGCTTAATTGAAAGCAGTCACGAACATGGAGGTCTGCTGACGATAGCAGGCCTCCATGTTTTCGAGTGCCTATACTCGCTATGGGGCCGCAATTTGCGACCCACCTCATGAATATTGATGAGGTGGGTCATTGCGACCCCATAGCGAGTTGCAGTCGGTGTCTGAGACACCGTACTGCATACCAATTTGCGAGTTGCAAATTGCGAGTCGCATTGACTCGCACTTTGCAACTCGCAAATTTTTTATTTGCTACATCTGGCCCTAAGTGATTTGTGACTTTGGTCCCCAGTTCCAAAAGTGTCAGAAAAAAACGCTTGGATACATCTCGCCCTGATAGTTGGTAGGATAGGTCAAGCACTTCTCATAGTGAGGACAGGCCTAGGCTACTATACACTTGCTAAAATGTGCATGGCGCGATGGCCAAATAAAGGTCAGGAGACCAGATACGCACATATGGGCACTCGGGGTAGGAAACATTATCCTGCGCCAATGGCAATCCCATCCCAACAGATACCCCTCCCAGATCTGACTACCAGAATCCTTATTCCATCATTAGAGATGTCCAGTCATTGGATCTGCAAAACCAATGTGAAAATCCATCTGCATTCCTGTGGTTTGTTCCTGCTCTGTGCTCTGCTGTGAGATCCAGACATTTTAATGAGAAAGACAATCGCATCAAGCTGGAATTATCAGCATTGATTGCCATCAATCACTTGAGTGGTTTGTGATTTATCTGGACCACCAAGTTGACGCCAGATAGGTAAGATTGGAAACATCTGAAAGCCTACAGTGTTCAAAGCTTTCTTTCAAAGTACTCCCAGTTCTGTTTCTTTGGAAGAAGTTTATGGGTGATAAAGACCATCAGGCATTCTCTCTACTTCTCATCAATCTGACCCTGCACCACTTAAGATCCCTTATCCGAGGCATCCATTCAGCCGTGGCTCCTCTGTTAAGGTGAAGGGGTGTCACCTCACTGCTCTCTCAGCAGTGAAAGCATGAAAAATAAAATGATAAAAACACAGGTTATTATAATTTTATTTTTCTGGCTGAGTTGAGTAAAAGGGCAGCTGCACGTGCGCATGACTGTTTGGCCAGCTGTCTTAGGATGGTCAAACTGTCATGCACACTTGGATCTCTCCACCTGAGCTGTGATGTACGGCCAGGTGGAGACAAAGCACAAGCTCCCAGGGCCTGCGTGAGCATCAAATCAGACCACTTAGGCCCACCACAGCACTGCTCTCATGCTAGTAAATAGTACTACCAGCATCAGAGAAGCATGTGGATTGGCGTTGGGGACTGGGAGCATTGCTCTGGACTACCAGGAGTCGAGAGAAAAGATGCAGAAGAGCACTGAGCCAGTAGTTGTGTTTTTTATTTATTTTTTAAAATGTATTTTATTATTATTTTTCATCCCCCCTCTCTGCCCTCTCTTTCCCCTGCGCTGCCCCACCACTTTTTTTTTTTCACTACAGCCACAATGAAGGATTGACTGTAGTCAGAAGTGTATTGCGTAGTACTCTTTTCTGGTCCTCAAAAGCCTTCTCAAATTTATAGTCCAAATCACCTTCTTGCAATGTTACATTGTTGTCATGGCTGTCATTGGTGTAACTATAGTGCCGTAGCTAGCCATAAAGTTCTAGCTCTCAGTTATGCTGGGTGGTGGGAACTACCCTTTCCATCACAGACTTGATCTTGGTGCTTCTAGTGGCGATCTTCATCTGTGCTCACCAGATGCTCTAGGTAGACTACTGAAGAGTGCCCCACCTGGCATGTGGTAGCCTTGATGATCAGTTTTGTTCCATGCATTTGACTAACACCTGTTCTAGATGTCTATGAAAGTCCTCCCATGAGTTTCTAAGGAGTATAATTTCAATTTTACCCCAGCCTAGTGCTCCGTGCTGATATTTTGCAATATACAATGAATCAAAGTTTCCAGCGAGCACCATCCACTCTCTTGCTTTCTATGAATCTCTGAGGGTACTGAGCTGGATTCAGTCCAATCCATCTGATCAGAGATTCCTTCATTCATTCATAGTTCATGTGATCAGCTAGAAGCATCCTCCTAATGACTGCAGAGCCTTCTAGGGTCAAGCAACTCTTTAGATTTGTAGCCTTAGATAATTCCTTTAAACCTTGCACTCTTGTAATTGTAGAATTGGAGGTGGAATCATCTTTCCCACATGTATCTCTCCTCTAACTCTCAAATTCTTTCTCTTTCCTTTTTTCCCTTCTGTCCCCTACCATTCTTTCATTTTGCACTCATTCCTTTCCTTTGTGCCTGGGAAGTTAGTCTCATTTTCTCCCCCTAAATCTCCCTGGCATCCTGCTCTTCCTCAGCCATACGTTTCTTGAGCACCAAGTCCAGATGCGTACTGAAGAGTTGGGTCTGAGGATCCACTATGTATCCTTGGTGCCAGCTTTAAAATAGGAGAAGAAAAGTGACCCTTCGGTGGTACAAGGGGCTTGTAAATATTCTCCCTAGATTTCTGAAAGTGGCATTTTTAGAATTGTGACTGAAAATCCGACTTTACCTTTAAATTATAGTTCTTTAGAGACCAAATTCAACAGTCATACTTTTTTCCAATTGAGAGTTATCACTTCTTAACTGTATTACGGTAGCCTAATGTTATCCTATGGGAGAGGTATGCCACATAGTAGTGAAAAACCGGTTAATGATTTTTTCACTATCAGGACATGTCAAACTAAAACGTACATGTCCAACATTTTAAATATAACGCATCCAGCCCTATGGACTGTTTGTGTCTTACTCTAGGGATGACATATGTATTAAAAAGGAAGGTTTAGGCATAACAAAAGGTTTGTTTTGCCAGTTCTAAATTGCAGTTAAACTGCAGAAACACACTACAATGACATGCCTGAAAACATGTAGAAGGGGCTTCTTAAGTAGGTGGTGCAATGAGTGCTGCAGGCCTGCTGGTAGCATTTAAGTTATAGGTCCCAGGTACAGGTAGTACCACTCTGCTAGGCACTTACAAATTAATTCATTGTGCCAGTTCACTGTAAGCCAGTGTTATTAATGTTTTAGGGAGGGATCATAAACACTTTAGCACTAGTGAGCATATTATACCATCCCTATGAATTAAGTAGGACTGTGTATCTGGTCAACATAAACGGCAGTGTATAGGGACTCAGTCTGTCTATACCAGCAAGAGCTGTTGACACAGTTACTAGCTAGCTCACAGTGGCCCATTTGAACCCCCAAACAAAGCAGGGTACCAGATCATTTTTGTAACCTTCGATATGGCCACTCATATTCCCAAGGAAACTGTAGAAAAAGATCTACCCTTTTGTTGTTGTTGTCACACTGAATACCCAAGATGAGACACAAGAAAGATGTGGAAATGTTGTTTCAAACATTAATTGCAACAATCTTATTCGTGTGTAAAAAGCATGAGCTGTGATTATCAGTCTAACAAGACAAAGCATGGTAACAAGCAGTGTGAAAATGGTGAAAAACACTTCAGCCCTGATTATGTTATTATGTTGCTACACTCCTGTCTGTTATTACCTACGCTAGTGAGAGCACCCTCTGCCAGATCAATTGGGATAGCCTGATTCTCATACAAGGGGAAGATGTACTGAGATGTCAGGAAGCCAGTCTGATGTAGTGCAAGCTATTGTCCTGTCAAGGGCAGAGGCCAGAGTCAACATCAGAGTCGGCAACTCTACACCTCAGCCACTGTGGGCCACTTTCCAGGATAATCCTAGCTGCAGTGCTTCTGTGCTGAATTTGGCCCAGAGGCAGTTTTTATAATACATGCACCGTTCATGTTGCACTGTGTTAGAGGTGCGGGCCGATGCAATGATATTTCTACAAATAAGGAGCTGTCTGCATGGACAATCACAATACTAAGGCATTGTGTTCTGTGTGCCTAGCCTTGGACGCAGTGTACAGACTGGATGGCAGCAATGATCAGTAGAAACATGCTGCATGTATAGTGATTTCTCAGTACATTATTGCACGAGTGAAAAGCCATTTAAAAAGTTACCATCAGAAATGAAATGCTACCTTAAAATGTGAATTTTAAAATGGAGGCACTAAGCGGGCCCTATTGTGCTTTACTACAAGCAGTGATAAAGTGCCCATAGTCCTAAGTCCAGCAAAAATGAAGTCAAGAAAAACAGCAGGATTAAAGGCAAAAAGTTGATGGGAAATCCACTCTAAGGGTAACAGATCAAACTGGCACACTTTCATATTACATTGGTTTGGTCAGACCATCAATTCTAAAGACTCACTATGCTGCCACCACAGATCCTTGCTCTGTGTCCAGGTCAGAAACATTAATCCTCACTTCACTATCATCACATACTTGGGGTGCTTCTCCAGGTCACAAGTCACAGGACAAGTCTAGGTCATCACTTAGAGCCTGATTTAGAACTTGGCTGATGGGTTACTCCATCACAATCTTGATGTATGTCCTGTCCACTGGAATTTTAATCAATTATAGCCTATGGGACTTAGATTTTGGTGGACGGGATTTCCATCACCTTTGTGCGTGAGTAACCCATCCGCCAAGTTCTAAATCAGGCCTTTAGACTGGCCTGTTTGGCCTGCCATTATGGCCAAATTTAAAGGTAGAATAACTGATATACCATACCATCAGCCATGCACTCAGAAAAAGTGAACACCCCTGAATACCAGGTAAAGGACATTCTCATCCCAACAATAAACAACCAAAATCAGCAAACCTTTAATATCCACTGGTTATTACCAAAGTAAATCAATAATTGATAGTTTTGGTGTAGTTCCAAAATACATATACAGACATGTAACCATGTTAGCCTGTTTGCTCCGGGAGTGCAAAGGTTTCTTGCACACACAGAACATAGGGGGTTATTCTAACTTTGGAGGAGGTGTTAATCCGTCCCAAAAGTGACGGAAAAGTGACGGATTTACCACCAGCCGTATTACGAGTCCATTATATCCTATGGAACTCGTAATACGGCTGGTGGTATATCCGTCACTTTACCGTCACTTTTGGGACGGATTAACACTCCTCCAAAGTTAGAATAACCCCCATAATGTCATGGCAGTCCCATACCCATAGGGTATGGATGCGAGAATGAATTAACAAATCACATATCTGCTGTAGAGCACAAATGGCTTAATGGGCCTCCTACTTCTAGAATGATAGGGACCAACACTTCAATTCTCTATGTTGATCACTTTTAGCATTAATCTATAGAACCTTTTGCAAGATATAACGAAAGAAGAACCTAAATAAAAAGGAATATATGTTGTGCGCAGTTTACAAGCAATTATAAAGTTAATAAACACATTTGTCAAAGTTTTGGATTTGAAAATATATATATATATAATCTACTGGCAATAGCCAGTAGGTATTTATAGTTAGTACCTAGTTTCTATACAAAAAGCGGTTTTTGTTTTGCTAGCAACTTTGGCGCCATTTGAAGAATCGTTCTGTAATTTTCCAAAAACATACATCGCTCACTTCAGCGCCTGAATAGAAAGTTTCGGGTGATCTGTCAAGGTGAGGCAGAGAAAAAGGGTGGGTCCCAAAATGCTTTTTCTCAATTCGTTTTTCCATAGGGATTTTGAACAGGAATATTGGCCGCATTACTGGGCGGATTTTTGGCAGAAAGCTAAATCCTGGTCCAGAAAGCGACCTTTTTCTGATTTGGTGTTAATGCGTTCAGTAGTTTTCTAGTTATCAAATGAACACCAAATTTATATATAGGATCCTCCTCGAATCCTCCTCAGATCATAGGGAAAAGCAAGGCCCTGATTGACTGACCACAACCTGACAGAAATAGAAACATGTGCATTAAAAAAAACAAAGAAATTCACTGAAAAAAACAAAGGTTTGCTTGTCTGAAGAAACAATAACTCATGCTTATATATATATATATATATATATATATATGTATATATGATTCAGCAAAAATATTCACTGCACTGAAGTTTCAATAGTGCCTATTTATTGATGCCAAAATAACACTCACCAACGCGTTTCAACTCCACAAGGAGTCTTGTTCACAGTGAATGAGTCCCTTTTCCCTTTTGCTATTTATACCTCACAGTGCTTCATTATTTACAATGCATTCTGGAAGGTGTAGTTTTCCAATTGAAAAACATTTTTATAATTTTCCTAATCTTAGATACATTTACTAAAATACATAAAAATAAAATAGTATGCACATTCAAATAAACATAATGAACTGATACTAGTAAAAAATCGTGTTAGTGATGCTAGGTGTTGGGGTGGGCAGCTATGTACCCATTCCATTATGTTTTCCGTAGAAATGGGCCTATCTGCACTTTAACGCCTGGTCTGACTAGGCTTTAAATTTAAATAATGATGCTAATCAGACTTTGTGCCATTATTTAGGCCTGCCTCCTAGTTGCATGTCACTTCTGCTTCAGGTGTTAAATACAGCGCTTGGGGCAAGGGTCCATTTTAGGAAGAGCAGCTCATTGACACAAGGTTGGCTGACGGTTCCTATAAATGACGCTAACTCCAATATAACTCCAATATTTTGACGCTAGTCGGGTCTAGCTTCAAGATACATATGGAGTTAAGCTAGCGCTGCTTTAGCATCAAAATAAATGATGCTAAGGCGACACTAACTTCCCATAAATATGAGCATTATTTTGATGTTTTACTCAAAGAAGCCTTCTCTTGCAAGCTTGTTTCAGGAAAATAAAATGGGTTCTGAGTGGGTGGGAAAAATATAGCATTCAACAAGGGAGGATCTCTAAATATGGCAACGTGCCTCACCTGACTTGCTTGGTGAACGACCCATAAGACTCCTTTAAAATAAAATGTGATTTACCATGAATGCAAAAGCTGTAAATAGCCATTGCACTTTAAGTAGAAAACATAGATTTAATGGAACTAGTGAGCTTATCCATATAATGCACAAGATTAACAATAGCCAAGCTTTTCTTTATTTCATCTCATCGAAACATGTAGCCACAGATTCCTTACTTTAGAATCTTCCCCAGGTGTGAAACTGGAATTGGAACTTTTCTCCCCCAGCACGTCTGCATGTCTGAAGAATGCGTTCCGTGACTCCGTACTAACGTCCTCCACCCAATGTGACATTAACAGAGTCCATTTATCCTCCTCTACGACGTCAGTTCTTTCTCTTTCCACGCTTGCAACGTGCATCCAGTAGCTGTTAATTAGGCCGTTTTTGGCCTACTTTGACATCTTTATTGATGGAACAGTGTGCCTTTCTCTGTCTATGTCTTCAGGATTTAAACCCTGTGGGACCTGTGGACAACAAATGTCAGCCACGGACCCCACTCAATTTGTATGTGGTGCCTGGGTGATCACCACGACTCCGTAGAGTGCAACTCATATTACAAACTTTGACCAAAAGAGCTGTGCGCGCACTGTATGAAGCTTATCGTGGCTGTCAGAGCAGTCTCAGACTTCCTGATGCCCTCGGTCTCCTTCTCGTACTAAGGTTCATTCGTAGACCTATTCAAGGAGACGTTCTTGTGAATGCTATTCCCCATCAACTTCACGCAGTAAGTAATGACACAAGTGGATGAAGTTGCTGCAGTTGCCAACTTCACCACGTCCAGCCTCACACCATTCTTCGGATGAAGAGTCAAGGCCTGAGTCCGGCCCACATTACCCCTCCATCCCCAGGTGATTGACTCAGATGTGTGAATTTTATGAATCCCTTCAGGCTATCTTCGGAAAATCACCTTCTCCACAAGTGTCTGTGTGCCCCAAGAAGGTGCAAGATGCCTTGACTGTGTCCTGCTGGCGGGTTTGCCCTCAGCTTCAGTTAGGCCTTTGGCTTCAGCTTCCGAAGCCATTACAACACCGTTGCTCAGCCCTTCGGGGTTCCCACCTTTGGTCCCAGTATCCGATCAGCTGACTCCAATGATGCTGCAGGCAGTGCCAATTGAATTTGTGCCCCAACCTCCAAACAGCTTAATCTCGGTGTCATTCGACATCGAGTACGGCACAGGTCATGACAGTCATGCTCCATCAGTTTTCTGGGGTGTCTCCTAACGCTTGGACTCTTCTCCAGCATCAGGCTTCCTTTCCCAGGTGGCCTTTCTACAGAGGCGAGTTCCTCTCCAGCTGACATGCTTAGGAGAGTTAGTGAAGTACTAGATCTAACACTAACCTCTGTGGAATTGACTACTGAACCTCTCAATGGTGTCCTCCATCATGGCCAAACGGGTTGTTCCGGTACTGCCTTACTGTGTAGGACTATATGACATTTAGTTAGGGGCTTGGAATAAGCCTATTATAGGGGACTATGTTGATCGGGCTATATCTCACAGACACTGACTAGGCACTGGTGATCCACCTTGCCTTCTATGACATCCTGCTACTCACAGTTTGATGGTGCAGGCTGTTTCCACATCACCTGATATCAACTTTCCGTCAAGTTCCATCTGATAGAGATTAAAAAAACTTGACACTTTTGGCACGCAGGTTTTCTCTTCCACTAGTTCTGCGATCTCTTAATATATCTTGCATTCTTGGGTGTTTCTCCCATTCATTGTGGGACTATTTAGATGCATATTGGCATCATTGATGGATGATTCGGGGAATCATCTTGTCCCATTGATCAGAGATGGCCAGCAGGCCGCTACGTTACTCTTTTGTTGTGGTATGGACATCACTGACTCTGTGGGTCGTGCCATGGCTTCTTCAGTGGCGCTATGGGGGTCATTCCAACTTCGGCGGGCGGCGGAGGCCGCCCGCCAAAGTTCCCCCGCCAGAAGACCGCACCGCGGTCAAATGACCGCGGCGGTCATTCTGACTTTCCCAATGGGCGGGCAGGCGACCGCCAAAAGGCCGCCCGCCCGCCCAGCGGGAAAGACCCAGCAACGATGAAGCCGGCTCCGAATGGAGCCGGCGGAGTTGCTGGGGTGCGACGGGTGCAGTGGCACCCGTCGCGATTTTCAGTGTCTGCTAAGCAGACACTGAAAATCATTATGGGGCCCTGTTAGGGGGCCCCTGCACTGCCCATGCCAGTGGCATGGGCAGTGCAGGGGCCCCCAGGGGCCCCACGACACCCGTTCCTGCCATCCTGTTCCTGGCGGTAAAAACCGCCAGGGACAGGATGGTGGGAAGGGGGTCGGAATCCCCATCAGCGCCGCCATGGAGGATACCTATGGCCAGGGGAAAACCGGCGGGAAACTGCTGGTTTCCCTTTTCTGACCGTGGCTTTACTGCCGCGGTCAGAATTGGCCAGGAAGCACCGCCAGCCTGTTGGCGGTGCTTCCGCGGTCGTTGGCCCTGGCGGTCCATGACCGCCAGGGTCAGAATGACCCCCTATATCATGGTGTCTGGTTACACTCCTCTGGATTTTGATGGTGCACATTTATACAGCACACATGTGGACTCTGCTTTAAGACGTTTTGTGGCAGTTGGAGTGGAACAGCAAACTAGTGATGTTCTTTGATACACTCCGCCAAGTCAGTTCCTCCCATACTAGATTTTATGGGGGAGATTTATATTACTTTTTCTCACAAATGTTTCATGCTTGGGCAGTGCCCATGAGGTTTTTTTCTTTTCTGTGTCTATTCCACATAATGATAGTACCTGGTGGGGTGTTCCTGCTTTCTGCAGAATTTATTTGTTCTTACACTGCCAATGACAGGTTATTATTTTTTGCCCTCTCTGGGTCACACACATGTATTTACCTAAGAAAGTTTCCTGAAAGCGGCAGGCATGAAAACCCCTGTATATATCACCTTAGGACCTTACGGGGTTCTCATGCCTGCTGCTTTCAGGCAACTTTCTTAGTAGTGTTTCAATAGCATTGGGTGGATGCACAGTTGCTTTGTTCCCCGTTCTCCAATAGGTGGTACAGAAGTGGTAAATTTCCACTCCAGGCTTGTCAATGACAGCTCTTCTGCTATTTATCCTTTTAAGTTTGTTAACTGATACCGGATATACAGGTCTTAAGGGTTTCTTTATATGTTTCTTTACTCTGAAGAAGAGCTTGGGCTTATGTGCTAATACCTTTATGGTATGTACCTTACTCTAGGAGGAGTATATTTTTGTATGCTTGGTGAGCATATTTTTATGTATATGTGAAAATGCTGGGCTGGGATAGCTCAGCTTGTGAACTATTAGTCCCTTGTTTGAGGGGACAGAGATTCCCACACTGTACAGTGTTGTTTTCTCTAACTTAGTATCCCTTATAGGAAAGTGTTGATATTAGCAGCTTGAGGGAAGTCCCAGTATATTATTTAATTTCAGAAAAGAGAGTGCATTTCTGATCGAAACAACTATCTGTGGATTCCTCACCTCATGAATTCTCTCAATGCCCCAGCATTTGACGGAAACTTTCTTCCCAGCTGTTCACGTCGACGAGGATGTAACAATTGCATGGCTACTCACGCGACTCCGTCTGACGTCATCGTGGCAATATGAAGTCCTCGCCGGCATGCTGAAGTCAGTTCCCTTTTTTCCTGGCTCTTGAACAGCTACTTTTTCGAAGGTGTCTTGTTGTACTCGTTACAATGTCTCCACCAAAGAAATCAGGTTTTAAACCTCACTGTGAGTGCGGGGTTCATATGTCAGTCACAAACCCTCATGAAGACTGCTTGTGATGTTTAAGTTCGGACCACGACGTGGAGGGGTGCGTTTCATGACAGAGGATAAACCTAAAGGCCTTAAAAGAAAGAGAGGCTAAGCTCTTCTTAGCAAAAGCTAGGAGGGGTCACAAGGGGCATCGAAGATCTAAGGCACGGGACTCTTCTTCTCACAAGTCCTCGAGATCTCATAAGAAGCAGCGCCGGCATATTCTCGACGATGTTCTTCCAGATATCGATCTTGGTCTCTGTCCCCTCCGAGACAACGTCGTACGGCGTGGGAGGTCAGTCACACTATTACTCCCCAGCCTCAGAGTCCCCAGGCTTCTCCGGCACCATCACTGATTGAGGTCGTCGAGTCCCCTGCGAGTCCTCCGACTCATTTTTTCACCCATGTTGGCTCAGGAGCTGGTGGCGCAAGTTTTGGATCCGAACCAAGTGCCTCAAGATGAACAGAGGTTTTCTGCCTTCCCGACTCCGGGAGCGTATCCGGCGGCTTTCCTTAATGCTATGTTTAGCATTTTCAACAAGGCTATGGCCCCTGCTGGTGCACCAGCTGGTCCCATGGGTCCATTAACGTTCTCTTTGGGTTCGCCGGCACCATACAAGCCGGCTCCGTTTGTGCCCTTCTATCCGGCTGAGAGTGCTGGTTCAGTGCTGATGATGTCGTCACCTCAGATGATGGTGCCGACGGCACCTATGGAGTCAATAACGGTGCCAGATGGGTCCTGGGATGCAGTGTATCTCCACCATCTCCTCTACCACGTCCATCTGTCTTGAAACCGGCATTGTCGACGTCGGCTAACTCTCTGTCAGTGCCAAGATTGGAGGTCAGATTGAGATCAAGGAGGAGAGCCTTGAGGCTCTTGGAGGAACGGGAATACCAGAAATAGTTGTTAGAGGAAGGAGAGATTCCTGAGCCTATGGGGGAGTTTCAGGGTCTGGACTCTTCAAGTGGACTGGATACCTCCCCTGAGTGGGATCTTTCATCCCCAGGTGAATTTACAGAGGAGGCAGCATCCTATCACACTGTCATAAGGAAGGCTGCTGAATTTTTGGAGCTTCGGAAGTGAAGACAAACATCTTGAAGGAGGTGTTGCATCCTCCCTCTACTTCTGCGAACCCCATACTCCCTTTTAATGATGCTCTTACTCAGCCTATCTTAGACATTTGGAAGAAACCTGTCACAACTCCAGCAGTTTCCAGGACTGTGGCTAGGAGGTATAGGGTTGCTCCTGGAGATCCTCAATTTTTATCTCAACATCCGACTCCTGAGAGCTTGGTGGTCCAAGCTTCTTGTTCTGCCCGATCTGCACCTGGCTCATCTCCTGCTACTCCATCGGGCAGGGAGTCCAAGAGAATGGAGCAAGCAGCTAAGAAATGTTTCTCCTCTTGTAGTATGGCACTGAAATTTGCCAATGCTAACTGTGTGCTGGGGAGGCATGTTCATGGGCTACAGGCATCAGCATCAACACCCTTTAGGTCCTTTTGGAGGTTTAGGGGGTTTGGCCCTGGATCCTCTTATCGTGGAAGGCCACAGTCCAGCACTCAACAGCCTGCCAACTCTCTCTATAGATCTTTTAGAGGGCAGTGGAGGGTTAGGACACGAGGAACAGCCCATCAGCATCCTGCCTCATCCTCTTCCTCTGGGGAAACCCAACAAGGAAAGCAGCCCTAGTTTTCCATCCATCTTGGATCATGCTTCTCCCGTAGGGGGCAGCATATTTCATTTTCTCCACGAGTGGGAGTTAGTCGCATCGGACTCTTGGGTACTAAATATTGTGGGGAAAGGTTATGCCCTTCCTTTTTCTGGAGTTTACCCCCTCCCATCCCTCCCCGTCATTCGTTTTGTTCAGCAGGAGGTGTAAGTCCTTATGTTAAACAGTGCAGTGGAGTTGGTTCCAGAGCAGGAAAGGGATCAGGGATGCTATTCAAGATATTTCCTGGTTCCCAAGAAGGATGTTCAGTTGAGGCCTATCCTGGACCTGAGTATTTTGAATTGGTTCCTCAAACAGTAGAAACTCAAAATGCTGACTCTATCACAGGTGCTTCTCGAGTTGAACAAGAAAGACTGGATAGTGTCTGTCAACTTGCAGGATGCTTATTTTCATATCCCCATTCTGAAGTCGTACAGTAAGTATCTCTGTTTCGCCATAGGGTCGCAACACTACCAGTTTGCTGTTCTTCCTTTTGGTCTTACTTCCGCACCTCGGGTCTTCATGAAGGAAGGGAATATCTGTATACCCTTACCTGGACAATCGGCTGATAAAAGCCAAGTCCCCAGAGCTTGTGCAGCATCACTTGCAAGTGACAACAAGGTTGTTGTTCAACCTGGGTTTTACGGTAATCGTGCCCGTCTCACCTGGAGCCCTCTCAGCGCCTCCCGTTCATAGGGGCACTACTAGATACCACATTGAATCGGGTCTATCCTCTGCCTCCGCGGATTCAGGACATTCAGGCATTGATTCCACTGTTTCAAAATGGAGCAGTTGTTCCAGTCCTCAAGGTCCTATGTCGGCTCGGTCTGTTTGCTTCTTGCATTCTGTTGGTCACTCAGACACTTTGGCACGTGAGGGCTCTCCAATTGTGCCTCCGCAAGCAGTGGTTTCAACACAAAAGTGATCTCGAAGAGTCGGTAAGATCTCCAGAGACGATGCAATGGATCTACGATGGTGGGTTGTGGACGTCAACCTTTCCCAAATAAAGCCGTTTTGTCTACCACCTAGGGTGGCCACGGTCATAACGGTTGCTTCCACTCTAGGGTGGGGAGCTCATCTGGGGGACCTGGAGATCAAAGATCGTTGGTCTCTGGTGGAACAAATGTTTCACATCAATCTGTTAGAGTTGTGAGCAATACGTCTGGCTCTCTAGGCCTTCCTCCTGTCCCTTAGCGGTCAGTCAGTTCAAGTCCTGACGGACAACACTACCACGGTGTGGTACATCAACAAGCCGGGGTGAGTGTGGTCATACCTTCTCTGCAGAGAGGCTCTGTGGCTCTCGTCCTGAGCACAGGACCATCGGATCTGCATAATAGCAAACTATCTGGCCGAAGTTCTCAACATACATGCGGACACTCTCAGTCTGCATTTCTCGGCCGATCACGAGTGCCGTTTCCATCCAGACCTGGTTCTTCACATCTTCCGTGGGGTTTTCCACAGATAGACCTGTTTGCCACTCGGGAGAATGCACACTGCCTGTCGTGCAGCCTCCAGTATCCAGTGCAGGAAGCATTCGGGGACGTGTTTCAGATGTCTAGGTGCGACCAGTTACTTTATGTGTTTCCCCCCATACACTTGATTCCTCGGCTTCTGAGGAAGATTTGTCAAGATCGGGCCCAGGCCATTTTAATAGCTCCGGATTGGCCAAGAAGGGTGTGGTACTCAGACCTTCTTCAACTCTCACTGTGCCCTCCGCTCTGTCTCCCTCCCAGGCAGACCTCCTCTCGCAGTTGCAGGGGCAGGTTCTACACCCCCACCTCCAGAGCCTGCACCTACATGCCTAGAGATTGAACGGAACAATCTGAGTTCTTTTTCTCTCCCTTCAGAAGTGGTGGATGTTAACTTATCGGCCAGACGACACTCCACCAAACCTGTCTATGCCAACAGGTGGGCAAAATTGGTTTCTTGGTGTGGAGAGAGGCAAATTGATCCCTTAAAGGCCCATTTGTCGGATGTTTTGCTTTTAGCCCTTTCCTTGGCACAGAAGGGTTGTGCAGTTGTGACTGTGAAGGGTTATTTATCGGTGCTGTCAGCCTTTCTGTGCCTTACAGATCAACCTTCCTTATTCAAGTCTCCTATAGTTGTTAGGTTTTCGAGAGGCCTGACTAACAAATTTCCTCCCACTCCGTTTCTCATGCCTCAGTGGGATTTGAATTTGGGTCTTACTTTTGTAATGGGTTCACCGTTTGAACCTATGCATTCTTGCCCATTGAGATTTTTAGTTTTAAAAGCATTTTTTCTTACAGCCATAACATGTGTTAGGCGTGTGAGTGAGCTCCAGGCTCTTAGTGTGAAACCTCCTTTTACCTCCTTTCATGCTGACAAGGTGGTGCTGAGAACCAGGGCGTCTTTCCTTCCCAAGGTTGTTACTCCCTTTCATATGGGGCAATCTATAACACTGCCTTCCTTTTACGCTCCTCCCCATCTTTCAAAGGAGGAAGAAAGACTTCACCACCTAGATCCAAGAAGGGCTTTGAGTTTTTACATTGAAAGGACAAAATAATTTCGTATTGTTGATCAACTCTTCGTTGGATATGTGGGCAAGATGAAGGGCAAATCCGTCCACAAGAGAACCCTTTCCAGGTGGGTCATTCTTTTCATAAAGATTTGTTATTCACTGGCAAAGAAGGTTCCTCCTGAGGGTTTTAGGGCCCATTCCACCGGGGCTAAGTTCTGCCATTTTGCCCTTGGCAAGAGGTGTGCCAGTTGTGGGTATTTGTAAGGCAGCAACTTGGGCTTCCCTCCACACTTTTGTGAAGCATTATTGCTTAGATTCCGAAACTTAGGAGGGATGGCCATTTTGCACGTTCTGTGTTGCAGGATTTCTTGGTGTGACCGACCAGGCACCCACCTACGAGTGAGGGACTGCTTTGGGACTCTATTCGGTATCGCTTTTTCTGGTGGATACTGTACCTAACTGTGGGTTCCTCTCAAGGCATATGTGTACTCTTCATGTGCACCACTGTTTTTGGAGTGGATTTCAGGAGGCCTTTTGCCCATAGTCGTCCTTGGTTTTTCATTTCCCAACTAGCACATTCATAATAGGAAATCGCTATTTGGTAAATGAAAAAAAGGCCCATTGTCACTAATGGCATAGGATTGCTTATTTGCAATTTCGTATAGCGATCCCTACTTTGTAGGAATCGCTATTAGGAAATGGGTATCTTGGTACATAGTATTTTGCGTTGCCTAAATAGCGATTTCAATAAATTAGCTATTTAGGAAATGCAAAATTGCATTTTAGTACATCTTGCCCTATGTGTTTGTGTTCTTAAGGTTCTGTCATTCAGCCATTACAGTTTGGTGGCTGTTCTATACCTTAGTGTAGACATTGTTGATTTATACATGTTTTCAAACATTATTGTTTTGTTTTCGTATGATTATGCCATGCATTTATGGGTCTCCAAGGAGACATTGGCCCTAAATCCCGCTTTCCGCCGCGCTGACGCCTGCCAACTTACCGCCAAGCTGGCGGATGTCCGGTTACCACATTATGACACACACACACACCAATCTGACAGAATACAGCCACATACACAAATCCGCCAGACCAAACGTCAGTGATAAACTGGCAGTCCCAAAACCCACACCGTTACGACAATAAAACAACCCCCATCACATTATGACCCACGAATCATCACTGCAGACATTCAACGGCGGTAAACTATTGGCGATACATACCGCTGCGATCAGAATGGACACCCACATACAAAACAACACACCATTGGCCAATTCAAACAACACACACCTGACTCCCATACACACACCACACCCACACACCCACACCACCATAAAACACCCACCCACATTACCCACAACCCCTTATGTACAAAGATTTTCACCAGGAGACTGAGAAGGAGAGCACAGAGACATCTAGACACACTCATCACATACATCCATACACCCCTCACACACTTCACATCACACATCCCACCACATTACCCAACACACCATCACTAACACACATCACACAACACCCATGGCACCAAAGGCACCCCCGTTTCACTGAGGAATAGTTAAGGGTCATGGTGAAGGAAATTGTCAGGGTAGAGCCACAGCTCTTTGGAGCACAGGTGCAGCAAATATCTATAGCAAGGAAGACAGAGCTATGGTGGAGAATTGTGGACAGGGTGAAAGCCATGGGATAGCATCCAAGAACGGGACGACATCAGGAAGAGGTGGAACGACCTACGGTGAAAGGTACATTCCATAGCACCAAGACATCAGCTCGCCATACAAAGGACAAGCGGTGGACCCCCACCTCCTCCCCCACAACTCACAGTATGGGAGGAGCAGGTACTGGCAATACTGTATCCAGAGGGACTTGCCGGAGTTGGCGGATGACTGGACACTGGTAAGTCAACTTTCAACAGTTATCACCCCCCATACCTACATGCCATCACACACCCTCACCCTCACCCCCATCACTTCACCACATCCCACACACTCCACCAACACATCTCACTAATCCCAATGCCAGGCCCTGCATGCTGTACCAATGCATGGACACCCCTCCCAGCCCTGCATGGACACTCATCACTAGAGCATGCACAGCATAGGGAGACTAACATAACCATAATACACCAACATGGACAAGCAAAAGCTGGCAGGGCAACACCAACCATAGAGGGGAAGATACAGAAATACAAATGCCATACACTTGAAGCTTAATACATCAGTAACATACCCACAGGTACCCCAGCCAATGTCACTGGAGAGGAGGTGCCACCATCATCCAGCCCCCCAACAGAAGAGGCCCACAGTGATGACAGTGACTCTGGACTTCTGGATCTGGATGACTTACCTGGCCCATCAGTGACCACTGGACAGCCGGTCACCCAAGCCCACTCACAGACCACCGCAGAGCTTCTCCCATCAGGAACCAACACCACAGCACCCACCCAGAGTACCCACACCTCTGTCCCTAGGATACGTTATTCAGCAGTGTGCCCACCTGTACAGGAACCCCAGGCCGCACCTGGCACACAAGATAATCAGGGACCTGGGGTCAGCGGCAGTCGGCACACAGTTCAGGGGACAGAGGCACAGGCCAAGAGGGACAATGGGAGGCCTGCTGTGCACCCGGGGGAGGACAGGAGCAGGGAACTGACTCTCCAGGAGGCACTCTCCAGGATCCTGGGAGCCTACCAATTTTCCCAGGACATGATGGGTCACATCCTAGACAACATGCAAGAGAACAGGCGGCTGCGGGAGGGACAGTATCAGGGGATCAGGAAGGACTTGCAGGACATTAACAACACCCTGATCTCCATTGCTGGGATGCTGGCAGACATGGCCCACACCATGAGGGAGGCAACAGCACACCAGCGGGCCACTACCACTAGCCAGTCATCTGAACAGCCCTCCACTTCTGCTTCCGCTAGTGGCCAGGAGGTCCCGCCACAGGACTCACAGGACACCAGCAGCCTTCCCCCCTGCAGAAGGTGAACCACCCCGCATATGTTCCCTGCAAGCCAGACAGAAGCCAGAGACACTTGCCAAGACCACCACCAGGAAATGTGACTCTCCAGATGGTCCCCCTTGTGTCCCACTCTGTCAGCCTGTCCACCTTGGACTACCTTTGCTCCCCCTCCTATGTCCCCATAGACACTGCATCTGTGCTACAGACTCGAACAATACCCTGAACTTTCCTCCATCATCACACCATTCCATGGCACCTCCCTCCTATATTTTAGCACAACAATAAACACCCTTGGATAAAACCCAACTACTAGTATTTTATGTATTGCAAATTTGTATTCATTGAAATCATTCACATCAGGGCACTGTTGTTATGTCACCAACATCTGTAAAATGAATATCTATAGGGAGCAGTAAGTAGGGGAAAGAAGCGGTTAATGCCATCATGCTAATGCCACACAGGATACAACAATAGTCATAGAAATGTGAAGTTGCACTGTCTCACCTGTGTGTCATTGGAAGTACTGACGTATCACCAGTGTTCTGTCGTCCACATCCTCATCCTCTGCCTCCTCATCTTCACTGTCCTCAGGGTCCATTGCTGCCACAAGGGCATCTCCAGTCTCCTCCTCCTGCAGAAAAGGTACATGGCGTCTGAGAGCCAGGTTGTGCAACATGCAGCATGCCACTACTGTCTGGCAGACCTTCTCGGGTGAGTAACACAGGGATCCACCTGTCAGATGGAAGAGCCTGAACCTGGCCTTCAGGAGGCCAAAGGGCCTCTCAATGATCCTTCTTGTTCACCCATGTGCCTCATTATAACGTACTTCTGCCCTTGTCGTGGCATTCATCACAGGGGTCAGAAGCCATGATAGGTATCACATATGGCCAACAGCACAGGCAAACACTAACATATACTGGGTAGGAATTGAGGCTCACCTATTAGCCACACCCTGTGCCTCTGTAGTTGGGCCATCACATTTTGGATGCTGCTATTCCTTAGGTCAAAGGCATCATGCACGTACCCAGGATGCTTAGCAATGACGTGGGAGATGTACTGGTGCGCCAGGCACACCATCTGCACATTCATGGAGTGGAAACTCTTACGATTACTGAACACCTGCTCATTTTGCTGGGAGGGACAAATGCAATATGTGTTCAGTCAATCGCCCTAATTATATTGGGGATATGTCCCATTGCATAAAACCCTGCCTTCACAGTGGCCAAATTCTCCACCTGGGGGAAAGCAATGTATCTGCACATGTGTTTTATCAGGGCAGACAAGAGTCTCGCCTGCACGATTGAGAACATTGGCTGTAACATTCCTGCTGCCAAGCCCACTGTCACTTGGAAAGAACCAGTTGCCAGGAAATAGGGGACTGATCTCAGTTGGATGACGGATAGCTGAAATCAGGTCAGGTTCCAACTGGGCACACAGCTTTGTGATTGTGGCCCTGTCCATTCTATCGGTGAGGACAATGTGCCTGTCCTCCAGTGTAGCCAAGTCCACCAGGGGTCTGTACACAGGGGTATGTCTCCATCTCCTATTCATATGCCAGCGGTAGGTATCTAAGGGACACAGGAGTGAGTAGGCTGTCACACTTTGAACAACTATACCACAGCAGCAGTCCACATCGTGCCACCATGTTTGGGGACAGTGTCATGTAAAAGTATGTGCCTATATATCCTGTGACGCATGAATAATCGATAGGCCTGTTCAGCCCCCATGAAATGGCGACTGCCTGTCCTGTGTGGAGGGACAGGTGGAAGTGAGGTAATTCCGTCAACTTTGTGTGCTGTGGCGGTAGGCGTCATGAACTGCCATGCAGTTCCTCATTGGTTTATATTGGGCCCTATGGGGTACAGTGGCCAATGGGGATCAATGCCAACAGTGACAGAATGCACCGCTGCAGATAATGACTGCAATTTTCTATCCTGATCCTCATTTGTTTCCTGACCTTCCACATGAGAGGACCTACACTGCATGTGCTGCTGTGACCTGTGTATGGAACCTACCATGGCCCGTGTGACCAGGAAAGGGCCCCAGCCTTCACTTCTGAGGAGTTGGTGGATGGGGTCCTACCCCAGTACGGACTGCTGTATGGGCCTCCAGACCAACAGGTGAGTACACTGTGGGCATGATGCAGGTGGCATGAATGCATGGAGTTGCGTGTGAAGGCATCATGTAAGGGGGGTGGGTGGATGTCCTCTTGGCGGTGTACATGTTGTGTGCTGGGCTATGTGTGTGCCAATAGTGATGGGATCGGGTCTGGTGGGCCATTTGTATGACAGGCTGGACTGTTTGTCTAATGGTGTTCTCCTGTCTGTATTGCCTCTGCAGGTCAGCGCACATCAAAAGAAGGGGATATGGCATGTGTTGGACCTGGCTTTTTGACAGGGACATCCCCAGACGTTTTGCCTCCTTCCTCCTATTTTTTCTGACCTGTTGTTGTTGGCTTTTGACCTCTGGGCACTTTACCACTGCTAACCAGTGCTAAAGTGCATATGCTCTCTGTGTAAATTGTACTCCTGATTGGTTTATCCATGATTGACTATTTAATTTACTTGTAAGTCCCTGGTAGAGTGCACTACATGTGCCTAGGGCAGGTAGATTAAATGCTACTAGTGGGCCTGCAGCACTGGTTGTGCCACCCACCTCAGTAGCCCCTTAACCTTGTCTCAGGCCTGTTAGACTAATTAAAATTTAAAAGTCCCTACTCAATGCATATAACTGTAATTGAGATGACAGATGCATACCCTCTTGCAAGTACTTATTGCAATGCTCCATGCCAATGAAACACATTTTGACAACAACTTACATTGCTTCATTAAGAAACATTTATAGGCAAATGTGGGTAAATTATACATGCAGATTACGGGAAGAAAGTACAATAAAAAAGGATCATATATTTATAGGCAGCAATATTTGCAAATAGTTCTGTGCATGGTTTCTATCTAAAGATATACTTTATGTTAACAAGAAAAAACATCGGCATGGGTGCTCAATTAATTTCTCAAAGTTTTCTTTTGTTGTGATGGACTTCTGTTGACAATGAACCATAGAAAAAGAGGTAATCAACCAGTCATAATTAAAAAAAGATACATGGTCAAATGTTGAAGAAAACATAGAAATATGGTACTACCGTGATGTGGTAGACTACAAATTGAAACCACCTTCTAAAACAACTGCTTGATATGAGAAGAACAAGTTACTTACCTTTGGTAATGCATTATCTGGTAGCGACTTTAGAATCTTCTCCAGGCAAGCGACTGGATCCAGAAACCTTTTTCCCCCAGAACGTCTGCGCATCAGAAGAGAGAGTCACGTGACTCTGTAAAGAAGTCATCCACCAGAAGTGACATCAACAGTGTCCATTATACCTCCTCTCTGATGCGCTGATGCCAGTTTTTTCTGTGCCTATTTTTTCACACTCAAAACATCGAGCCACTTATGGAAACTGCCTATCAAAACAGTGTGGTAAATAAAAGACATCTTTGTGTCAAATAGTCGCTGAATTCTCAATTGAGGATGTGAATTTTCGAAATGAAATCTTTGAGATAAAAGATGACTCCGTTCGCAGAGCAGGGAGAATAGGAGGGTTGTTAAGGAATCTGCAGGTGGATCCTCTCTCTACCAGATAATGAGTTACCGAAGGTAAGTTACTTGTTGATCTGATAGAGACATCTAGCCGCAGATTCCTTACTTTAGATTCAGATGCCAAAATCATACCCGCCCCAGAGGAGGGATTATGAACTAAGACCCTTAAAAGTCTGTAAGTAGAATGAAACCGGTCTAGAAAAAGAGAAGAAGACCGGACATTTATAATCATTTAGATGAGTAATAATAAACTCCACAACATAAAAAACCTGTGGAAGGAACCACATGTAAATAAAAACATGGGAATAAATACATCCATGTTAGTACCACAACTGTGAGTCCGAATTGACCCAGCAATTTGAATATAAAACTATTTGCAACCATAAGGGGATTCAAACCCAAGCATGGTCACCCCATAAGAACTAGTGGAAAGACCACAGTAAAAAAGTCACAAAGACATTCGAAGCATGGGAAAAACGTTACAAATTGCAGTAGGATAATTTTGTCAAATAATGTATGAATGTAAATTCATTTGCTCGTATATCCAGACCTGCATGTTTGATACTTGTGAAGTATAGATCAGCAGGCCATGACACTGAACAATACAATCGCCATACTAAGTTCTATCCTTGCCAGACCTTTTCTGTAAAAACATGAGAAAGTTGCATCTCTCATGAATAAACATCAAAAACTGCCCTATTGAAAAAAGCTTCATACAACAACAGCAACAATTGGCATTGAATCAGATTTTTCCCTAGGAAACTTAACTAGAGAAAATACAAATACCTCTAGCTATGTCTTAATATATATAAAAGTAAAATATTACTTATAGATACAGAAATATACGTGAGCATCAGTCAGAACATACTGATACAACAGTATGAAACCTATTGTGGATACTCTATTACGTAGAAAAGAAACAGTCATCCAAAGCAACAGAGTAATACAAATTGCCTGAGACAGTACCATCAAGCAAAAGTATATTATTACTACGTAGTATAAGACTGAATAACATAATATGTTTGAAAAAGAAGCCTGGTAGGAACCAAGGATAGTACATGACCTATCTATACGAATAGAGACCCATTTACAGATGATCCAGAAAAGGTCTCCCATTCTTAAACTGGAAAACTTAAAGGATTCAGTAATAAAAAGAATCTGACTGATTTGTGTAAACCTAAACTACTAACAACCAGAGTCAGCTGAATGATGACAATATCTGAGAAAATTCAGTGCCTTGTGACCATCACAGGTGATTTCCTGCTCCCTACAAATATTAGATGTATTCATTTGTCACCCAGAAGAGAACTGATTCTTCAATTCAGTAATAAAAGACTTCTACCAAAAGTAGAAGTTATGAGACAAACATCTACTCCTTTCATTTACAAATAAATGTGAACATCTCCATATAGAAGAAAATGTACCCCATTAGAGTGGAATTTTCTTCAGAAAATCAGGATATCTGAAGTAACACCCAAAAGTGCCGTACCCCTAAAAAGTCAGAAATACTAAGCACTCTTCACAATAGAGTGAATAAAATTGATTGACAGACTATGGCCCTCATTACGGCCCTGGCTGTGGGTGACAAAGTGGTGGTAATACCGCCAACAGGCTGATGGTAACTACTGCCAAATTATGACTATGGCGATGATATCTCCGATAGACAGACAATGTACCACACCAACCGCCAGGGCGGAAGCAACAGTCACCATGGCGGTAGCCGCCTACAGCCAGGCGGAAGACAAAGTTCCGCCCACCATGACCCTGCAACTGCCACCTTTTCCAGGGTGGTACAAATGCCAACAAAAGCCTGGCGGAAACAGAGAACAAAAGTTAAAGGACTCACCATTGGAGACACAGTGAAGAACACCGCCGCCATGGAACCCAAACTGTAAGTTTTCCCAACGATCTTCTATGTTATGAACATGAACACTGGCGAAGACGACGACGGTGAGTACAGCTGGCTAGCACACAAGGGAGGGTGGGAGGAAAAAGAGAGTGACACACACACGCACAACACACAAACCATACACACGACCAGCTGCATTACAAATGCAATTTGACCCCGAAAATCTGCAGAATAATGCAAGGATAACAGGAATTTATGAAAGTGATTGTAATCAGTTCAACATCAAAATTAATAATCCAATTTGGCCATGAAACAGATATAAACACTTGTGTAAAAAAGGAACACTTCCCAGTCCATAGTTCAAAGGGCCCACCCGGCCACAGGGCACAGTCCAAGGCCCAACTCGAGTCCTGCACCAATCCGGATAGAACACTGCAGGGGCATCAGTTGTCAAATAGGCAGGCACCTCAGGGGAGGGGGACACCTCAGCCGGATGCAGGAACAAGCCCACTGGTTCTGTAGGGAAACATGTCCTGTGCTTTGTCATGGGGAGTACAAGGCCACAGTCTCTTGAGTGGGTGTCTTGCCCACTGGTTCTGGAGGGGGCAACATGCCATGTGCTTTGTCCTGGGGAGTGCAAGGCCACAGTTCCTGGAGTGGGTCTCTTTCCTACTGGTTCTGGAGGGGGCAACATGCCCTGTGCTTTGTCCTGGGGAGTGCAAGGACACAGTCTCTCAAGTGGATGTCTTGCCCACTGGTTCTGGAGGGGGCAACATGCCCTGTGCTTTGTTCTGGGGAGTGCAAGGCCACAGTTCCTGGAGTGGGTGTCTTGCCCACTGGTTCTAGAAGAGGCAACATGCCCTGTGCTTTGTCCCGGGGAGTGCAAGGCCACAGTTGCTGGAGTGAGTGTCTTGCCCACTGGTTCCGGAAGAAGCAACATGCCCTGTGCTTTGTCCTGGGGAGTGCAAGGACACAGTTCCTGGAGTGGGTGTCTTGCTCACTGGTTCTGGATGGGGCAGCATGCCCATATCACTGCCCTGGGGAGTGTAAGGCCACAGTCTCTCGAGTGGGTGTCTTGCCCACTGGTTCGGGGGGAGCAGCCCAAATAGTAGCCCCTGGAGGATGGACTACATGGCGTCCGCCAGCGGTGATGGCTGCATGCTGGTCGTGGTTGGGGGAGGCTCCTGGACAGCCCCTGCACTCTGTGATGGCTGCATGTTGGTGGTGGTTGGGGGAAGCTCCTGAGCAGCCCCTGCTCTCTGTGATGGCAGCACATCCACGGCTGGCGGTTGGGGCCCTGTAACAGCTGGTGGTGGTGGTGGTGCTTGGTTGACAGCTTCCACTGGTGTAGAGGGCCTCAGGCCTGCCATTAGTCTAACAGAGAGCTAAAAGCCAATCATTCTAAACCACTTGGTTATTTGGATATATAATAAAATTGAATCAGTGATGCCACCTCAAAATCCTGCACCAGGCTCACAAATTTCAGCTCCCAGAAGACCTATATCCAGCTCGTAAAACATCTGCCAAAGTTTGGGTCTGTTTGGTGTCACTGTCTGTCCTGTTGCTTGTTAAGGCAAAAAGCTTGTTTCCCTTATGAACATTACCTCTGGAATGGCATAGTCATATATATATATATATATATATATATTGTCACTATCTAGCTCGGCGTGGATAGCACTGTGCTGATCCAATGCTTAAATACTTTGCTAGATAAACAGACATTTGAGGTGAGCAAATCTAGAGTGTCGCTGGTGTTGCAGGGTGCTCCTTACTAGAGCTGCTCTCCACCTAAACTTGGGAACTACCCAGAGTTCTCTATTCTCTTTTTTGCATAATTTATGCGTCACTCTAACCCTGAAAGGGATTTGTTTTGACTTATACTGGGTGCTCCCTTGTGTCTGGACAAAGCTAAACCTCTCTGATGAGCTCTAATGAGAGCGAAACACGTGTCAGGGGTTGCTTTTACTCATTTCAGGTTGGCTTGGATGGTATTTTATCAGTCCAAAGCTGTAATACTGTGCCTGGAGTGGTAAATGGCTTTTGTCATTTTACAGCTCGGCAAGGTTGATACTGTGTCAAACCTACGCTTAAAGACTTTGCTGTATAAATGGCAAAAGACTTTGTCACTATCTAGCTCGGCGTGGATAGCACTGTGCTGATCCAATGCTTAAATACTTTGCTAGATAAACAGACATTTGAGGTGAGCAAATCTAGAGTGTCGCTGGTGTTGCAGGGTGCTCCTTACTAGAGCTGCTCTCCACCTAAACTTGGGAACTACCCAGAGTTCTCTATTCTCTTTTTTGCATAATTTATGCGTCACTCTAACCCTGAAAGGGATTTGTTTTGACTTATACTGGGTGCTCCCTTGTGTCTGGACAAAGCTAAACCTCTCTGTTGAGCTCTAATGAGAGCGAAACACGTGTCAGGGGTTGCTTTTACTCATTTCAGGTTGGCTTGGATGGTATTTTATCAGTCCAAAGCTGTAATACTGTGCCTGGAGTGGTAAATGGCTTTTGTCATTTTACAGCTCGGCAAGGTTGATACTGTGTCAAACCTACGTTTAAAGACTTTGCTGTATAAATGGCAAAAGACTTTGTCACTATCTAGCTCGGCGTGGATAGCACTGTGGTGATCCAATGCTTAAATACTTTGCTAGATAAACAGACATTTGAGGTGAGCAAGTCTAGAGTGTCGCTGGTGTTGCAAGGTGCTCCTTACTAGAGCTGCTCTCCACCTAAACTTGGGAACTACCCAGAGTTCTCTATTCTCTTTTTTGCATAATTTATGCGTCACTCTAACCCTGAAAGGGATTTGTTTTGACTTATACTGGGTGCTCCCTTGTGTCTGGACAAAGCTAAACCTCTCTGATGAGCTCTAATGAGAGCGAAACACGTGTCAGGGGTTGCTTTTACTCATTTCAGGTTGGCTTGGAAGGTATTTTATCAGTCCAAAGCTGTAATACTGTGTCTGGAATGGTAAATGGCTTTTGTCATTTTACAGCTCGGCAAGGTTGATACTGTGTCAAACCTACGCTTAAAGACTTTGCTGTATAAATGGCAAAAGACTTTGTCACTATCTAGCTCGGCGTGGATAGCACTGTGCTGATCCAATGCTTAAATACTTTGCTAGATAAACAGACATTTGAGGTGAGCAAATCTAGAGTGTCGCTGGTGTTGCAGGGTGCTCCTTACTAGAGCTGCTCTCCACCTAAACTTGGGAACTACCCAGAGTTCTCTATTCTCTTTTTTGCATAATTTATGCGTCACTCTAACCCTGAAAGGGATTTGTTTTGACTTATACTGGGTGCTCCCTTGTGTCTGGACAAAGCTAAACCTCTCTGATGAGCTCTAATGAGAGCGAAACACGTGTCAGGGGTTGCTTTTACTCATTTCAGGTTGGCTTGGATGGTATTTTATCAGTCCAAAGCTGTAATACTGTGCCTGGAGTGGTAAATGGCTTTTGTCATTTTACAGCTCGGCAAGGTTGATACTGTGTCAAACCTACGCTTAAAGACTTTGCTGTATAAATGGCAAAAGACTTTGTCACTATTTAGCTCGGCGTGGATAGCACTGTGCTGATCCAATGCTTAAATACTTTGCTAGATAAACAGACATTTGAGGTGAGCAAATCTAGAGTGTCGCTGGTGTTGCAGGGTGCTCCTTACTAGAGCTGCTCTCCACCTAAACTTGGGAACTACCCAGAGTTCTCTATTCTCTTTTTTGCATATATATATATATATATATATATATATATATATATATATATATGCTTTCGTTTAATGGGGTAGATGTGCCCTTTTAAGTTGTGAAACACTAATGTTGTTTTAGACATTTTTCAGCCATTTTCCTCAGACAGATATATTTCTGCAGTTGACATTCTGAAAAATGGAGGGGGGGAAATTGTGACTGTACTGTCTTGAGTACCTTGGGATTTTTATTGTTATATAAACTCCTGTTTGCACAGGGATTGGAATTCTCCAAATATGAAATCAGGGTATCAGATCGCTAGAAAAAATCATATAATCTTACCCTTACAAGCCATCATCTACTAAGCTCTGATTTTGTAGTTTTGTTATTTATTGGTGACTGTTGGTGCTCAGTTGGTATGTATGACCCTTCACTGTGCTGGGTTTATAATTTGTAGTAGAATCTTTTACTAAGGATGTCAGCTTTTGGTGGATGGTTCCATTGCTGCTTGCCAGTTTGAGTTGAGACAGTTTTCCTTGAGCAGGTTCATCTTGAGGCCTAGCTTCATGCATACACATGCACGCACATACACAAACATGCACACACACACATATATATTGACACCTCATTTGCACACTGCATTAACTATAATGTGGCACTCTACCGTGCACTGTGCTCTGACAAATCATGTAATTTGAGATGTTATAAGTAGTGTTATGAATGATATGATTTCACATGGTATAACTGATGTAATTCAACAATATGACCAGGGAACGAAGAAGGCGCACGTTATAGTTAATGTAGTGTGGCGAGTGAGGTGACAACACTGTGTACGGAGGTGCACGACTTATTGTAATTTGAAGGTGATGCGTAAATTATAATTTTAAGTTATAACTATAACTTTAGAATTTCTAATGTATGTATAGTTTAAGTAAGGTTTCTCTATAAAGAATACATAAACTTTTCCTAACTATAACTTATCCTTAACCTTTGCATTTTCATTGAATATATACATATAGTGTAACACATTATAAATTGTTTTAGTTGGCTTTAGTTCATGCTTCTATGGCACTTAATTAATACTCCGAGGGCTTGAATTGCAGGTAGAGGAGCATTGCAAAGCTGACGCTTAATGTTGTAACTTCCTCTTAACCCTTGTGCCAATTAGAGGAGGGCGTGAAGAATTCTTTTCATGTTGGGGTATGGTTTTTAATCCCTGGGAAAAAGGGAAAGTTTGTAAGAAAATTCCGATTGTTTCATCATGAGAACATGTTTGGCTAATATATGTCTGTTTTTTTTTTGCAGGTTGTAAGTTACAGTGCAGGCCTTCATTTGCTTTATCAATTTAGTTTGTGCTGTTTAAAGGAATTCAAATACCTTTCTTTTTATTTAAAATCTGGCTTCTTTGTCTTAGAATGCAGCATTTTTAAATATTCTCGTTTATGTTAATACCTATAATATTGGAAACCGAGTTCAGCAAGATTTAAGGGAAATATAATGGAAATGCAAAAAATAAATAAATCATATTGGATACTTATACGCAACAGCAAGTCCTTACGTGCGAAATTATGGAAGGTGCTTGTTTTATAGATGCTGGTTATCTCGCTTTTTCAGGGCACTGTCTCTTAATTCTTGAAATCCGGCATTTTTGTTAGGTGACTGGCAATCCACACGTTTAAGTCGGAGTTTAGGCCCATATTTATACTTTTTGACGATAAACTGCGCTAACGCAGTTTAGCGTCAAAAAATTTAGCGCCGTCTAACGCCATTCTGAAGCGCCATGCGGGCGCCGTATTTATGGAATGGCGTTAGCCGGCGCAAGCAGACCGGCGCTGCCTGGTGTGCGTGGAAAAAAACCACGTAGACCAGGCAGCGCCGGCGTTGGGAAAAAATGACGTTAGGGCGTCTTAAAATGGGGCAAGTCAGGTTGAGGCAAAAAAATCGTCTTAACCCGACTTGCGCCATTTTTTAACGACGCCCATCCCCCATCAACATGACTCCTATCATTGTAAAGATAGGAGTCATGCCCCCTTGCCCAATGGCCATGCCCAGGGGACTTCTGTCCCCTGGGCATGGTCATTGGGCATAGTGTCATGTAGGGGGGCACAAATCAGGCCCCCCATGCCACAAAAAAAAAAAAAAAAATACTTACCTGAACTTACCTTAATGTCCATGGGATGGGTCCCTCTGTCCTTGGGTGTCCTCCTGGGGTGGGCAAGGGTGGCAGGGGGGGTCCCTGGGGGCAGGGGAGGGCACTCTGGGCTCATTTTGAGCCCACTTGTCCCTTAACGCCATGCCTGACCCAGGCGTTAAAAAGCGGCGCAAATGCGCCGTTTTTGGCCACGCCCACTCCCGGGCGTCATTTTTGCCCGGGAGTATAAATACCACGTAAAGGCCTGGGAGTCATTTTTTAAGACGGGAACGCCTCCCTTGCATATCATTAACGCAAGGAAGGGGTTCACGCTAAAAAATGACGCACACTCCGGGCACTTTGGCGCCCGAAGCGTCTAACGCCATAGTATAAATATGGCGTTAGTTGGCGTTAGTTTAGCGTCGAATTTGCGTCGAAAAAAACGACGCAAATTCGGCGCAACCAGAGTATAAATACGGCCCTAAACCTCTGTCACGTTATCGTGATGCAATGTTAGACCAATCATGCAGATGTCTTTAAGCGAACCTCTGTTCTTAACAGGATGAGGGACATCAGCAGCTCAAAAAAGACTGACGAACCCCATCCTCAAAGCAAATTCACCATACGAACATGACTTTCACACATTCTACAAATCGCCTTCAATAAACACATGAAACATTACTGTTAATTTGCTGCGTTTGTTTTTTGCTCAGGATGAAGTTAGAAATGTCGGTAAACACCAAAGCACAAATCGCTTCATAACACTCCCCAAAGAATCCGTAGAAAATACCCAAATTGTAAAACTAAACATGAAAATATTCTTTTGCAGAGTCATAGTTTATGGTTAAGACTGTAAATATAAATTATAGGGTACAATTACATTTTTGTGACAAACACAGGCTCTTCGTTTTATCTGAAAAAGCTGCATAGTAACAAAGTCCTGGAAAAGCATAGCGAACACTGGTCAGTTTTGGGGTGCAGCAGCGAATCAAGTGTAGGTCACAGAATTAATTTTTATAATCATTTCAAATGAAACTAACTTTTAATCTACTCTGTTTTTCAGGCAAGAGGGACCTGCAGGAATCAGCAGATGCAGGATGAAGCTGGAGCGGAGGGGAGCCACGATTTCTAGGCTTCTCTGGGGAGATCTCGCAGGAGGAGAGACAGGGCCAGTGATTCATTGTGCGGCAAAGTGCAGCCCAGTTGTCCACGGAACGTCGCTGGGCAGAGCGCAGTCTGGCTGTATCTCAGTATAGAATGGCTAGTGATAACGCGTCCAGTCCTTGTAAATTACCTGTACCTGGACACGTTGGAGGTCGGTGAACCTTTTAGCCGAGTTGGGCTCTCCTCATCCTAGAATAGTCGGATCACTTAAATCAATAATCAATAACCATTTTAATCTATATCCCATGCTCAATTTACTAGATCAAACAACACATTAAAATCAATAACAATCGATATCTGACGCAACATGACCTTTCAGTCATGAATAACCACACCAGTTTATTTAAAAGTTAGTGAATTTATTTCCCTATATTAACAAAGCTAAAACGATATATATGAGTCTCAAAACCAAATGATATATGTATACGAACATTACTAGCTGTCCATAGCGGCGGAAGAAACGTAATTTACGCAAAATCTGAATTATAATGCATTCAGTTATAGCAATACAAATCACTAATATGAGTAATTGAATTTGACTAATTGCATACATCGGTAAGCATGACAAGGTTTCAATTCAACATGGTGAGTCAAGTGCATACCTTGACTAACCTCTAATTAGCATTGGCATGTGGGACTTCATGCAAAACAAATTTAGTCAACACAAATTTGGAAAACTTCTAGCTTGGGCCCTATCAAAAATAGCAGTTGGTACCTAAAAGGAAAAACACAATGCATAATACAATTATCCTTTCATAATTACCAAATACAATCAGCATACAAGGAAAGTCTTGGTCCTTCAGGTACCGGTTCGATCAGCATGGGGCAGTTTTCATAGGGGCAGAGTTAAGGGCAAGTTTCCTTGCGGCGGCAAGGAGAATGGGGGAAAGTTACTGCATGGGCAAGACGGGGCAACATTAAAGGTAAAGGCCCGTATTTATACTCCGTTTGCGCCGAATTTGCGTCGTTTTTTTCGACGCAAATTCGACGCTAAACTAACGCCAACTAACGCCATATTTATACTATGGCGTTAGACGCTTCGGGCGCCAAAGTGCCCAGAGAGTGCGTCATTTTTTAGCGTGAACCCCTTCCTTGCGTTAATGATATGCAAGGGAGGCGTTCCCGTCTTAAAAAATGACTCCCAGGCCTTTACGTGGTATTTATAGTCCCGGGCAAAAATGACGCCCGGGAGTGGGCGTGGCCAAAAACTGCGCTTTTGCGCCGCTTTTTAACGCCTGGGTCAGGCATGGCGTTAAGGGACAAGTGGGCTCAAAATGAGCCCAGAGTGCCCTCCCCTGCCCCCAGGGACCCCCCCTGCCACCCTTGCCCACCCCAGGAGGACACCCAAGGACGGAGGGACCCATCCCATGGACATTAAGGTAAATTCAGGTAAGTATTTTTTTTTTTTTTTTTGTGGCATAGGGGGGCCTGATTTGTGCCCCCCTACATGCCACTATGCCCAATGACCATGCCCAGGGGACAGAAGTCCCCTGGGCATGGCCATTGGGCAAGGGGGCATGACTCCTATCTTTACAATGATAGGAGTCATGTTGATGGGGGATGGGCGTCGAAAAAACATGGCGCAAGTCGGGTTACGACGATTTTTTCGACGTAACCTGACTTGCCCCATTTTAAGACGCCCATACGCCATTTTCCCCCTACGCCGGCGCTGTCTGGTGTACGTGGTTTTTTTCCACGCACACCAGGCAGCGCCGGTCCGCTTGCGCCGGCTAACGCCATTCCATAAATACGGCGCCCGCATGGCGCTTCAGAATGGCGTTAGACGGCGCAAAATCTTTTGACGCTAAACTGCGTTAGCGCAGTTTAGCGTCAAAAAGTATAAATATGGGCCAAAGTCTCTAGGGTGAGAATTCTTAAAGTCTCTTTCTCTGGAATAGAGAAAAGGGCATTAAGATGTTGTCTAAGATGGCGTCTGGCATTCGGCTTCAAAGATGGCATCAAGGAAAAATGGCTGACTTCTCTTTGTCCAGTGGGTTTAAGTAAGAAACATTCCAAAAACTTCAGGGTCTTGCATTGGAGGGTTCATAGGGTGGCTTCAATTTGTCCAATGAAAAATGTCTTTCTCCTAGTACTCATTTATGCATACATTGTCCTTGGAGCCTTGGAACACAAGTTGCAACAAAGTTTGCCAAATATTTCAGTATCTGTACTTTTATTGTCCGCACCTGCAGAGACTAACCTTGGATCAAAGGGGATGAAACTTGCCTAGCACGAAACCTTGGAGATAAGTATGTTAGTCATCCCTACTGGAAAAATACAACCTTAAAGTAAAATATTCATTTTATTAGTTCAAGGAAAAGCCACGCAGTTAGAATTTGAGACCAGTCAACTAGGCCAAAGCTTCTACAAAATTTAAGCTAAGCATAAAACAGTTTCAATCAAGAAAATCATAAAACACATTTGCAATTATGACGGATTACTACAATTTTCAATTCTTCCTGATTAATTAATCTCGTTTATAATAATGGCGAACCACTCCAAGGGCACAATTTCCCTCGTTCATTATTTTCTTTACTAAAATCACACTACATTATACGATTTTGGTTACATGATATATGAATATTTGTTAGTCCTTCTTTTTCTGCGTCATCAATCCCTCCTCTGATGACTAATTATGTCATCACATCAAATCTTCCCACAAATTTTATTCCATTAAAATTCTGTTTTAGTAACTTGGTACTTCAGTCAACTCCCTTGTTCTTTTGGTTCCCTTTGATTTTTCTCTATATATTTCTACCATTTTGTTTTCTATTTTCTCTTCTCTCCTTCTTTTGTTTCTTGTTTTCAATATTTTAATAGCCTTCCATATTCCCCAAATACCTAATAAACAAATTAATACTATTAATATTCCTTTTACTATTTTCAGTAACAATCCGTTCCAAATGTTGCTGAGCCAATTTCCCACAGAAGCAAATCCTTTTCCAACCTTCTCCCATACTCCTGGTTCTTTCAATTCTTTCAAGTCTGTACTTTCGTTAGTTAAGTTTGTAAGCATTTTTCTAATTTGCCCGCTGTTGTCCGGAATATAAGTACAACAGTGACGTGTACCAAGCATTTTGCAAACGCCGCCTTCCTTTGCTAAAAGAATGTCTAAGGCAAGCCGATTTTGAAGAGTCATAGCTCTTTCTGCAGCAAGTTCAGCATCCATCAGGATTATAGCTCCTGAGAATTTTGTCATCATGTTATCCACAATAGTAGACAGCTTTTGTATTTTAATTGAATTCAATATGACTCCTACTGACGGAATCACTGCTCCAAATATATCTCCTACCACACCAGAAGCTGTCTCCCTTTTCTGAACATGATGTGATTCAGACAGCTTTGGAAATTTCTTTAAGTCGTCCCGTTGATAAACCTTTGGGAATACTATTCCCAAATAGCATCTCCCATACCATCCCTTAGGAAGACGATAATAGGCGTTAAGTCCACAAATATAATATACCCCTGGAATAACTGGGTCTTGTCCATTCAGCATGAACGTCCATTTAGGTTGAAACAAAAACGTATGTTTACATTCCCTTGTTCCCACAAAAACTGTGTCATAATATGACTTATGTCTATGTACACAAAATCTCCCTACGTGTAATGTATCTAAAGCTATTTTCCCTTGTGTCTTTATCGCGGCAAAAGCATAGTAATCTACAGATCTCCTCTTGTGTAATTCCCTTTCTAATTTCTCCTTCACCTCTTTCCTCCTATCGTCAGTGCGATCTGAAAAGCTTATCTCCATCGGTGAAAGCAAGCAAGTAAGGTTTTCTCTGTGGGCGTGAGCTGTGTGAAAAGGTGACAATGGCTCAAAGAAACCCCTCATCAATTTTATATAATAATCTCTTGCTACTTTACTCAGGTACTCGATTATGGGGATATATGCAAATGCAACATCCTGATTGGAATAAAAGTAGTGAATATACTCCTGGCCATAAAATCTGGTCATTATTAAACTACATGTAATTCCATATGTAAGAGGCATGCTATGATATGTCATCCCTTCCACTACTGAGGTAGGTATTTGTGTGCATACATAACAATCTTTCGCATCCATTGTCTCAACATACTCACTCAGCAAGTGATAGAAAACATTGGACGAAAGTTCCTTCTTATCATGCGAATGTCTTTTATCTTGTTCGAGTTTCTTCAAAAGAGTTAGTTCAGTAATAGGTTTAGAAGTAGAAGCATCATTCGTTTCTCTTTCATTCTTTCCATGCATTCCAAGAACTATTGCTACAATTATTAGTACACATGCAGTTATTAGACCTATACACACGTATTTACAACACTTCATCTTATGTCCCTGTGTAGTGTAGCCTGTCATGATCTATATAGAATCATAAAGTTGAAGACACTTTATCAAATCAGATTTGCAGATATATATATAAAGCTGAACGAGTTCAATGTTCACACAGTTCTTTTTAGCAGCTTAGTCTCTCATCGGTTTAGCAGCTTTGTCTCAAAATCGGTTTCAAAGTCAATCAAGTTAGCAATGTCTTAGCCGGTTCAAAAGTCAATCAGGTTGTTAATGTCTTATTCGGTAATGTTCATGGGATTTCGCTTCTCAAGTGCCAAAGTTCTACGTCTTCGTTCTCAAGACTGAGAGATAGGAATTTGTCTGACCAATCGTTAGTGGCTAGGTATGTCCATTCCGGAATAGAATATCTTCTGCTCGGTATTCTTTTCCTTTTCAATTTTGCCGCTCCTTTTGATTCTCTATCGCTGGTACTTTCTTCCTTGGCCGGGTCTTTCTCTTCACTTGGTGTTGTTATTGCAATAGACACTTCTTTTCTTTTCTCTTTCAACTTTGGCCCTTCACTTTCGTTCAATATTTCTCTAGTCCTTAATTTCACTGCCGATATGTTTTGTCTCCGTTTCGCACTGCTTTCACCAGACGGACCTGCAACCGGTTCTGGAAGAGGATGACCGATTTCACCCTGTCCTGCCTCCTTTTCTTCCCCTAGGAGGTCAATCAGGTTTTCCTTTTCTTTTCCTGTATCGGCTGCTTCTGGGAAAGCCCTCCTCTGATCAGGCTCTCCTGCTCCTTCACCTGTCGCAGGCTGTTCGTCACCTTCAGGATCTTTGTCACTTTCTGATGTTTCTCCTCCGACCTCCTCAAATGGGACAGTTGTTTCTTCCTCAGAAAATATCTCTCCCTCCTCTATTTCTGCTTGTGCGCCTCCAGGTTCTCTTTGTTCTGTCTCAGTGCCTGGTACTTTCTTGTCAGTCACTGGCGATTTCAGCGCTTCAACTTCCTCTTCCTCTTCTGTGGGGCACGTCACCCTTTTCGGGTGACTGTCGTGAATCCAATTGGGAACTCCTGCACACTTCACAGCGGTGGTAGTTGTCAGAATCACTTGAAAAGGTCCTTTCCTACGGGGTTCCAGACACGACTTCCTCACGTGCTTCTTTATCACGACCCAGTCACCTGCTTTCAGGGCGTGTCCTGGACCTTGGATCGGTGGCAAGGTGGTTGCCTCCACCTGGTGAGAAAAAGAGCGTACCACATCAGCTAGACCTTTGCAGTAGTCCAACACCATATCATCTGTAATATTCAAAAGAGCATTTGCAGGAACTGCAGGAAGCCTCATGGCTCTGCCCATGAGGATCTCATGCAGGGACAGACCAGTCTTTCTATCAGGGGTGTTTCTCATTGACATTAACACCAAGGGCAATGCGTCAGGCCATTTCAAGTTTGTTGATGCACATATTTTCGCCATCCTTGATTTCAATGTGCCATTCATTCGCTCCACTAGTCCTGATGCTTCAGGGCGATAGCTACAATGCAGTTTCTGCTCAATGTTCAGCGCTGCACACAGTAATTTTATTACTTCATTATTGAAGTGACTTCCCCTATCTGATTCTAAGTAGATCGGGAATCCGAAACGTGGTATTAGTTCTCTTAAGAGTAGTTCTGCAACTGTGAGACTGTCATTTCTGCGTGTAGGGTATGCTTCAATCCAGTGACTAAAAATACACACAATCACCAACACATACTTCAAGCCTCCATGCACAGGCATCTAAAAAGAAAAACATTTGCATCCTGCTGAACGGCCCACCTGCTCTTCCAATGTGGCTCAAATTTATTACTGTTCCCTTCCCTGCGTTCATTTGTTGGCAAATGACGCAACGATGGCAAACTGCTTCAGCAACTTGACGGAATTAAACCAATCAATTTTGAATAGCCTAACCATGGCATCCCTTCCAAGATGGGCTTGTCCATGGTACAATCTGGCCAACTGCGTCAAAAGACTGTTTGGTAAAACCAATCTCCCTTCACTTGAAACCCACAAATCATCTGGTTTCTCTACGCATTGTAATTTGCTCCATGAGAGTTTCTCATCTTCACTAACATCGTTCTGTAAGGATTTCAATTCATCGATCGTATCTACAACCTTTAGAGCAAAAGCTTCACTTGGTTCAAGTTCTGGCTCATTTATCAAGTTCCACTCATCTCTGAGCAATATACAGTTCAATGCGCAAAACCTTGCGACTTGATCTGCATATCCATTTCCCAAAGAAACATAGTCTTGTGATTTTGAGTGTGCACTGCATTTTACCACTGCTACTTCTCCTGGTAACTGGATGGCATGTAACAATTTTCTTGTTCTTTCACCATTCTTCACTGGTGATCCTGAAGAGGTCATGAAGCCTCTTTGTGACCACAACTGGCCAATATCATGCACTATTCCAAATCCGTATTGACTGTCAGTGTAAATGGTGACTTTCATTAATGCGGAATGTTGGCAAGCTCTAGTAAGTGCTACCAGTTCCTCTACTTGTGCAGAGTAAACTCCTTGAAGCCAAGATGCTTCCAGAACACCTGTTATTGTACATACAGCATATCCTGCTTTCAATATTCCTAGTGCATCTCTTAAACATGAACCATCAACAAAAATAACTTGATCGTTTTCTTCCAATCGGGTGTCTTTGATATCAGGTCTTGGTTTTGTACAAAATTCAGTCACCTGAAGACAGTCGTGCTCGATGTCTTCAGCGTTCTCAATTTCGACATTTTCACTGGGAAACAAGGTTGCTGGATTCAACGTAGTGCACCTTTTCAGCTGCACGTTAGGTGAACCCAAAATTATTGTCTCGTACCTTGCAAGCCTAGCACCGGTCATGTGCTGTGTTCGGGAATGTGTCAAAAGTATCTCGACTGAGTGAGGGACCATGACTGTCAAAGGATGTCCCATCACTATTCCTTCACTCTGATTTAGGCTGATACCAACTGCTGCTACGGCATGCAAGCACCCTGGCAGTGCTGCTGCGACCGGATCCAAAGTAGCTGAAAAATATGCTACTGGTCTGTTTACGCCACCATGGGCTTGAGTCAAGACAGACAAGGAACATGCATCACGTTCATGACAAAACAATGTAAAAGGCTTTGTGTAATCAGGCATACCTAAAGCTGGAGCCCTGCAAATGCATTCCTTTAATTCAATAAAAGCATCCATCTCATCTCTTTTCAGCACTATTTCATCCAGCGCATCTTTCTGGGTCAGTTTCAGCAAAGGTTTGGCTAGGGTTGAGAAATTGGGAATCCATTGGCGACAGTAGCTCACCATTCCCAAAAACGTTCTCACGTCCCTCCTCGTTTTGGGTGGACTCATTTGAAGTACACTTGTTATTCTTTCTTTCATTATTCTTCTCGACCCTTTCTCTATCTGGTGACCTAAATATTTCACTTTCTTCTGACAGAACTGTAATTTTGAAGGGGACACTTTGTGTCCGTTCCTTCCCAAATGATTCAATAGGGCAATGGTGTCAGCTGTACAGTCACTTTCTGTCTTGGACCCGATCAGCAAATCGTCAATATACTGCACCAAGGCTGACTCAAAGGGTAATTCCAATGATTCCAAATCTTTCTTTAGAATCTGATTAAAAATTGATGGTGACTCCGAAAACCCTTGAGGAATTCGACACCAACTGTAGACCCTGTCCAAAAATTTGAAACAAAAGAGAAATTGGCTGTCCTCATGAAGGGGCACAGAAAAGAATGCTTGTGACAAGTCGATGACTGAGAACCAATCAGCGTCACAGGGAACTTGAAACATTATCACAGCTGGATTTGGTACTACGGGACAACACTTGACTATTATGTCATTTATTTTCCTCAAATCCTGAACAATCCGGACCTTTCCACTCAGTTTTATTAGTCCCATGATTGGTGAATTACATGGACTACTTAACACTTCTTTCAGTTCTCCCTGTTTCACAAACTCGTCAATGAGTTGGGCGACTTTCATGAGGGTGTCTTGTGCCATATGGTATTGTGGGGTCTGGGAAAAATTCACATTGGGTTTTACAGTCACTTTCACTGGTTCTACTGCTTTGACCAATCCTACTTCTTTCCCTGTCATATCCCACACTTCCTTTCCAACTTTTTCCTGTAACTCAGCAGGAACATCTGCTGCAGTGAGCATTGGATAAAGAGTAATCAGGGGATACTCTTCATCAACAGTTTCCATTACGTCTCCTCCTAAACTGTCCTCTTCTTCCTCATCACTGTTTTTCTGAATTTTAATTCCATCATTTGAACACATAATCGAACACCCCAATTTGCACAATAAGTCTCTCCCTAATAATGATATCGGGCTTGAGTCACACACCACAAATTTATGTGACCCTTGATAGCTACCAATTCTGACTTGCACTGGATCTGTGATTGGGTTTGTCAGGTACCTATTTGCCACTCCCACTACTTGAACTGTTCTCCCTGAAAGTGGCAAGTTTGGTACTTCAATGCTTCTAACTGTAGAGCGTGTAGCTCCTGTGTCAACCAAGAATGAAACTCTTCCTTCCACATACGGACCCTTTTGATCAACTTCCAAGGATGCTGCAAGCATACAATTTCCCTCCTCATCTGAACTTTCACTCTCCCACGCATCGTTTATTCCATTCTCACTGTGTAACGAGAATTGGTGTACTGTGTCATTTTGGTTCATCCCTTGACCCGCGACCTGTTGAGGAAGCATTACTTGTTGCTGATTCATTGGTGCTAAGGGTATTTGCATTTGCTGATTAGGTACCATAGGAAACAGCTGTTGCATTGGCTGCAACTGTGCCATTTGTGCACGGGGCATTTGCACCTGCTGCGGTTGTATGGGTTGTATACCCTGCATTTGATTTACATTATTTTGAACATTTGGATTTGGACCTCTCAATTTCGGTCCTCTCATATTCTGAAATGCATTGACATCATTGTTTTGCTGACCTACACCTTCCTGCACCATCATTGGGCACTCCCGTTTCCAATGCACGACGATTCCGCACGTGTGACATGGCATCACCTTCTTCATTGCCTGTATACCATTCGGAATCATAACAGTATTTATATCAGCACCATTATTTACAAAACCTCCTCGGCCTCTGCCTCTCATTTGTGGCTGAAACATAGCATTTCCCTGCTGTTGCTGCTGCGGCAACTGCTGTTGAAAACCTTGTAAACCTTGCAAACCTGTCTGAGCTGCTCTAAGCTGCATCACCATCACCTTTTCTTTCAACCTTTTCTGCTTCGTCTCAATCTCATCACTATAGTATTTTGCATAGTTCAACACTTCGTCGATCGATTTTGACTGCCAACAAATCAAATGCTTTTTAATCATCTGACTGATCTCGGGTCTCAACCCTTCCACAAATCTGAACACAAAATGGAGCATGTCCTTTGCCTCAATCGTCTCCGTGCCACTGTAATTTTTAAACGTTTTCAACAATCTCTCATAGTATGCATGTATTGACTCTTTAACTTCTTGTGCCGTTCTGTCAATCCTCTGCCAATATACATTTTTCGACGCAACCTTTGTTTTCAAGTGCTCAATCACCTTATGGTATAAACTCATTACCGTAGGTGATGGTGCACCTGTGTCCCTATCCCTTTCTGGTTCACTTGTCGGCCAACCTACAGCCCTCTTACAATCTTCCCACAAATCTGCCGGAACCACAATTTCGAATAAGGTGTTCAGGTCTTCCCAAAGACATTTTGCGAGTTTCACAAATCTATCTGTTTGTTGATACCATTCAATCGGTTTCTCTCTTAATTTAGGGAAATCATCCGTAAAGGATTGAATATCGCACCTGTGCCACGTTACATGTACAAGTTTTCCCCCTGCTGTTTCTCTCATTGGCAACATGGTTATCAGGTCGTCATTCTGTTGTGCTTTTTCATTCCGATCTGGGGTACTTTCTTTCTTTTTGTCCTTTTTCTTAACCCATCTACTTTCCCACTTGTCTAAACATCTCCAGACCTGCGCGCTCTGCAGTATCTCCTTAAGATGTGTTTTCATCCCTGAAGATCTCATGTGCTCAAAGACTTTTGTCTCAAAGTCTAACCTGTAACTTCTGCTCAGGTGTTTAGTCTTACCTATATCGATCTCCTTCCTATCTGCAATTTCTTGTAACTTCTTATGTGTGTTGCTCACTTCTCTTGTAATCCTAGGGCACATGTATCTCAGCTCTTCTTCTGTATATGATTCTAACCTGTTCAGACCCATCGTTCCCTCTACTAGTTCATCTGCTTCCATGCCCAGTCTTATTTTAGTCAGGTATTCTTCTCCCTTCCCGCTGGATGTACTCTGTGAGGAGTTCAAACTGTTGAGCCATTGTGTTAGCTGTTGTGCGTTCAGTCCCATCAATGTAGCACTTACATCAACTGCTACTGATGGTTGCGGCAACGTTTCAGTTTTTGAAGTTAGCAGTACTATTAGTGGTGGATTCTACCTTACCACAGTTGACGGGGCACAAGCTGGAATTGGACTACATTCCAACAAGGACCCAGATATATTTGGCAGTGTTCCTACCGGGGTTGTTTCTGGAGTGTTTTCTATGCATCTCCTCCCTGTCTAATTTCGTGTCATTACCCCTTGGTCGCATGCATTCGTCTTTGCCTGTATATACAATGGTACTGGCGGACCTACAGTGATAGGCAGAGATATTGCGTCTGGATTCTGTCTGTTCCCCGAATTCTGTGGCATGTTAATTCCCACATTATGGTTAATCATTATTGGCATGTCTAACTGGTTCTCTGCTATTTGTGTGTACCCCGGCACCTCTTGCATCTGCTTCTGAGGCATCAAAATTTGTGTTGATTCAGCTTGAACCAATGTCGGTCCTTGATAATTCTGTCCTCCCTGCGCCATTAAATCAGAAGTCATTCCCAGATTATGCTCATCACAGCAGCGCCTTTGAACCTGCGGCTGATAATTATCGACAGGATTCAATTTAGGCATGTCAGGATATATCCTCTGAATTCTTGGTATTTGTGGGGCAAAGGGCATATCGGAACTGCTCTGCCTCTGTGATATTCTCAAATTCGGTGTCACATTACCTTGTATTGGTTCTGGAGGGGCAGTGCTAATGCTTGAGCCTCTTTAGCTTTCCACATATGGTGGCGGGCGATCATTTAACAATTGTATAATGAACTCCTCATCGTCTGACTCGTCTGATCTTTTCGAATTTCTGTTGTTTTTTCTATCTCTGGACTGACTCCTGTTTGTTTTACAGGTAGCTTTCCTTCCTTCCGTCTCTGCTTCATCAGTAATTGCTGGAAACAATTTAATTCCCTGCAATACGTCTGATCTCCAAACCTTTTGTGTGCTATCCCATCTAACGTCCGCTAGTGTCTTTTCTACTTTTCTTATTCTTTTGTTGTTGGTTTCTAGCTATTAGCTCCCAAATTGCTAATGCCTCAAACTGTGCTGGTCTTGGAGGTACTTTCATGTCGTATAGCGCGAATCTTAAACTCTCCAAAACTCTTAGATTAAACGACCCATGGATAGGGAACGCTACACTTCCATGTTTTTCTGTTAATTTGCACCATTGCTTTAGCCAAAGACATGGGGCCGTATTTATACTCTGGTTGCGCCGAATTTGCGTCGTTTTTTTCGACGCAAATTCGACGCTAAACTAACGCCAACTAACGCCATATTTATACTATGGCGTTAGACGCTTCGGGCGCCAAAGTGCCCGGAGTGGGCGTCATTTTTTAGCGTGAACCCCTTCCTTGCGTTAATGATATGCAAGGGAGGCGTTCCCGTCTTAAAAAATGACTCCCAGGCCTTTACGTGGTATTTATACTCCCGGGCAAAAATGACGCCCGGGAGTGGGCGTGGCCAAAAACGGCGCTTTTGCGCCGCTTTTTAACGCCTGGGTCAGGCATGGCGTTAAGGGACAAGTGGGCTCAAAATGAGCCCAGAGTGCCCTCCCCTGCCCCCAGGGACCCCCCCTGCCACCCTTGCCCACCCCAGGAGGACACCCAAGGACGGAGGGACCCATCCCATGTACATTAAGGTAAGTCCAGGTAAGTTTTTTTTTTTTTTTTTGTGGCATAGGGGGGCCTGATTTGTGCCCCCCTACATGCCACTATGCCCAATGACCATGCCCAGGGGACAGAAGTCCCCTGGGCATGGCCATTGGGCAAGGGGGCATGACTCCTATCTTTACAATGATAGGAGTCATGTTGATGGGGGATGGGCGTCGAAAAAAAATGGCGCAAGTCGGGTTACGACGATTTTTTCGACGTAACCTGACTTGCCCCATTTTAAGACGCCCATACGCCATTTTCCCCCTACGCCGGCGCTGTCTGGTGTACGTGGTTTTTTTCCACGCACACCAGGCAGCGCCGGTCTGATTGCGCCGTCTAACGCCATTCCATAAATACGGCGCCCGCATGGCGCTTCAGAATGGCGTTAGACGGCGCAAAATTTTTTGACGCTAAACTGCGTTAGCGCAGTTTAGCGTCAAAAAGTATAAATATGGGCCATGGTGCGACACCCTTTTCTTCAATCACAATGTAAGCTGGTGTAACCTCAGGCGGTGTTTCTTCTCCCACATTTGCTTTAATATATACAACTCCCCTCAAGGCACTCTTGAATGCTTTGAAAATTTTAATCTTTCCGTCTTTTATTTTTCTAAGATGTGTAATCAATAAGTGACTTTAATTCCCGGAATACTCTTCGCTTGCCTTTCCCCACCAGTTGCGCTTCACGGACTGCATCCAATCCGTGTGCGACCCTTCTCACCAACCAACCTATCCCAGCGCGGCTCCTAGTGACGTCACACTCACACACTGCGGCTGATAAAGTCCTGCAGCTTGTCCTCCTTCATTCAACTTCACTCAAAACTAATTTACGCAATATATCGCGAGCACTAACCAAAAAGAAGAAAACAAATCTGTCGGTTTACTACAGGAAGGGTAATACAATCGCTTCAGAAACCTTAGGGATTTTTCACTAGCCTCGGCAGTTATTCCATCTTTCTCGGTTTCCCGCTCTCGCAAGCAAAATTTGACCCACAAATTTTACTCTCAACTGATCAATGAACTATTCTAGTGCACCTTAGAATTCGTCAAATCTCAAAGTAAAAATTTTTCTTTCATTCTTCAATATTCATACTGACTCGTTGACCACGCCCGATCAACCTATTAAACCGAACAGATTACAACATCAATCAAGTGTCTCATACACTTTTCAACATACTCCGGAGTCTCTTGACCTCTCAGGGCCCGTCTCAACATCAACAACCACGTGGACAATTTTCCTGCACAAAGCGCTACACACATGTGAAGTTCGACGACTTCCCTACTCTCACACTTTGGAGTAACACTCCCTTAAAATCTCTTAACTGGGGTTCGTAACCCCCTAAAATCCTCACAAACTTCTCAATTAATCTGTGGAAATAAGCTGTGCAAGCGCAAAACCCTAACTTCTCTCATACCGTCACTAGAAACGCCAGAAAACATTCTCACGCCTCCATTTCTTCCATTCTCAAGCTCCGAGATTCCAGGAAAGTCATTGGGGATTTAGGGCATCATCATCTCTCCAACTTGTTTTATCAAAGAAAATTCTAACTTGCCTCCGTCTATTGTTCGGATGGGGTCCCAAAGGGCGTAACCATCAATATCTGCTACCATCTACTGATAACGCGTCCAGCCCTTGTAAATTACCTGTACCTGGACACGTTGGAGGTCGGCGAACCTTTTAGCCGAGTTGGGCTCTCCTCATCCTAGAATAGTCGGATCACTTAAATCAATAATCAATAACCATTTTAATCAATATCCAATGCTCAATTTACTAGATCAAACAACACATTAAAATCAATAACAATCGATATCTGACGCAACATGACCTTTCAGTCATGAATAACCACACCAGTTTATTTAAAAGTTAGTGAATTTATTTCCCTATACAGTATTAACAAAGCTAAAACGATATATATGAGTCTCAAAACCAAATGATATATGTATACGAACATTACTAGCTGTCCATAGCGGTGGAAGAAACGTAATTTACGCAAAATCTGAATTATAATGCATTCAGTTATAGCAATACAAATCACTAATATGAGTAATTGAATTTGACTAATTGCATACATCGGTCAGCATGACAAGATTTCAATTCAACATGGTGCGTCAAGTGCATACCTCGACTAACCTCTAATTAGCATTGGCATGTGGGACTTCATGCAAAACGAATTTAGTCAACACAAATTTGAAAAAGTTCTAGCTTGGGCCCTATCAAAAATAGTAGTTGGTACCTAAAAGGAAAAACACAATGCATAATACAATTATCCTTTCATAATTACCAAATACAATCAGCATACAAGGAAAGTCTTCGTCCTTCAGGTACCGGTTCGATCAGCATGGGGCAGTTTTCATAGGGGCAGAGTTAAGGGCAAGTTTCCTTGCGGCGGCAAGGAGAATGGGGCAAAGTTACTGCATGGGCAAGACGGGGCAACATTAAAGTTAAAGTCTCTAGGGTGAGAATTCTTAAAGTCTCTTTCTCTGGAATAGAGAAAAGGGCATCAAGATGTCGTCTAAGATGGCGCCTGGCATTCGGCTTCAAAGATGGCATCAAGGAAAAATGGCTGACTTCTCTTTGTCCAGTGGGTTTAAGTAAGAAACATTCCACAAACTTCAGGGTCTTCCATTGGAGGGTTCATAGGGTGGCTTCAATTTGTCCAATGAAAAATGTGTTTCTCCTAGTACTCATTTATGCATACATTGTCCTTGGAGCCTTGGAACACAAGTTGCAACAAAGTTTGCCAAATATTTCAGTGTCTGTACTTTTATTGTCCGCACCTGCAGAGACTAACCTTGGATCAAAGGGGATGAAACTTGCCTAGCACGAAACCTTGGAGATAAGTATGTTAGTCATCCCTACTGGAAAAATACAACCTTAAAGTAAAATATTCATTTTATTAGTTCAAGGAAAAGCCACACAGTTAGAATTTGAGACTAGGCAACTAGGCCAAAGTCTCTACTAAATTTAAGCTAAGCATAAAGCAGTTTCAATCAAGAAAATCATAAAACACATTTGCAATTATGACGGATTACTACAATTTTCAATTCTTCCTGATTAATTAAGCTTGTTTATAATAATGGCGAACCACTCCGAGGGCACAATTTCCCTCGTTCATTATTTTCTTTACTAAAATCACACTACATTATACGATTTTGGTTACATGATACATGAATATTTGTTAGTCCTTCTTTTTCTGCGTCATCACTAGTCATAGAGAAACTGTATTTGCTACAGGTGTTGTGTCTCCAAAGCCACAGATCAAAAAGACCATCACCAAGAACGTGTTTAAAGTGAAGGGTGGCACCTTCAATTCAGCGTCACAGGCTGGATCATGGTATGGGTGGCATGGAACACAGCCATACATTCAGGTTGGCAGAGTAGTTTTGGGGAGAACTCAGGATGGATTGCTAGTTATGTAAGGCAGACATTGGGCGGCCAGAGTGTAGGCTAGCAGGAGGAGAGGGGTACAGAGTTTGTGGACCAGCAGTTGTGGGGCAAAGACAGGGTGCAGGACAGCTGACAGGCATAGGTGAGGGCAGGAGGGAAGAGATGGAGCTGAAGAAGAGTTGAGGCAGCAGTGGAAGTGGGAGGAGATGAGTAGTGAGGAGCAGGTGCAGTGGGGTGCAGGGCAGGCAGGAGAGAATTTGGGAGTAGTCAGCCAGGAGGGGGATTGGGGAATAGAGTTCAGACAGAAGAGAGTGTGGATGGAGGGGCAGTCCAGTGAAGGTGTGGAAGTGTGGTTTAAGGGGCAGTCCAGTGATGGTGAAGGAGTTGGGCTGGAAGGGCAGAGCTGTGAAGGTGAGGGAGTGTGGCTGGAGGGGGAGTCCAGTGAAGGTGTGGAAGTGTGGTTTAAGGGGCAATCCTGTGATGGTGAAGGAGTTGGACTGGAGGGGCAGAGCTGTGAAGGTGAGAGTTAGGCTGGAGGGGCAGTCTAGTGAAGATGAGGGAGCTGGTGGGACATTCCAATGAAGGTGAGGGAGTGTGGATTGAGGGACAGAGCAGTGAAGATGTGGTAATGTGGCTTGAGGGGCAGTCTAGTGAAAGTGAAGTAGTTGGTCTTGAGGGGCAGTTCATTGAAGGTGAGGGAGTTGGTCTAGAGGAGCAGGCCAGTGAAGGTGGTGGAGTTGGGATGAAGGGGCAGTCCAGTGAAGGAGAGGGATTTAGATTGGAGGGAGGAAATGCGGAGGAAGTTGGGAAGCAGGTGGAGGATCATGAGGAAGAGCGCCTTATGGGGCAAGGTAATAAAAAGAAGAAATTAGGACACCACGTCTCAGATAACAGCACAGAAGTAAAATTAATTTCTTATAAACAGAGTGATTTTTACACATATGCATACAGTATCTGGAAAAATCATATTGTCATCTGCTTAAATTCCCATTTAACCGACAGATACATATGCTAATCTGTACTGAATGTGAAGTAATGTAGTATTGATTGAGCCATCCCTCTTTGTAAACAGATTCCCACCGATCAAGTTCACCTTCAAGTGACCTGTCACCCAATCAGGAAGTTCCAGGCCCAGTCACTCATCAATTACCATCTCTCTGAGTTTTCAAACAAACTTCATGGTGGGTATTTAATGCAAATGGAAAATCCATCCAATCTAGCATGTAGTGGAAAGCCACAATTTCCCGTGATCTTTTACATACCACAGCAAATTCTGATATTTTTTAGGCCAAGGTTGTCACTTCAGAAGTAAGGCCTGAGCATGTGCGGGTACAGGAACTGTCATTAAGACGCATCCACATTTCACCTATAATATGTAGCTTCTTTAGACATTTGCCTATCCAATCCATATGCTCTTGTCTGATCCTAATTCTTAGACAAGTACCTGTCAGTTTCTAAAAACATCACAATTATTCATATGGAATGTGTTCTGAGTGGTGAATAGATTTCCTTGATGATGTATTCCTATTAATTTACCATTTGAATGACAAACATATAAGACTTTTCTGCTGACTTTTTCTGGTATGCATAGTGCTGGTTGGCATGTATGAGGCATTTTTGTAGCACAAATCTAGCCAAAAGGAGCAGGGCGCTCTACATTGTTAAAGACCAGCATAAATTAAGCAAGTAAGAGTAAAGGAAGCTAGACTGTAGGTGGTTAATGCATTGTTATCTTGAGCAATGTGTGTGTGTGCAAAATTACATTCATTGCAATTTCACGAAATGCCACAAGACCTTTGCAACCCCTCCCGATCTTGTGCTGAGATCTGATTGGCTGTCAACACTTCAGCCAGGAAATGTTGGCAGCCATCTTGGGACTCAGAGCTGAGCCCCAGAAAAAAAAGCTAAAAGAAAAAGAAAAGGGGCCAGGGCACAGACACCCTGACCTCGTAGCCCTGGTGGTGGGATCCATTTTTTAAACATTTTCACCACGATTTGCAGCAGATCCTCAGGTCCAGTGAACATTTTTTTTTAAATGAAGTGAAGGGCTTCCGTGCTTTGTCTTTTTGAAGTCCCCTTGTGGGCCAAGTCCTGAGGGTATTCTTTAATAGGAGTACCAGGGGGCCACCTGCCCCCCGCATCCCCAGGGACCTCCACCTTCCTTGGGTGAACCCGAAATGATGTGTGGGGGGCCGCATGCCCCACCACCCCCCCCAGTCTGCCACAGCCCTCAGGACCACTACTTCTCTAGAGCTTCATTACTATTCACTGCGAATGTAGGAGTCTGGCTCAGTTTAGGGTGTACACCTATGGTGTAGCACCCTATATTGAGTTCAGGCAACTCTTAGTGATAGTGAATAGGTGTCCAGATAGCAGAACCTTTCTAGGAGTAGCTAGGGCGAGCAGCTAAAGCTAACCCAGGAAGAATGTAAAGCACTTGCAGTGCCACAGAAGTCACAAGAAAGAACCACACAAGTAGTGCAAAAATAAAGGGCATATTACAGCAAAACTACCAAACTACCATTGGTGTACCTCCCTTAAAATATACACATAAAATAACAAGCAAAAATAGCCTAGAAATATATGAGGCCCTAGGGGAGGGTCAAACCATTTGCTAAAAAAGTGGGATATAAAATTGGAACTCCAAGCAAGGTAAGTGGGGTGGTTAGCTAGGGTATGGGGCCAGATAGAAACATCAGAGTTGAGTACAGTAGGTGACTCCAGCAACCAGGAGGAAGTCACTTACCCACCCAGTTGTCCTATAGGCTAACAGGGAAAGCAGTGGTTGGAGTTTTTGGAAATCAGGACCTTCCCAGCGGACCCTATAAAATCAGCAGACAAGAGGATGAATGGTGTGTGCTCCTACCACAAGATACCCTGAAGACAGGAGTACCTACACCAGAAGCCCAGATGCAGAGGGAAAGCAGGACTCTCTCAGAAGACTTTGGATGCCTCACATTGTCCAGCTGCTGTCATGACCTGTGAACCAGGCCAGTGGAACTCAGCGATGGATTTAGGATGTGGAGGACCTGCAAAAGAAGGGGACAGAATCCAGCACCCAACGAGGTGCCCAGGTGGTGCAGGTGGCAATGCCCACCCTCCTGAAGATGATGTTCCTGCAAGTTTGTGGAAAAAGAAGTGCAGCTGCAGGGTACAGGAGTTGGTGGAGATCCCAGGAGTCACCTATGCGCTGTCGCACGACAGACACCAGATTGCTGGAGGGTCAGTGACCAACCAGGCCACCAACAAGCACCGGCAAGTGCAGTTGGAAGCAGAAGAGAAGTTTGCAAAGTTTTTGGGACCAGCAAAGTCCAGGAGACTCTACAGAGGGGGAGGTGGAGCCCTCAGCACACAGGAAGGCTAAAATAAGTCAATGAAGCCCCCACAAGTGACCCACAGGCACCAGACACAGGGAGTCATACTGAGGCATTATCAGCCCAGCAAAACAGAAGTCCCATGTCGCAGGAGTTGCAGGACAAAAGCTAATCTTTGGTATGCAGAGTGCCGGGGACCAGGGCTTCTTGGAGGTGGAGCTCTCACAACGGAATAGTCACCAAGCCTTGGTAAATTCAACAGTTGCGGTGCACAGGGGAGCCAGTCCAGTGGCAGGAGCAAGGACTTACAGTCTCCCAACTTAGAAGACAAGCAGGATCCAGAGGAGGTCACAGACTCACCACCCATGTTTCAGGATCTTCAGATGTCCAGAGACAGCACACCCCACCAATCGGTCAAAGATGCCTTGAGGTGCCTGCAGTTGCAGGGGAGTAACTCCTTTGCTCCAAGGAAGTTTCCTTCTTGCTTCCTGGTGCAACTAGAGTCCTTGTGACCCTGGAGGATGCACATCCTTGGACGTTGCAGAATTCTTACGGGATCCGGAGATACAATGTTGCAGTGGGAGTCTTAAAATCAGAAGCAAACTTGTTTGGTTCCAGGTGAAGACCAGCAGCATTTTCAGAGGCCAGGGGAAGGAGATGTCTTGCAGAGAGTTCATTCTAGACTCTTGCTTGGTGAATCTGAACCAGGGGTTCCTGAACTGGTGCAAACCGGATTTTGCAAGGAGGGCACCAAATGTATCCTTCAAAGCTGTATGGTGGCGCTCAGAGGTCACTCCATCCCAGCCCTTAGACACCTAATACACAGGTAGAGGTGGTCATGTCTCTCCCTTGCAGGAAATCCTTTCTTCTGCTTCTCCAGCCTGAGCCTTGCTAATCAGCAGGAGGGCAGAACACTGTCTGGGGTCAGCAGCAGCACAGGCTTGCAGCTGAACCCCCTAAGGCTGCACAGGCAGAACTGGGGGATCCCCTTGCGAACCTCCCGAGTACAGGCTATCATGCAACTAACACTGGAACCGGTGTAGTTGCATGATTCCAACATGTTTGATACCAAACTTGCATAGGTTTGGAGTAGCCAATATGTGATTGGACCACTCGTGTTGATCAGTGTCCACTACATTCCTTAAGATGGTTTCCCAACACTTACAGAGTCCAAAAATGTGCCTGGGGTCTGTAGATGTACCCTTCTCATGCAGGTGTACCCTCTCACTTAGAGTCATGCACCCTGCCCTTGGGCTGCAGGTCCTACCCCAGTGGTGACTTATAGGGTCTCAGTGCAGTGGTTAGGTTTGGCAATGAAAGTGTGCATGCACCCTTTCACGCAGACTACAATGGAAGGCCTGCAGTCAAGGTTTGCATGGGCTCCAATGGGTGGCACAATGCGTGCTGCAGCCTATAGGTGACCCCTGGTGTAGCAATGTCGTGGGTACCTAGGTACCATATTCTAGGGACTTACATGGGTGTACCAGTATGCCATTTGTGGATGTGAAAGGTAACCAACAACTAATCTTAGGGGAGAGAACACTGCCACTGGGGTCCTGGTTAGCAGGAACCCAGTGAACTACAGTCCAAGCACACTGACATCAGGCAAAAAGTGGAGGTAACTATGACAGAAAGATGCCACTTTTCCTACAGCGGGGGGCCATGCGAGCCCCCGCTGCCCCATGATCCAAGACCTCCCCAGGGCACAGATGAAGAAAACCCCCCCTATGTCCTTGTGAACCCACCCCCAAGACATAGCTGTTTGCTGTGGCTTGGCTGCAGCCAAGTCACTGCAAACACTCTGCTTTTTGACAGCGGGACCTGTCAGACAGGTCCCGCTGTCAAAAGCGGTGTTTTATCTCTGTTCCCTGCATGCAGATATGCATGCAGGGAAGTGAGATGAAAGCTTTGCTTCAATAACCATGTTTCTTTTTTTAGCTCTTTATGGGCTAACTCAAGGCCTCCCCTGCTGTCCATGACCATTGTTTTAATTTATTTATTTTGATATATATTTACAGGCTATGTGGGACTGCCAGGGGAGTCTCAAGGTCGCCCCTGCAGTCCCATTGCTTCAGATAGCACCTCGTGCCCTAAGGTAACTATAACTTGCACCCTCAACACAAATCATGGCACTCATGACGTATTTGATAACATCATTGATAATATCAACGTACTAGTTGCAGAAAGTTTTTGACAAAAAAACTTTGTATGACGGGGGTGCGAGTTATAGTTGCCTTAGGGCAAGAGTTCTTGTTACTTGAGGTAACTCTAACTCTAACTGGTGAATTTCTATGGTTTCGTACATTTAAAATGTAATCCTACATATAACGTCCCTGTAACCTTTGTTTTTGAAGTAAATTTCTATGTTTTTTTTAAAATTCTGTTTCCTAACCATAATGTCCCTGTAACCTTAGTTGTTTCAGTGAATATATAAACACACACACACATATGTATATATATTTCTGATGGATACAACTACCTGTGGATTCCTCACCTAATGAATTCTCCCAACGCGCCAGTATGCAACAGAGGTTTTTTCCTAGCACTCCACGTCACAATTGCTCAGCTCTGCACGTGACTCTGTCTGACATCATCGCAACCATAAGAAGTCCTCGTGGGCGTGCTGACGTCAGTTCCCTTTTTTCCGCGCCTTCGACGCTAATAGTTTTCTTCCTTTCTGTTGTATCTCCACTGTATCAAGGGAATTATTTTGTAGTGCTAATATGTCTCCACCGAAGAAATCTGGGTTTAAACCTTGTAGCGAGTGCAGGGGCCATATGTTGGTGACGGATCTTCACAAGAACTGCCTCTGATGTTATAGCTCGGATCACGACATGGAAGGTTGCTCGTCCTGCCAAGGTATGAACCCAAAGGCTCTGAAAGAGAGAGATGCAAAGCTCTTTATGTCAAAGGCTAAGAAGGAGAAAAGAGGTCGTCGAAGATTGAGGACACCTTACATTCGTCACACAGGTCATCGAGGTCTCATAAGAAGCGACATCGACAGCATGAGTCACGGTGCTGCTCATTCCGAGATCGGTCGGTGTCTCTGACTTCAAGGTCATGACACCGAATGACTTGGGAAGTCAGCCCCACTGTGACTCCACAAGCACAGTCACCTGAGGCATCTCCAGTGCCAACTTTGATTCTGATCTCAGAGTCGCCTGCAAGTCCAACAGCTCACTTTTTCCCTGCAACCACCCACGCTCAGGAGTTTGGGGCTCGAGCACCAGATCCAGCACAGCCACCGCAAGGGGAACAACAGTATCCTGCCTTTCTGGATCTGGGAGCGGATCCACCTTTGTTCCTCAATGCTCTGTTTAGCATTTTTAATAGTGCAATGGTGCCCTCTGGTGCACATGCTGGTCCTACGGATCCGATGGCTTTTATGCTGGGGTTGGTGGCGCTGTCTAAGCAGGCTCCATTTATGCCCTTTTTACCAGCAACACCTTTCGATGGTATTGGCACGGTGTCAAGGATGTCGCCACCTCTACCCCAGATGACGGCGCCAGATCTCAACACTCTACTTCGTTGCGGAGTGTGGATTCGCCACCTCCTCCGCCAATGTTGCCATCTTCAACAAAGGCCGTGTCGTTGACATCGATGAATGTTCTATTGATGCCTCATTTGGCATCTAGGCTGAGGTCTGGAAGGAAAGCCTTGAGACTTCTAGAAGAGCAGCAGTATCTAGAGGAACAACAATGACACCAACAGTTGGAAGAAGAAGTACTCCCTAGGCCTTCAAATGATTTCCAGGGATTAGATTCTGCTAGTGGGTTGGATATGTCCCCTGAGTGGGAGCTTTTATCCCCTGGAGGTGAACTCTCTGCAGAAGCGACTACCTACCATAGGGTGATAAGGAAGGCAGCAGAATTTTGGGATTTGCCACTGCCTGCATCAGCGTTAAAAACCAATATTCTGACGGAGGTTTTACATCCATTAGCTTCCTCTTCAGAACCCCTGCTTCCATTCAATGATGCTTTAATGGAGCCCATATTAAAGATATGGAAGAAACCGGTTACTACACCTGCGGTTTCAAAGGCTGTAGCCAGAAGGTGCACGGTGGCTCTAGGTGATCCACAGTTTTTGTCCCAACACTCAATGCTGGAAAGCCTGGTGGTACAAGCTTCTTGTTCTTCTAGGTCAGCTCCAGGAACATTCCCTACAACACCATCTGATAGGGAGTCAAAGTGCATGTAGCAATCGGCAAAGAAGTGCTTCTTCTCGGGAAGCATGGATTTTAAATCGCTGAATGCAACCTGTGTACTGGGGAGATACATTTATGCCCTAATGGATAGAGCAAAGGAGGTAGTCCCTAAATTGCCGCAGGAAGTTCAGGAACATTTTAGTGAACTGTTGCAGGACAGCCAAGCGGCAGCTAAGCAGGTGATTCAGTCAGGGCTGGACACTCAGTTTCTAGAGTCATGGGGACTTCCATTGCGACTAGGAGGCATGCTTGGACAGAGGTTCTGGGTTTTCCTCTGATGTGCAGGCTACATTGATGGACCTCCCATTTGATGGTTCAAGACTATTTGGAGCAAAGGCGAACTCAGTCTTGGAAAGGTTCAAGGATAGCAGAGCCACTGCAATATCTTTGGGCCTTCAAGCTTCTTCTACGCCCTTCAGACCTTTCCACAGATTCATAGAGTTTGGCCGTGGATCATCCATTCTTGGGAGGCAGCAGTCCCACGTCCAACAGCCTGCCAATCCTCTCTATAGGCCCTATAGGGGTCTACAGAATGCGGGGAGCCATCCAGCAGCCTCTTCATCCTCCGGGGAGTCCAGTCAGGGAAGCAGCCCTAGTTCCTCTACCTTTTACCAGCATGTCCTACCCATGGGTGGAAGGCTGTTACATTTTCTCCACGAGTGGAAGTTAATAACATCAGACTCTTGAGCATAGTGGGAAAAGGTTATGCCCTTCCCTTTTGGGAGTCCTCCCCTTCCCTCCCCATCATTCATTTTGCTCAGAAGAGCATCTCCTGTTGCTTCAGTAGGAGGTGCACACCCTTTTGTTAAAAGGTGCAGTGGAGTTGGTTCTGGAGGAGAAAAGGGGTGTCAGGGAGGTTATTCCTGATTCCCAAGAAGGATGGTCGATTGTGGCCTATCCTGGATCTGAGGATTTTGAATTTGTTCCTCAGGCAGGAAAAGTTCAAAATTTTGATCCCATCACAGATGCTTTTCGCGTTGAACAAGGAAGACTGGATGGTGTCTATCGACTTGCAGGATGCTTTTATCTTGATTTTTTATGGCTCTGAAGTGTTGTAAGAACCTGACTTTTAACTTGTGAATGGTACTTCCAATGTATTTTTTATGACATCCACATTCAATTACATAAATCACAAATTCAGTGTCACATGTGATTTGATCTTTACATATATACATATCTATGTGTATTTGATTGTTATATATATATATTTGTATAAAGAATTGTTTTAACCCCTTCGCTGCCACGCCTTTTCCCCCTGAGGTGCCAAGCCTTTTTTTGGCTGTTTGGGGCAGTTCGCGCTTATGCCCTGATAACTTTTTGTCCACATAAACTACCAATGCCAAATTTGTGTCCCTTTTTAACAACATCCTAAGGATTCTAGAGGTACCCAGAGTTTTTGGGTTCCCCCTAAGGAGACCAAGAAATTTGCCAAAATACAGTGAAAAGTTTGTTTTTTTAATAAAAAGAGAAAAAAGGACTGCAGAAGAAGGCTTGTGGGTTTTCTTCCCTGAAAATGGCATCAACAAGGGTTTGCCGTGCTAAAATCACCATCCTACCAGCTTTCAGGAACAGGCAGACTTGAATCAGAAATCCCAATTTTTCAACACAATTTTGGCATTTTACTGGGACATACCCCATTTTTACTATTTTTTGTGCTCTCAGCCTTCTTCCAGTTAATGACAGAAATTAGTGTGAAACCAGTGCTGGATCCCAGAAAGCTAAGCATTTCTGAAAAGTAGACACAATTCTGAATTCTGCAAAGGGTAATTTGTGTAGATCATACAAGGGTTTCCTACAGAAAATAACAGCTGAATTGAAAAAATATTGAAATTGAGGTGAAAGAAACAGCCATTTTCTCCACATTTCACTCTGTAACTTTTTCCTGCAATGTCAGATTTTTGAAAGAAATATACTGTTATGTCTGCTGAACTCTTTTGGTTGCGGGGATATATAGGGCTTGTAGCTTCATCTAGAACCCTAGGTACCTAGAGCCAATACATAAGCTGCACCTTGCAATGGGTTTTCATTCTACACCAGGTATAAAGCAATTCATTTGCTTAAATATAAGGAGTGAAAAATAGGTATCAAGAAAACCTTTGTATTTCCAAAATGGGCACAAGATAAGGTGTTGAGAAGCAGTAGTTATTTGCACATCACTGAATTCTGGGGTGCCCATACTAGCATGTGAATTACAGGGCATTTCTCAAATAGACGTCTTTTTTATACACTGTCTTACATTTGGAAGGAAAAAATGTAGAAAAAGACAAGGGGCAATAACACTTGTTTTGCTATTCTGTGTTCCCCGAGGTGTCCCGATAAAAATGGTACCTCACTTGCATGGGTAGGGTTAATGCTCGCGACAGGAAACGCAACATGGACACATCACATTTTTACATTGACATCTGACGTGTTTTTTGCAAAGTGCCTAGGTGTAGATTTTGGTCTCTAGTTCAGCCAGCACCTAGGGAACCCTACCAAACCTGCGCATTTTTTAAAACTAGACACCTAGAGGAATCCAATATGGGTGACTTGTGGGGCTATCACCAGGTTCTGTTACCCAGAATCCTTTGCAAACGTAAAGATTTGGCCTAAAAAACACTTTTTCCCTCACATTTCAGTGACAGAAAGTTCTGGAATCTGAGAGGAGCCACAAATTTCATTCCACCCAGCGTTCCCCCAAGTCTCCTTATAAAAATGGTACCTCAATGCGTGGGTAGGCCTAACACCCACAACAGAAAATGCCCCAAAACACAATGTGGACACATCACATTTTCCCAAAGAAAACACAGCTGTTTTTCACAAAGTGCCTAGCTGTGGATTTTGGCCTCTAGCTCAGCTGGAACATATGGAAACCTACCAAACCTGCTCATTTTTTAATACTAGACACCTAGGGGAATCCAAGATGGGGTGACTTGTGGGGCTCTCACAAGGTTCTGTTACCCATAATCCTTTGCAAACCTCAAAATTTGGCCAAAAAAACCCACTTTTTCCTATCATTTCGGTGACAGAAAGTTCTGGAATCTTAAAGGAGCCACAAATTTCCTTCCACCCAGCGTTCCTCCAAGTCTCTTGATAGTAATGGTACCTAACTTGTGTTGGTGGGCCTAGTGCCCACGACAGGATGTGCCCCAAAACACAACGTGGACACATCACATTTTCTCAAAGAAAAACAGAGCTGTTTTTTGCAAAGTGCCTAGCTGTGGATTTTGGCCTCTTGCTCATCCGGCACCTAAGGACACCTACCAAAACTGTGCATTTTTGAAAACTAGACACCTAGGGGAATCCAAGATGGGGTGACCTGTGGGGCTCTCACCAGGTTCTGTTACCCAGAATCCTTTGCAAATCTCACAATGTGGCCCAAAAAATACTTTTTCCTCACATTTTGGTGACAGAAAGTTCCGGAATCTGAGAGGAGCCACAAATTTACTTCCACCCAGCATTCCCCCAAGTCTCCAGATAAAAATGGTACCTCACTTGTGTGGGTAGGTCTAGTGCTCGCGACAGGAAATGCCCCAAAACACTATCTGAACACATCAAAATTATCAAATTCAAAACTGCCTGTTTTTGCGGGGGGACCTGCGTTTTTGGTCCTGGGCTCAGCAGCCATCTAGTGAAAACTACCAAACCCAGACATTTCTGACAACTAGACCCCCCAGGGAGTCCTGAGAGGTGTGACTTGTGTGGATCCCCCAAAGGTTTCTTACCCACAATCCTCAGCAAACCTCAAATTTAGCTAAATAATCAAAATTTTCCCACATTTCTGTGTGGGATCACAGCAGCAGGACAAAGTTCTTACCACTCAACGTTCCCCTTAGTCTCCCGGTAATAATGATACCTCACTTGTGTAGGTGGGCCAAGTGCCTGTGACAGGGTAGAGCCAAAAACATGTCAAAATTTAGGGGAAACCAAAGCGGGTCCAAAAGGGCAGTTTGAAATAAACATTTTTAGGCTGACAAGTGCAGCAGAATTTTTATCGGTATAGATGAGACAATGTTGGGTGGTAGGAATTTTTGTGGATTCCTGCAGATTCCGGAATGTTCCATCACAAAAATGTAAGAAAAATGTGTGATTTCCATCAAAGTTGGAGGTTTGCAGGGCATTGTGGATAAGAAAATGATGTGGGGTGCATGTGAAGCACACCACCCTGGAATCAACCAGATGTTTAGTTTTCAAAAGTGCCTAGGTCTTGTGGATTTTTCTACATGGCAGCGTCCCAAAGTAAAAAAAGTTCAGCCCTCACAATTCCAAGTGGGACAATTTTGAGAGTTAGCCAAGCTCTGATGGCCCAAATGTAAAACCAAAACCCAAAATAATCAAAGGTCCTCTTGCTTACCGTGGGGAAAGATGTTTTAGTGTGCGGGGGAGAGCTGAAAGACTGTTACCCCTTTCAGTTGGGGTCGGGCATAACCAGGCCCATACTGGTTGGTAGCCACAAGCCCACTATTTTGTGTTTTTTTTAAAATTCCCTAGCATCTAGTAGTCTTTCTGCCCCGGGGTGTGGATCAGGGGTAATTGCCAAATCTGCCCACTGGTGGGCAGAACAACACTGGCCTCATTTATTTGGGGTGGGGGTATGGCCATACCCCCACCCTCTTATTTTGAAAAAAAAAATCTTACCTGGTCTCTAGTGGGGTTTCTGCCCCCCTTGGGGGCAGATTGGCCTAACAAAAATAGGCTGATCTTCCCCCAAGGGGGGCAGAAATGGCCTAAATACAATTTGCCCCCCAGGGGAGCAACCCTTGCCTAAGGGGTTGCGCCCCATACATAAAAATATAAAGTAAATAAACAAAATGTATATCCCTAGTGTCAAGAGGTTTCTGCCCCCCAGGGGGCAGATCGGCCTAATTATATTAGGCCGATCTGCCTCCAGGGGGGCAGAAAAGGCCTAAAAATATCCCCCCCCCCGGGGAGCGGCCCTTGCCTAAGGGGCTGCTCCCCATATGCGTAAGTATGAAAAAAACAAAAACAATTATACCCGGTGTCTAAGGGTTTTCTCCCCCCCCCCCCTCCGGGGGCAGAAATGGCCTAAAAATGATTTGGCCCCCTGGGGAGCAGCCCTTGCCTGAGGGGCCACTCCCCTCTTAACAATTACCTATAAAAAACAATTCCCTGGTGTCTAGTGGGCATTTCAGCTGCCTGATCGCATCGCGATCGGGCAGCAGAAATGCTTACAGAGACATGAAAGGAAAGGAAAGGCCTTACCTTTCCTTTCATGATTCTGCCAGCCTCCTCCTCCCGAGCGGAAGAGAAATGCTAAGCATTTCTCTTCTGCATGCTTGCAGCGCAATGGGAGGTTACCTCTGATGAGGTCAGCACGCGATCACGTGCTGAAGTCATCAGATGTCACTGGGGGTGTCAGGGGGGGTCAGGGTTGAAGGGGAAGCGATTCCCCTTCCAGCCCTGCCCTAGGAGGGGGGTGGCTCTCGGGGGGAGCGCTAGCGCTTCCCCCGAGGTCCTGTACCTGGAGGTAATGGTTACGTCCGTGGCATCTGAGAGGTGTAGCCACGGACGTAACCATTGAATCCATGGTGGGCAACAGGTTAATCTGTAAATATATATATATAAATATATATTGAGTTGGCACATGTTGTGCTTGTCATGTTGGTATTCACATGTTTGCCTCGAAGGCACTGTAAAAATGGTGAAACTGACGTCACCACGCTGACTAGGACTTCTTATGGCTCCGATGATGTCAGACAAAGCTGCGTGCGGAGCCAAGCAATTGTGACGTCCTTGTCGACATGGAGAGCTAGAAGAAAATTTACATGAAATGCTGGTGCATCGGGTTAATTCATAAGGTGAGGAATCCACAGGTAGCTACTGTATACCCCAGAAAAAGCATTACCGAAGGTAAGTAGGTAATTAACTTGCATATATATATATATATATATATATATATATATATATATATATATATATATATATATATAATGTACTGCCATGGCAATATTGTCATTATGGAAATGGATAACTATAGACAGGAGGCGCAGCGACAATTAACCAACGAGAGCCATTATGAGAAGCTGTGCACTAATCCCATTGGACAATATCAGAAGATATATCATGATTTGCTAGAACATTGGTTTGCTGACCATCTGATTGATCATATTGATAATTTGTATTTAAAAACTGATTTTCCCAAAATTCTCTACATCTACTTTCTGCCACAATTTAAAAAAAATGCACAACATCCCCCCTGGGTGACCCATTGTGAGCATCAACTTGTTTCTTTTGGAAAATACTTCGAGATATTTGGATCTTTTCTTATGTCCCTATGTAACTGAATTACCATCTTATCTGTGTGATACTAATGATTTTTTAGCTAAAATTCACAATATTCTGTGGCAGAAAAGTTACTTGATGGTCACGATGGATGTTGCATCACTCTATACATCGATAAAGCATGGGTTTGGCATGGAAACATGCAGATACTTTCTTAAAACATGTCCCTTAGAATTTCTACAACACAGTGAGATGCTTATGTCCATGTTATTGTTCTGCTTGACACATAGGTGGTCATTACTACCCTGGCGGACGGTGTTAAAGCTGCGGAAACACCGCAAACAGGCCGGCGGACCAAAAAAGGGAATTATGACCCTGACGGAAACCGCCAACAAAGACAGCCACTTTAACACACCGCCCACCACGGCAGTGCAAACAAGTAGCGCGGCGGTCCCCGCCAACAGACAGGCGGGAGACAATGTACCGCCCACAGTATTACAACCCGCCAATCCGCCACCTTTTCCGGGGCGGATTCTCCGTGGATAAAAACACAGCGGAAACAGCTTTTGCTATGGGAAAACGCTCACCTGAACACATCCCACGAGGAACGAGGATTCCATGGAGCCGGAACTCAAAATACTACCTGCCCTTGTGTTTCTGCTCCTCTACGACCAACAGCTACGTAGGCGCCGAAGACAATGGTGAGTACTGCACCTATGACATAGGGGAGGGGGGGAGGCAAAAGTTAGGGGGACACCCACCAAACACCCCCACCCCCCCCTCGCATATTACAATATACACACCAATGCATTCACAAAAATCACAGTAACAACCCACAATCCCCCCGGAAGAATGAAAAGACAATGCGAAATTCGGTCAAACATTGTAATGTGGCAATATACATGTCATACAAAAATACACAGATATATATTTGAAAATCAGTCAGAATTATATACAATATGAGAAGTAGTGCAGATATGTACACAACAATGTCCGTGCACCAACAGTCCAAAAATGCATGGGCGAGCCCCACAAAGGATACCTGACCACAATCGGAGAGAACACTGCCGGGGCATCAGATAGAAATACTACAGGCACCTCAGGGGGAAAGGAAGGGGGGGCACCTCAGCCGGATGACTGCAAAGCCAGATCCACGACGGGGCTCCATGCTCATTGATGTATCCTGGGGAGTGCAAAGCCACAGTCTCTCAAGTCTCTACAGTGGGTGGGGTGCCCACTGTGCCATCCTGGGGAGTGCAAAGCCACAGTCTCTCAAGTCTCTACAGTGGGTGGGGTGCCCACTGTTCCATCCTGGGGAGTGCAAAGCCACAGTCTCTCAAGTCTCTACAGTGGGTGGGGTGCCCACTGTTCCATCCTGGGGAGTGCAAAGCCACAGTCTTTCAAGTCTCCACAGTCTCTCAAGTCTCTACAGTGGGTGGGGTGCCCACTGTTCCATCCTGGGGAGTGCAAAGTCACAGTCTTTCAAGTCTCTACAGTGGGTGGGGTGCCCACTGTGCCATCCTGGGGAGTGCAAAGCCACAGTCTCTCAAGTCTCTACAGTGGGTGGGGTGCCCACTGTTCCATCCTGGGGAGTGCAAAGCCACAGTCACTCAAGTAGATGCAGGTCTCTAGTGGTACTGGGGGGGACTGGTGCCCAGACTGGACGAGTCTCCCCGTGAAAGTTCCTGTCCTGTCACTGTCCCAGCTGCACATGGGATAAGGATGCTTGATGTGGCGGCCCATTCATTCCTACCCGGTGCTTGCCCTGTTCAGCGGTGCTTTGCCATGGCGGTCTTTGCCCTGTTCAGCGGTGCTTTGCCATGGCGGTCTTTGCCCTGTTAAGCGGTGCTTTGCCATGGCAGTCTTTGCCCTGTTCAGCTGTGCTTTGCCATGGCGATCTTCGCCCTGTTCAATGGTGCTTTGCCATGGCGGTCTTTGCCCTGTTCAGCGGTGCTTTGCCATGGTGGTCTTTGCCCTGTTCAGCGGTGCTTTGCCATTACGGTCTTCGCCCTGGTCAACGGTGCTTTGCCATGGCGGTCTTTGCCCTGTTCAGCGGTGCTTTGCCATGGCGGTCTTCGCCCTGTTCAACGGTGCTTTGCCATGGTGGTCTTTGCCCTGTTCAGCAGTGCTTTGCCATGGCAGTCTTCGCCCTGTTCAACGGTGCTTTGCCATGGCGGTTTTTGCCCTGTTCAGCGGTGCTTTGCCATGGCGGTCTTTGCCCTGTTTAGCGGTGCTTTGCCATGGCGGTCTTCGCCCTGTTCCATGGTGCTTTGCCATGGCGGTCTTTGCCCTGTTCAGCGGTGCTTTGCCATGGCGGTTCTGCTACGGACATTGGTGTGTGGCATGATGTTCCATTATTGCCCAGCAGGGCTGTGGCAGCCGGGGCCCTCCAGGGCACTGACTCCGGCGGTGGTCTCCTGACCAGTGACGATACTTGGGCCCTCCTGGGCTGTCACTCTGGTGGTGGTCTCCTGACCAGTGACGATACTTGGGCCCTCCTGGGCTGTCACTCTGGCGGTGGTCTCCTGACCAGTGACGATACTTGGGCCCTCCTGGGCTGTCACTCTGGCGGTGGTCTTCTGACCAGTGACGATACTTGGGCTCACCTGGGCTGTGACTCTGGCGGTGGTCTCCTGACCAGTGACGATAATTGGGCCCTCCTGGGCTGTCACTCTGGCGGTGGTCTCCTGACCAGTGACGACGGTGCTGGCGGTTGTGTGTCGACCGCCGGAAATGATGGCGCACTTCTCCGCTGTGACACTCACAACAGTCTGGGCAGACTTCCTCTGGCCCTTTAACAACTTTGGTGGAGTCACAGCTGACTCTCCAATCCCCTTGGAACACATGTCAGTTGTTTTCCGACCAGGAGTCTTAACACGGTCCCGTCGCCCACTCTCCAATTTTAGAGCCTTTACAGGGGGTGGGCTGCCAGAGCCTTGGCTCTGGGTCCTACTGCCTGCCTTGGTGGCCGGTGCACTCCACAAACCTTGAACAGTCACCACTGGTATTGGAGGCTTTTTGGCTGAGGTGCTACGACGGGACTGATGAATTGGAGAGGGTGGGGTGGGGGCAAAAAGGTCACCTTTACAGAGGGACAGTTTCTGACGAACACTGGGATGGGTAGTTGGAGGGGGTCTGGGAGTGGAGGAAGAGGAGGTGGTTGTCGGAGGTGTCACTTTAGGTGTTTTGGGTGCAGGTGCAGGTACTGGAGGCTGTTGTGAGGTGGATGGATGTTGGGTGAGTGATTGCCGGCATTTGGGTACTTTGGGAGGGGGCGTCACAGACACACTGGGAGAGGACACAGGGGACGTGTAAATGGCAGTGGAGGTGGTGAGTGCAGGTGAGCGGCTTGTGGTGCTGGGTGTCCTTGTGCGATTCATGGTGCCTGTAGATGTGGTGCATGCAGGTGTGTGTGTAGACGAGACTGGGAGGGAGGAGGGAGAAGAGGAGGAGGGGGACACAGTGGAGGCAGTGGATGTTGCTGTGTCTGTACGTGGGTGAGGCTTGCGTGAGTGCCTGTGGAGTGTGTGGTGCCTATGTTTGCTTGAGCTACTTGGGTGTGTTGACTTGTGTGCATGCTGGTCTGTAGGTGTGCTTGGGATGGGCTGGGGTACAGGAGATTGGCTCTGGGTGGAGAAAGTTGGAGGGGGGAGGCTAGAGACAGGGACAATGGCTGCCATCAGTGCTGAGGCCAGAGATTGCAGGGTTCGCTGAAGGACAGCCTGACCAGAATGAATGCCCTCCAGGAATGCATTACGGTGTTGCAACTCTCGTTCTACACCCTGGATGGCATTCACAATGGTAGACTGCCCAACAGTGAGTGACCTGAGGAGGTCAATGGCCTCCTCACTGAGGGCAGCAGGGGTGGCTGGGGCAGGGCCTGAGGTGCCTGGGGCGAAGGTGATGCCCACCCTCCTGGGTGAGCGGGCACAGGGCGAACGCTGAGGGGCTGCTGGGAGGGCGGGCTGGTAGGGGAGGTGGTGGCTGTACCTGTAGAGGTGGGGGGCACAGATGGTGCCGCCACCACAAGGGAGCCCCCATCGGCGGACGAGTCCGTGTCGCTGCTTGGTGATCCGGTGGCCGACATGAAGCTCCCCTCGCCCTCCGTCCCACTGGTGCATTCAGAGTCTGTGGTGTGGCCCTCCATGGCCATGTGGGATGCAGCTTCCTCGTGCTCCGGTGCCACTGTACCTCCGCCTGTTGATGCTGATGTACAAAAGGACAGGGAGAGCAGAAAAAGGGGGGGAGACAGAAGAAAGAGAGTTTTAGTGCATGGATTACTGCTACCGTTGGCGGACAAGACAGACGCAACAGCCCCCTGCATTACGCCGTGCTCCTGCCCTCTGCACATGCAATTCCTGGGATATGGCCTACATGGCAATGGTGGACATCTGCGCACATGGATGCCACAGGGACAACTGTACCTCGACTTGGCACTCTGCTGAGGTGGGGTAGAGTGCCAAATTGCCTACATTATGGAGGGGCTTTGCCTACCTAACTCACCCTGGTCTAGGGACACCCACAGCCCACCTCCCCCACCAGACCCCTCCACTAAGCGCAAAGTCAGCAGAATGAGGTTGTACTCACCCCCTTGTGTCTGCTGTGATGCCCTCAAGCGCCCATCCAACTCCGGGTAGGCCACCGCCAGGATCCGGAACATCAGGGGGGTCATGGTGCGACGGGCACCCCTCCCACATTGGGAGGCCATCCCCAGCTGAGCCTCCGCCGTCTTCTTGCTGCAGCGGCGAATGTCATCTCATCTCTTACGGCAGTGGGTGTCCCGTCCCTGGTGGGTCGCCAGGGTCCGGACCTCCTTGGCGATGGCACACCAAATGTCCCTCTTCTGGTGGGCACTGACCTACATGACATGCACAAGGGAAGAAGAGAAGCTATTACCAACTGCACCGTAGATGTAAGTGTCCCCCCTCCCTACCCTTGCCATTTGGCACATGCATTATTGTTCCCTGAACTCTGCCCCCTTCCCTCTTCCAACCAGCCCTCTCCACCCAGGCCTAGCCCATACAACGTGCTCCCTGTGTACTAACCTGTTGGTCTGGAGGACCGTAGAGTAGCGTGTACTGGGGGAGGACCCCGTCTACCAGTTTCTCAAACTCCTGTGCAGTGAAGGCAGGGGCCCTTTCCCCAGACGCAGCAGCCATCATCGCTTCCAGACCGAGGTCACAGCAGCACTTGCAGTGTAGGTCCTCTCCTGCCAAAGGTCAGGTATCTAGTGATTGAACAGATAGAAAATGGCGGTAACGTCTGCGGCGGTGACGTCCGCGGCGGGGCGCATCATCACCGCCGGCGCACCTGTTCATTGGCTCCTGGGACCCATAGGGTCCAATGTTAACCAATGCAGCATTGCGCCGCGGTCTACGACCGCCTACCGCGACGGTGTGCAACGCCAGCGTTGTTACCCCCCAATCCAATTGTCCCAGTTTAGAGGTTAGGCAGCTGCCATTTCAGGGGCCCACATGGCTTCAATTACTACTGCGTCACACATAGCTAGGCCTACACTCTACACACATACAGGAAGGGTTTTGTGAGTGGTGTAGTCTTGTGTGTAATTGTGGGTACATACCTGGAGGAATACTGACTGTTTTTTCGCTGTTGTCCTTCGTAGGCACCGCCAACTGGGACATATGAGAAGATGGCGGAATCCTCTGGTGTACCGACCACTGGTGGACCTGTTGACAATGGAAGAGAGACATGTCATCGTCACCTACCGGTTTGATCGTGCCACAATCCAGGAACTATGTACCGAGTTGGAGCCAGACCAGATGTCACCAATCCGCCATCCGACTGGAATCCCCCCTGACGTGCAGGTGCTGTCAGTGCTCCATTTCCTTGCAAGTGGGTCTTTTCAGACAACAGTGGCCATGGCATCAGGGATGTCCCAGTCTATGTTTTCCAACGTGTTGTCCAGAGTGTTGTTTGCCCTGCTGAAACACGTAAGGAGATACATCATTTTCACTCAGGTGGAGGATTTGCCTACAGTGAAAGGTGACCTCTATGCCCTTGGACATATCCCCAACGTCATCGGTGCCATTGATGGGACCCATGTAGCTCTGGTCCTCCCCCACAGGAGTGAACAGGTGTACAGGAACAGGAAGAGTTATCATTCAATGAATGTCCAGATGGTATGTTTGGCAGACCAGTGCATCTCGCAGGTAAATGCTAAGTTCCCTGGCTCAGTGCATGACGCCTACATCCTGCGGAATAGCAGCATCCCTGATATGATGGGTCAACTCCACAGACACCGTGTATGGCTATTGGGGGACTCTGGTTACCCCAACCTGTCCTGGCTATTGACCCCAGTGAGGAATCCCAGGACCAGGGCAGAGGAACGGTACAATGAGGCCCATGGGCGAACTAGGAGGGTGATCGAACGCACCTTCGGCCTCCTGAAGGCCAGGTTCAGGTGCCTCCATATGACAGGTGGATCCCTATTCTACTCACCGAAGAAGGTGTGCGACATCATCATTGCCTGCTCCATGCTCCATAATTTGGCATTGCGACGCCAGGTGCCTTTTCTGCAGGAGGATGATCCAGATGACGGTGTTGTAGCAGCTGTGGAGTCTGTGGAGCCTGTGGACAGTGATGAGGATGAGGATGAGGAAGAAGGCAACGACAACAGGGAGTCAGTCATACAGCAATATTTCCAGTGAGACACAGGTGAGAAAAATGTCATTTTTACCATTACATTAACTTTCACACGTCTACCTGTATCCTGTTTCTCGATTTAAATCACTATTTGGAAGCTGAGTTGTACCCTTCCATTACGGTTTCACAGGTGTGGTTACCTACGTGTCAACTGCTTGCATCCTTCAAGTGCTTGTGATATGTGACATAGGTATGTTAGCCTTACAATGGTAAACCCATTATGACACTGTCATTGATAATACATATTCAGTAAATAACAGACTGACTCCAGATTGTTTTGTGTTTCAAGGGTGTTTGTTGAAGTGCTCTGAAATGTGAGGGGTTTGTAAAATGAGGATGGGTGATGGTGGAGGAATGTCCATGGCAGAGTCCAGTCTATTTGTCTCACAGGTGCACTGCCCATCTGGGCATAGGAAGTGGAGCTGGTGCAGTTTAAGTATGGACAGGGTAACAAAGTGGGACAGTGGGGTGACAATCAGGGTGGTCTCATTTCCTGGCGGGGGTCTTGCCATCTTGCTCTGTCCTGTTCCTGGATCTCAGGGACCGCTTGCGTGGTGGTTGTCCGTCTGCAGGGGGTGGGGTGCTGGTGTGTTGGTCCTGTGGCGGGGCGTCCTGTCCACTAGCGCCAGGGGAGGTGGTGGGCAGTTCATCGTCCTGGCTAGTGTCAGGGGCCCCTTGGAATGCCACGGTGTCCCTCAAGGTCTGCTGTATGTCCTTCAGCACCCCTACGATGGTGGCCAGGGCGGAGCTGATGGTCCTGAGCTCCTCCCTGAACCCCAAATACAGTTCGTCCTGCAGGCGCAGGGTCTCCTGCAACTTGTCCAGGACTGTGGCCATCGTCTCCTGGGAGTGGTGGTATGCTCCCATGATGGAGGTGAGGGCCTCGTGGAGAGTGGGTTCCCTTGGCCTGTCTGCCCCCTGTTGCACAGCAGCCCTCCGAGTTCCCCTGTGTTCCTGTGCCTCCGTCCCCTGGACCGTGTGCCCACTACCACTGCCCCCAGGTCCCTGTTGTTGTTGGGGTGGCGGGTTATCCTGGGTTCCCTGTAGTGGTGGACACACTGCTGATTGACCTGTCCTGGGTAGGGAGGTTTGGGCCTGCTAGGTGAGTGCTGTGCTGGTGTTACCAGAGGGTGGATGGTCGGTGTTGGGCTGTGCCTGTGCAAGGGGAACCGACTGTCCCGAGGCCCACGATGGTCCGGGCTGGTCATCAGGATCCAGTAGGGTAGAGCTGCTCTCGTCACTGTGGGCCTCTTCTGGGGGTGGAGTGGTGTTGTCTGGACCCTCTGGTGTGGTGACGGTCCTTTGTGTTCCTGCAGGGGCATAAGGGCATGATTATTGCATGTGTGTGTGTAATGGTGTGCAATGGGTGGGTTTTTGTGTACCCCAGTGCAAGCATTCCTGTGTGTGGGTTTGTGTGATGATGGTTGAAGGTGTGTTCTGGGTATGTGCAGTGGGCATGCTTTAGTGAGGGGTGTCCATGCTTAGTTGTGTCATGCAGGGCTTGGTGTTGGGATGGGTGGTTTGTGTTATGGGTAGTTTAGTGAGGATTTGGAGTGATAGGGGAGGGTGTGAGGGTGGGGGTGTGTGATATCATGCAGGTAGGGTGGGGGATATGATAGTTACAAATTGACTTACCAGTGTCCCATCCTCCACCGACTCCTCCGAGGCCCTCTGGATGCATGATGGTCGAGACTTGCTCCTCCCATGTTGTTAGTTGTGGGGGATGAGGTGGGGGTCCGCCGCCAGTCTGCTGTACCGCGATGTTGTGTCTGGAGACCGTTGAACGCACCTTCCCCCGTAGGTCGTTCCACCTCTTCCTGATGTCCTCCCTATTTCTTGGGTGCTGTCCCACGGCGTTCACCTTGTCCACTATTCTGCGCCATAACTCCATCTTCCTGGCTATTGATGTGTGCTGTCCCTGTGAGCCAAATAGCTGTGGCTCTACCTGTAGGATTTCCTCCACCATGACCCTGAGCTCCTCCTCGGAGAAGCGGGGGTGTCTTTGGCGTGACATGGGGTGGTGTGTGTGGGGTGGTGTATGTGGTGATGAGTGTGGTGAGTGTAGTGGTGTGTGGTGTTTTGTGCCTGGATGTTGTGTGGGTGATGGTGTTGTGTGCCTCTGTGTGATGGGGTTGTCTATTCTGTGCTCTCTCTCTGGCCTTCGTTCGTGATTTTTTGGTCGTAGGGGTTTGTGGGTGATGTGGGTGTGTGTTTTATATTGTGTTGGGTGTGTGGGAGTGGTGTGTGTATGTGTATCAGGTGTGTGTATTTGGAATTGTCCAATGTGGCGGTGTTTTGGAGATGTGTGTGTATTTTGAGGGCGGCGGTGTGTACTGCCTATGGAATACCGCGGTTGAAAGACCGCCGTGTGGATTCGTGGGTCGTAATAGCATGGGCGTGTTTCAGTTGGCGTGGAGGAGGAAGATTGGTTTCTGCCAGTTTATCACTGACCTTTGGTGTGGCGGTGTTGTGTGGGTGTCTGAATTTCGGCGGATTCAAAGATGTGTGTCATAATAGCTGTGGCGGAATACCGCCGCAGAGGCGGTGTGTTGGCGGACTTCTGCATGGCGGTAAGCGCCTTTTACCGCCAATGTTGTAATGACCCCCATAATGTTTTCTTGCTTAACAACAAATTCTATCTCCAAAAACAGGGCACAGCTATGGGTGCTTTCTTCGCTCCCACATATGCTAATCTCTATATGGGATGGTAGAAGAAGGAGATAGCCTGGTCAGGCGCATATGATAGGTTCATGGACAAGGTAGTACTATGGGTACATTACATTGATGACCTGTTTTTGATATGGGATGGTGAAGAAGAATTGTTACTTGAATATGTTGGCGTGCACAATAACAACAAGCTAAATATTTACCTTGAAACAGTCTGGAGTAGAGAATCTATTGAGTTTTTGGATGTCCAACTGTTTATCAAAAATGACACATTGGTAACCACTGTTTATCGTAAACCGACAGCATGCAATTCTATACTGCGTGGCAATAGTGGCCATCCAAAAGCTCTCAAGTGGAGCATACCCTATAGTCAATTCCTGTGGGCGCGCAGGATATGTTCTGATGATGATGGCTTTAAGGTAGCTAAGGAAGATATGATCCAAAGATTTTTGAAGAGGGGGTTTTCCCTATAAAATTCTGATTGATGCCTGTAACAGGGTTAAAAGTAAAAACAGAGACAAATTACTCTTCAAGAATATAGCAAAATTGGATAACTCTGATTCGGATCTTTCTCCCCCAGGTTGTTTCTGGAATTTAATCAACAACACATGATTCTCAGAAACATCTTACAGCGTAATTGGCATATTTTACAACAAGACCCTGAAATTAAGGGTAAGATTGGTCAACATCCCCAGATCACTTTTCCCAAGACCAGTTCTTTGGGAGATCGTCTGACAAGAAGTTTATTTACTCCCAAAAACAATAGGTCTTGGTTGTCTAAGAAAAGTTTAGGATTTTTCAAATGTGGCCATTGCAAGGCCTGCAACTTTGTACTGAACATTCAAGAATATCCCATATTTGATGGGAGAAAATGTGAGATTAAAGAAAGAATCACTTATGATACTCAATATGCCATATACGTGATTGAATGTGGCTGCAACAAGAAATATGTTGGCAGCACCATTCATAAACTCAAAATAAGATTTCTACAACATCTTAGAGCCATTAGGAATCAGGACAGAACCTATCCCTTGCCCAAACATTTTTGGGAAGTACATGGAGGTGACTGTAGTACATAGGGTTTCTATGGTATCAAATCTATCAAATTGGACCCGAGAACAGGCAATGGATTATCTGAATTTAAGACAAATGGAATCTAGGATGATCCTTCTATTGGGCTCCAAGAATCCGTGGGGCCACAATCTTGATGCTGAACTCCATGTGCATCTATGATATACTACAATAATAACAGATTAGTTAGATCCTTGTCATCTTTCATTTAATCTATAGTGTCACCAGTAGGTCAATAGGTGTCTTAATATTTATATATTGATGCTACGTCCTCATTAGTCAGATTCTCAATTCCGATGATGTACACACTCTTGTTTCTGCATTTGCACTTTTTTGCATTAGTGTTTTTATTTAACACACACAAGCACTTTATTTGCACGTTGCACTTTGGGTACTGGCCTGTGAGTCCATTTATAAATTAGCTGTGATCTCTATTCCACACTGCAGTTATGAGAGGGAATAGTCTGGTGATTTAGTCCATGACAGCAAGGGATATTTTGATGTAAAACCACGGTGGGGTGTATTTATTTATACTTTTATATAAAAAAAAAAAACTGTTAGTTTAGATACCCCTGATGTAGAGTGATTGATACATCTCTTTAACCAACAGGAGATTTTCTTGCTTAATTAGATTATGTGACATATTATGAGATGTTTTTATGCAAGACTACATATTTATAGATTTTTTAATGTAGAATGATATTTTGCAAACAAAACTTCTCAGATAAGATCATGTTCACACGTGTGAGAAAAACAGATCTTTTATGTGGTATAATTTTTTATGCCTAAAGAAAATCGTTTTTATGTGCTAATATATATTAATCTATTTCTTAAGGTGACAAATAATTGCTTGGGAAGATGGTTGTATACAATAAGCTCTTATATGTTAAATTATGTTATAAGATATATATGTTCAACATTAACATTGCAGGGGAATTTATATGTGAACACCATTGGATTTACATGACTAAATTGCACATAAACTCTATGAATTACCAGATATGTAAATCATCTTGAAATATTTGTATAGCTAGAGATCGACTGATATATTCATTCAAAGATGGCTGCCGCCTTTGTGAATACAAAGGTATAATGGAAGTAGATGATGGCTCACGGGCGGCACCTTCATAATGGTGGTTTGTGAAGGGGGAAACATGTCCGGTTGAAGGCGTTTGCCGAAACACGTTGACAGTTTCAATGGGTGATAGCATTCCTTTCATATAATGCGTACAATAAAGCAGATAAATCCTTAGGAAAGATTTTCTGAATCGCGTTTCCCCTGTACGCGTTACAGCTGGCACACCGAGGAGATTGCGCGTGGATTTACTATACGGGCAGAACCAAGTTTTGTTGGAACACGCAGGACCGCATCAGATTGTTGGGAAGGATCCAAGTGCGACGGACTCACGATAGGATTTGTTTTGTTTTTTGGGGGGTCGGAGGGCACCCACAGTGCACCGAACCCCTACCCGAGGTCATGGGAGTTTTCTCCCGATCCCATTGATGTTGGTCCGGGCAAGACCCGTTCCTTTGATGGTTGAAGCCCGGCGTATCGAATGATACTGAGGCCCATATTTATACTTTTTGACGCAAACCAGCGCCGGCGCTGGTTTGTGTCAAAAAGTTTACCGCCGGCTAACCCCATTCCTACGAGCCATGCGGGCGCCTTATTTAAAGATTGACATTAGCCGGCACTGCGGACTGGTCTGAGTAAAAATAAATTACTCAAACCAGGCAGCGCCAGCATAGGGGAAAATGGATGTTGTGCGTCAGAAAATGGTGCAAGTCAGGTTTGAGGCAAAAATCATGCCTCAGTGACAGCAACTCCTCCTCTCATGGGAGCTTCCTTGCCGTGGCGGGCACCTCTGTGCCCACCGCATCAACAGGTACAGCCGTCACCCCCCTACCAGCACCGCCCTCCCAGCAGCCCCTCATCGAGTTTCGATTTTGAATGCCATCCAGGGTGTTGAGAGGCATTTGGAGCAAACAAATGCATCCCTGGAGGGCATTCATTCTGGCCAGGCGGCCCAACAGAGAGGATTTCAGGCTCTGGCCTCAGCACTGATGGCAGCCATTGTCCCTGTGTCCAGCCTCCCCCCTCCAACTTCTTCCATCCAGACCCAATCTCCTGTATCTCAGCCTATCCCCAGCACAGCATCTGACAAGCATTCACACTCATCAACACACAAGAGTGGACATGGCAAACATAAGCACCACACATCCCACAGGCACTCACACAAGCACCATCCCCATGCAGACACACCAACAGCCACTGCCTTCACTGTTTCCCCCTCCTCCATTTCCTCCTCCTCCCTCCCTGTCTTGTCTCCACTCACACCTGCATGTACTACATCCTCAGCCACTACCTCCATCACCAGCACGCCCATCACCACACACCGCTCAAGTGTACTCACCACCCCCACTACCATTCACACATCCCCTGTGTCCTCTCCCAGTGTGTCTGTGAGCCCTCCTCCCAAACTACACAAACGCAGGCACACACCCACCCAACAGCAATCCACTGCACAACAGCCTCCAGCCCACGCACCTTCACTCAAATTCAGCAAAGGTACACCTCCTACAACCACTACCTCTTCCTCCACTCCCAAACCCCCTCCATCTTCCCGTCCCAGTGTGTCTAAGAAACCTTTCCTGGCTAACATTGACCTCTTCCCTACACCTCCCCCCCCGTCCTTCCCCTAGGGCCAGGCTGTCCATGTCCCAGCCCAGCACTTCAGCCACCAAATCCTCCAGCACAGTGGTCTCAGCAAGTCCGGTCACATCGCGGCCGCAACCCATCAGGGCTGCCAGTGTGCCACCTAGCGAGGCCAAGGAGCAGGCCATTCCGCCACCTGCCAAGGTGAAGAAGGTGCCCACATGGCGGAGGGAGAAGCCACACCTACCAGCAAGCAAGTGCTCCTCCAAGCCAAAAGGGGACAGTGGCAAGGCACGAGTGGCGACTTGAAAGGTTGGGAAGGGACACAAGCCGAAGAGCAGGTCAGGACAGGGCACGGAGGATCCGGCTAAGGGACCAGAGTCACCCCTTCTGTCAATCACAACACCAACCTGTACAGCGGTGGACACCGCCACCTACACCTGCACCGCCACCTGCACCACCACCAGCACTGCTACAAGCACCACCACCTGCACGTCTGCTGCCTCACCAACAGTCCCCAGCATAAGCCCCAGTGGGCAGCCGTCCGAGGCTGCAGGAGACGTCTTGCTGTGTCCCTCAACAGGTGCAGACACATGCACCACCGCCAGCACCTCCACCACAGACACCCCGCAACGTGCTCAGACAGTGCCACCACAGCTGACATGGAAATCATCCCCAGTAGGCAGCTGTCCGAGGCTGCAGGAGATGTCCTGGACCCTACCTAGCGTACATGAGGCATGACTCCCAGCACTGTTTGTGCCAGCAGGTGACAGGCGAATTCGAAGCAGGGTGGAGTGTGTCTCTGCCTCCATGGAGTATCATGCTACTTGTTCTCAGGCAATATCGTGGCACATACACCCAGGCGAGGAAATGGGACCTGCCACACTGCATGTGAAGCACTCTGGGCACCAAGCCCCCTCCAGAACCAGTGGAGATTCACATCCACTACCTCAGTTCTTGGCAGGATGAAGCACTCTGGGCACCAAGCCCCCTCCAGAACCAGTGGAGAAAGGCATCCACTACCTCAGTCCTTGGCAGGATGAAGCACTCTGGGCACAAACCCCCCTCCAGAACCAGTGGAGACTCACATCCACTACCTCAGTCCTTGGCAGGATGAAGCACTCTGGGCACAAAGCCCCCCCCCCCCCAGAACCAGTGGAGATTCACATCCACTACCTCAGTCCTTGGCAGGATGAAGCACTCTGGGCACCAAGCCCCCTCCAGAACCAGTGGAGATTCACATCCACTTCCTCAGTCCTTGGCAGGATGAAGCACTCTGGGCACCAAGCCCCCTCCAGAACCAGTGGAGAAAGGCATCCACTGCCTCAGTCCTTGGCAGGATGAAGCACTCTGGGCACAAAGCCCCCTCCAGAACCAGTGGAGAAAGGCATCCACTTGAGAGACTGTGGCTTTGCACTCCCCAGGAAAAAGCAGCAGGCAAACCACCCACTGGAGAGACTTCAGATACTGTGGCTTTGCACTCCCCAGGATAAAGCAGTGGGCAAACCGCTCACTGGAGAGACTTAAGAGACTGTGGCTTCACACTCCGCAGGATAAAGCAGTGGGTAAACCACCCACTGGAGAGACTTCAGAGACTGTGGCTTCACACTCCCCAGGATAAAGCAGTGGGCAAACCACCCACTGGACAGACTTGAGAGACTGTGGCTTTGCACTCCCCAGGATAAAGCAGTGGGCAACCCACCCACTGGAGAGACTTGAGAGACTGTGGCTTTGCACTCCCCAGGACCATTCAGTGGGAATGGAGACCCCTGATGGAGCAGTGGCATTGTCCATTCATCCGGCTGAGGTGCCACCCCTCCCCCTTCCCCTGAGGTGCCTGTTCATTTTCCATCAGATGCTCCTGCAGTGTTCTCTCCATTTAGAGTCAGGTATCTTGTGTGGGCTTCACCCATGCATTTTGGGACACTGATCCACGGACAATGATTTAATTAATATCCGGACTTGTGTAGTTGGTGTACATATTTGTATATACTGAGTTTTGATTTTGGCCTATTTGATGTTTAATTGATTACACTTGTTACAATCATTTCCTTTTGTCCTTGATTTCTTCCAGGGGGTGACGGGGTGTAAATGTAATGTTGCTGCATGTATTTGTGTGTATGGTGTTGTGGGTGAGTGTGGGGGTGGGGGTTTTACGTGTTGCGTGTCACTCTCTTTTCCCTCCCCCCTCCCCTGTGTGCTAGGTGCAGTACTCACCGTGGTCGTCGCCGGCGTCTTTGCTGCTCCTGATACAATAGGAGGTAGACCAGCATGGGCAGCACCTGTAGTTCAGGCTCCATGGCGTCCTGGTTTTTCGTAAAGTGTCGAAAGGTGAGTGGTTTCCCTTCAAAGTCCTGTTTCCGCCGTGCTTTTGATGTCATTGGTACCGCCCTGGAAAAGGTGGCGGATAGGTGTGTTGTAATACTGTGGGCGGAACCTTGTGTTCTGCCTGTCTGTTGGCGGTGACCGCCGCGGTGTTTGTTTCTACCGCAGTGGCGGTCGGAGTGTTAAAGTGGCTGTCAACGTTGGCGGTTTCCGCCATGATCGTGATTCCATTTTTTTTTCCGCCGGTCTGTTGGTGGTATTACCGCTGCTTTAACACCGACCGCCAGGGTTGTAATCAGGGCAATAGTCTAGTGATTTAGTCCATGACAGCTAGGGATATTTTGATGTAAAACCATGGTGGGGTATATTTATTTATACTTTTATGTAAAAAAAAAAAATATTTAGTGATTGATACATCTCTTTAACCAACAAGACATTTTCTTGCTTAATTAGATTATGTGACATATTATGAGATGTTTTTATGAAAGACTATATATGTATATATTTTTTAATGTAGAATGATATTTTGCAAATAAAACCTCTCAGATAAGATCATGTTCATACGAGAAAAACAGATCTTTTATGTGGTATAATTTTTTATGCCTAAAGAAAAACGCTTTCATGTGATAATATATATTAATCTATTTCTTAAGGTGACAAATAATTGCTTGGGAAGATGGTTGTATACAATAAGCTCTTATATGTTAAATTATGTTATAAGATATATGTTCAACATTAACATTGCAAGGGTATTTATATGTGAACACCATTGGATTTACATGACTAATTTGCACATAAACTCTATGAATTACCTGATATGTAAACCATATTGAAATATTTGTATGGCTAGAGATCGACTGATATATTCATTTAAAGATGGCTGCTGCCTTTGTGAATATGAAGGTATAATGAAAAATAGATGATGGCTCACGGGTGGCACCTTTATAATGGTGGTTCGTGAAGGGGGAAACATGTCCGATTGAAGGCGTTTGCCAAAACGTGTTGACCGTTTCTATGGGTGATAGCGTTCCTTTTATATAATGCGTAAACTAAAGCAGATGAATCCTTTCTTCAGACCTTGATCGATGGTATGATACGATATGGTGCAGCTGGTTCGGTGAGCTGATCTCACCGCTTTGCAATATATGTATGTATATTTATGTAAATATATAATTAAATATATATATATATATATATATATATATATATATGTAAATGTATATATATATATATATATATATATATATATATATATATATATATATATATACAGTATATACATATACATATAATGTACTGCCATGGCAGTGAGCAGTAGATAGTTACAGTTAGGACCATGTTTCCATAGGAAAAGCGTTTTTTTGCTTGCCTATATCTTTGGCACCGTTCGACAGATCTTCATAAAGTTTTCCAAACAAAGTGTTCCAGTAATTCTTGTTGCACATGGAAAGTTTTGGGATGATCCATAAAGCAAGGGCCTGTGAAAAGAGGGGGGTGTTAAAAAAGGTGTTTCCCATGGTAATTACCATCTGAGTTTTGAACCTGACTACAGCCTGAACCGCTGGACGGAATTACACCAAATTTGGCACAAAGCTACATTTTGTTCCACCGATTGTGGTTTTTGTTATTTGATGTAAATCTGTTCAGTAGAAATTTAAGGAAATCCACATTTATATATCTAGGGCCATGGTTCCTCTGCGACGACTTCACGAAGAATGACATGCTTGTGCAGGGAAATCCAGAGCTCTGATTGGCTGCCAACACTTCAATCAGAAAGTGTTGGCAGCCATCTTGGGAGCTTGGCTTCAGCTGAGTCCCACAAAAAATAGAAAACCAGAAAAGGGAGCAGAGTAGGAATACCCTGACCCTCAAACCTTGGTATTTGCACCCCCCCCCCCTCCTGAGGCTCTTGGAGACCCAGGGAGCACCACCTCCCAGGGCTTTTTTTTTTTTTTTTTAAAGAACAGGGCTGATGGACCCCCACTCCTGAGGCTCTATAAGCCCTGAGAACCACCACCTCACCTGGGCTAAGTTAAATATTCAGAAGGGGACCCCTAAAACTCCGGGCCCACCACCTCCATGGGGCTTTCTTATTTTCCTCTCCTGGGTCATACATGGCCCCAGGGATCACCCCAACCCCATGGGCCAGGTCTTGCTCTGTCCTCGGGTGCTCACCCAGGACATAGCTGTTTGACTGCTCCCAACAAGCAAACACTCCATTTCCAGTGGGCAGAGGCTGTCAAAGTGCACCCTTGTGACAAGTATGGGTGGTCTTTATGAATCTTTTTCACAATGTGGTATATATTTTGGGAAACATCACTTACATCTGGGTGAATGCAACAAATGCATTTACAACGCATATGCGTTTACCATGCATGGCTTTACCACGCATGCCTTTACAATGAATTTTGTTGTAAAAGCATGAATGGTAAAGGTGTATGCGTGGTAAAGGTTTTAAAGGTAAGTGTGGGTAAGTATTAAGTGGTTTGAGTGATATATATATATTTATATATATATATATATGTATATATATATATATATATGGTGTTTAGAGTGGGTAACAGGTATTGGTAGTAATTGCAGTTTTAGGGTGGACATGGGTTTTGTGGTGGTAAGGGCATTTTTAGGGTTTAGGGTGGGCATGGGTTTTGGGCTGGTAAGGGCATTTTTAGGTTTTAGGGTGGGTATGGGTTTTGGGGTGGTAAGGACATTTTTAGGTTTTAGGGTGGGCATGGGTTTTGGGGTGGTAAGGGCAGTTTTAGGTTTTAGGGCGGGCATGGGTTTTGGGGTGGTAAGGGCAGTTTTAGGTTTTAGGGTGGGTATGGGTTTTGGGCTGTTAAGGGCATTTTTAGGTTTATAGGGTGGGTATGGGTTTTGGGGTGGTAAGGGCAGTTTTAGGTTTTAGGGCGGGCATGGGTTTTGGGGTGGTAAGGGCAGTTTTAGGTTTTAGGGTGGGTATGGGTTTTGGGGTGGTAACAGCATTTTTAGGTTTTAGGGTGGGCATGGGTTTTGGGGTAGTAAGGGCATTTTTAGGTTTTAGGGTGGGTATGGGTTTTGGGGTGATAAGGGCAGTTTTAGGCTTTAAGGTGGTTATGGGGTTTGGGGTGGTAAGGGCATTTTTAGGTTTTAGGTTGGATATGGGTTTTGGGCTGTTAAGGGCATTTTTAGGTTTATAGGGTGGGTATGGGTTTTGGGGTGGTAAGGGCATTTTTAGGTTTTAGGGTGGGCATGGGTTTTGGGGTGGTAAGGGCATTTGTAGGTTTTTGGGTGGGTATGGGTTTTTGGGTGGTAAGAGGTGTTTAGGTTTTAGGGTGGGTATGGGGTTTGGGGTGGTAATGGGTGTTTAGGTTTTAGGGTGGGTATGGGGTTTGGGGTGGTAAGGTAATTTTTAGGGTTTAGGGCAGGTAAAATTTTTGGGTGGAAAGGTGTGTTTGTGTGTGTGTAGATATATATATATATATATATATATTATATATATATATCCAAGAAAGGAGTCACTTCTTTCTTGGATATTACATTTTCTTGTGACTCATTGCATCCTTTGGGATCCAGATATTTGCCCTGGCTGGCTCTTTTTTTCTTGTGATCCTTCATCTTCTAGTATATATATATATATATATATATATATATATATATATATATATATATATAAATAAAACTTGTATGTTATTCTTACCTCTAGTTTTTACTATGCATATGCCTTTACCAACTATACCTTTACTACAAAATGTTTGTGGTAAAGACATTCGTGGTAAATGCATATGCATTGTAAAAGCATTTCATGGTAAGTGCATGTGTGGTAATGACCATACATTGTACTTACTGCGTTGTAAAGGCATGTGTTGTAAGTGCATGTGTTGTTCCATCATACATTCATATGTTTTAATCCCTGGGAAAAGGGAAATTTCAGCGAAGGATAAGCATGTTTCTTTCATCTTCAGAGAATGTTTGGCTAGTATACTGTGTTTTGTCTACAGGTTGTAAGTTACAGAGTTACAGAGCTGATCTTCATTTCATACGATTCATTTAGTTTGTGCTATTTAATTGAGTTCATTTACCTTTCCTTTTAATTTAAGATTTTGCTACTTTTTCTTAGAATGCAGCATTTGTAACTATTTTCGTTAATGTTTATGGCCTTCGTATCAGAATCCAGGTTAAGCAAGATTTAAGGGAAAAGGAATGAAAAGAGAAACAGATCATACATAGTGAATGCCTACATGCAGTGGCATATCCATACGGGCAAAATTACAGTGCTTGTGTTCTACATGCTGGTTATCTCGCTTTCTTCATGGAACTGTTTCTAAAGTCTTGAAACCTAGCAATCTTGTAAGGCGACTGGCATCCTACACATTTAAGAGTCAAACTTCTGTCACGTTCCCATGATGCATGCAGAGGTCTTTTTGCTGATGTCTGATCTCAACAGGATGAGTGAATCCAGCAGGTCAAAAAAGACTGACAAGATCCATCCTTAGAGGAGATTCACCATACAAACATGGCTTTCATACATTCTAGAAATCACCTCAATATTAACCCCTTTACAGTCCAATTTTGAAACATTACTGTTAACTTTCTGTTTTTTTCTTTTGCTCAGTAAGCAGTTAGGAAAGGTGGCAAAATCATTAAATCATTTTGCAAAACTATCCAAAGGGAAGGCCCAAAAAGGCAAAACAATACATGGTTTTCCTATGGACAACCATAATTTTTGTTAAGAATTCAAATATTAATATGGGGTACAGTTACATTTTGGTGACAAAAACAGGTTCTGCATTTTATCTGAAATCTGTTGCAAAGAAAATAAAGTTTTGGAAACGCATGCTGACACTACATTGTTTCTTCATCTTTTCCCTGGTCCTAGTGGTTAGGTCTGAGGCGTGGCAGCAAAGTAACTGTAGATCACTGGGTGATTTGTTATAATAACTTCAAATTAAACTAACTTGTAACCTACTCTGTTTTTCAGGTAAAATGAACCTACAGGAATCAGCAGATGCAGGATGAAGCTGGAGCGGAATTGAGCCACGATTTGCTGGGGGTGCCTGAGGAGATATGTCAAGATGAAGGACAGGGCCAGAGACTCATTGCGGGGCAAAGTGCAGCCCAGTTGTCCACAGAAGTTCGCTGGACAGAGCGAAGCCTGGCTGTATCTCAGTACAGAATGAGTAGTCATACAGAAACTGTATTTGCTCCAGGTGTGGTGACTATAAAATCACAAATCAAACAAACCTTGACCAGGACCGTATTTACAGTGAAGGGTGACACTGAAAATTCAGCGACACAGGATGGGTTACAGTCAGGGTGTTTGGCATGGAACGCAGCAGTACAGCCATGTTGGCAGAGCAGTTATGGGGAGAAGACCTCAGGGTGCAATGCCAGTTATGTTAGCTAGTCACTGGGCAGTCAGAGTGGAGGCAAGCAGGATGGGAGGGGTGAGTAGTTTGTGGGCCAGCAGTCATGGAGGCAAGGATAGTTCATAGGACAGCTAACAGGCACAGGTGTTTGCAGTAAAGGAAGGATTGGAGCAGAGGAAGAGTTGAGGCAGCAGTCTGGCTCGGAGGGGTTGAGTGGTGGTGAGCAGGGGCAGTGGGGTGCAGGTCAGGCAGGAGAGAACTCAGGAGGAGTCAGCCATGGACGGGCTTTGGGAGAAAAGTTCAGGCAGAAGATAGGGTGGCTGGAGGGGCAGTCCAGTGAAGGGGTCAGAGCAGGACTGGAGGAGCAGTGCAGTGAAGGTGAGGGAGTGTGGCTGGAGGCGCAGTTCTGTGAAGATGAGGGGGTTGGGCTAGAGGGGCGGTCCTGTGAAGGTGAAGGAGTTGGGATGGAGGGGAAGTCCATTCAAGATAATGATGGTGGATTGGAGGGAGGAATACAGGAGGAAGCAGGAAAGCATGTGGAGGATCTTGTGGAAGAGGGCCTAATGGGGTAAAGTGATAAAGAGAATAAATTAGGGCACCACATCTCAGATGAAGGGACTGAGGTAAAATTAATGTATTTTAAATACATTGATTTTAAACATATGCACACGGTATTTGGAATAATCTATCATTACCTGATTACATTTCCACTTAACAGACATATACATATGCTAATCTGTACTGAGTTTTGGATAGCATAGAAACAGTTGAGTCCTTTCTCTTTGAAAACAGATTCCTACCTATCCGCCTCACCCTTATGTAACTCCACATGAAGCCTTTGAAAATGCCAGAATGGAGGAAACATGAGAAAGTAAATAACACAAGTGAAAACCTGTCACCCAATCAGCAAGGTCCGTGCCCAGTTATTCATCAGTTAACACCCCTCAGAGTTTTCACACAAACTTCATGTTGGGGCAAATAAAGCAAATTAAAAATCCATTCCTTCTAGCATGTAATGGCAAGCCACCATGTCCCATAATCCCTTACATACAACAGCAGCTCCTCATATCCTTTAAAAGAAAGTTGTCACATCAGGCGTAAGGCCTAAGATGTGTGGGTATGGACACTGTCACTAAGAAACTTCCACATTTCACTATTTACCTTTAAAATATAAATTCTTTAGACTTTGCATATCAAATCATAATGCTCTTGTTGGGTCCTAATTCTTAGGCAAGTGCCTCTCAGTTTTCTAAAATCATCACAATTATTCATGTAGAATGTGTTCTGAATGGTGACTAGGTTTCCTTTGTGGTGTATTCCTATTACTTTATCATTTGAATGACAAAACTATGAGACCTTTTCGCTCTCTTTTCTAGCATATGCCAATTTAATGTACATAGGCATGTATGTGGCATTTATATAGCGCAAATCTAGCCATAAAGAGCAGGTCGGTTGATATGATCTAATACCAGTATAAATTCAGAAAGTAAGAGGAGAGAAAGTTGGGTTGAACATGGTTATTGCTTTGTGATGTAGTGTTCCTTAAAGAGGTGAGTCTTCAGCTGTTTTCTAAATTGGATCAGTGCTGGGGCAGTCCTTATGTTGTTTCAGATTCTGGGTGCATAAACCAAAAAGGTCTACTGTCTCATTTTTTCTTTTTTACACTTCTAACCCTGCAGTCTGATGGCGCTCTGGCTGCGGGTATGCAGAGATCCACCAAAGATGCGGAGCTTGTCTTTGAGATAAGTGGGAGTGCTGATTGTGATATCTTTGCAAATGATACAGCTGGTCTTTAAGATAGTGCGGGCCAGCAAATGGACTTCCATCAGGATGGCTTTGCCTTAGAGCCTAAAAGGTTTTGCCTTATTAAGAGATGTTAAACCAAAAGGGGAATTCTCACAGTTTCTGTTACTTTCCTTCATGGCCAATTTGATTGAGCTGGTCAACAGTGAGCAATTAGAAGAGTGTACATGCTCACAGTGTTAGATCTTAGGGGCCTGATATACTTTGTTCATTATTTACTGAGTCCCACATTCTTCTGGTAACCTGAGTGGCAACAGTTAGCCCCTATGATAGAGGTTAGAAATGGCAGAAGATCTAGGCTGACCAGGACAGTGAACATATGCCACTGTGCCTGGCAATTAAATCTATCTCATTAAAATATCCTCTTTGTCCATCACTTTACAGCAGCAGTTGGATTCAGACACAAGGGGGCTGCTTTCTCGTTTCCACACCAATATTTTTATCTGTGTTTCACAGGTTTCAATGCAGCTGCACATTAATGTGGACTATAGGCACTTTAAGCCACTGACTGAATTTTAAACAATTATTGAATCAATGTCTCCTTTAAGTTGCAGATGTTCATCTCTTTGTATTATTTTTCATTACAAAATATATCTGATAGAGACTTCTAGCTGCAGATTCCTTGCCTTAGAATTCCCTGGTGTCAGCTTCGAATCCGGAATTTTTCTGCTGAGCAGTACCCTGCGCATGCCGTCGGGTGGCATTGTTTGGATACCTGTGCGTTGTTCGGCTCCGCGTGGCATCGTCAGCATCGTTGGAGCCATCTGTAACATCACGGTCTTACATATAAGCACCACCCCGGCGCACGTACGTCAGTTCTTTTCTCTCTGCGCTGCTTAAGTGCAGATCCGGAAAGTGCTACCTTTTTTCTTCGATGATTGTCAAGGTTTTTCACTTGATTGTTTGAACATGTCTTCCAGAAAGACAGGATTCAAACCGTGTGGTGTATGTCATCGCATCATGTCGGTTATGGATCTGCACAGAGTGTGTCTCTGGTGTCTGGAAAAGGACCACGATTCAACATTGTGTTCCGACTGTCAGGCCATGGCTCCCAAGGCCTTGAGGGAGAGATCCCTCAAACTTCTGGCAGCCCGACAGCTGTCTTCGGTCAGTGCGACTCCGAGGAGGTCACGGTCCCGCAGTAGGAGGAGGCCATGGCACCGCTACTGGAGCCCCAAGTCCTCTTCCTCGCATTCAAGGTCATCTGATCACTCAGGTAAGAGGCACAAGAAGAAAAAGAAGTCCAAGCGGACTTTGACTTCGCCACGCCTGTCGGCAAACAAGGTGCCTATGGAACGTTGACGTTCCCGAACGCGGTTCCGCAGAGCTGTCGCCGGGGCCTACTCTGTGTCTTCTCCCTTTTCTGGGGACCGGAGCAACCCCTGCTCAGATAGAAGAGTTTTACGAGGCTATGCACCTTGTTTTTGAGCGGGCTGCACCGTCAGGTGGTTCTTCGGGCCCCGTGGGGTCAGCAGAGGCCCCATCAGATTCGACATCGGCGGCTTCGGCCTCAGCACCGTTGGAGACCCTAGGATCCGAAAATGGATCCAGACCGGCACCGGTCTCACAGTCGAGACCATGTCCATCCAGTTGGAGGGAGGATTCAAGTTCATCTCCCTCACTGCCATTCCATCACAATGGACAAACGGGTCTTGCAGATCATACAGAAGGGCTATTTGCTTCCCATCCAGTCTTTCCCTCCTTCTATCCCTCTGACAAAAGAATGGCTGATGGAGGACCATTTGGTTTTGCGCCACGAAGAAGTTGCAGCTCTCTTGGCCAACGGAGCTATAGAAAGTGTCCCGATGTCAGAAGTAGGCAGTGGTTGTTAGTCCTGCTACTTTCTGATTCTCAAAAAGAACAAGGGCCTTTGCCCTATCCTGGATTTAAGGGACATCAGTCTCTTCCTCAAGAAGGAGAAATTCAAGATGCTCACTTTTGCTCAGGTCTTGTCCGCCCTAGACCAAGGAGACTGGACGGTAGCGTTGGACTTGCAGGATGCATATTTTCACACCCCTATCCTGCCCACCCACAGGTGTAACTTGTGGTTCAAGGTGGCCCATGAGCACTTTCAGTTTACCATGCTCCCTTTTGGTCTCACCAGTGCCCCTCAGGTGTTCACTACAGTGATGGTGGTGGTGGCAACTCATCTGCGCAGGTTAGGGATTTCAGTCTTCCCCTACGTAGACGATTGGCTGTTGAAGGCTCTGACGCCCCAGGCTCGCATCACCCATCTCTAGACGAAGGCAAACCTCCTGCATTTGCTGGGGTTCACTATCAATGTGCCAAATTCCCCCTCGACTCCCTCTCAGAAGCTCACTTTGATCGGAGCTGTTCTGGACACAGTGCAGTATCGGGCCTATCCTCCCAAGCAGCAAGTGCAGGATATTCAGGTTATGATACCGATGTTTCGGCCTCTATCCTGGATTTCAGTGAGACAGACTCTGAGGCTGATGGGACTCATAGCTTCCTGCATCATATTGGTCAAGCATGCCAGATGGCATATGAGGGCTCTGCAGTGGGACCTAATGTTCCAATGGGCACAGCATCAGGGAAATCTTACTGACGTGGTTCAGATTTCGGAGGGATCTGCAAAGGATCTGCAGTGGTGGTTAGTGAACTGCAATTGGGTCAAAGGCAGACTCCTCTCCCTTCCCCAACCAGCTCTCACAGTGGTGACAGATGCGCCACTTCTGGGATGGGGTGAGCAACTGGGAGAGGTGGAGATCAGGGGTCTCTGGTCCGTGGCAGAATCCGGGCTCCATATCAACTTGTTGGAGTTTCGTGCGATCCGGCTAGCAATAAAAGCATTTCTTCCTGTTGTGAAAGGGAAGGTAGTGCAGGTGTTCACAAACAACACTACTGCAATGTGGTACTGCAACAAGCAGGGCGGTGTGGGGTAATGGACCCTTTGTCAAGAGGCCTGCATCTCTTGGAACAGCAGGGCATAACCCTGGTGGTTCAACACCTGGCAGGTTCTTTGAACACCAGAGCGGACAAACTCAGCCGGCGATGCTTTGCGGATAACGAGTGGTATCTCCATCTGGAGGTGGCTCGAGGACTCCTTCAGCAGTGGGGAGAGCCTTGGTTAGATCTGTTCCCCTCTGCAGAGAACACGCAATGTCAGCAGTTTTGCGCGCTGGAGTTTCCAAGGGGGCTATCGCGAGTTCAGGCCTCCTGTACTCCTTTCCGCCCATACCACTTCTGCCCAGAGTTCTCAAGAAAATCAAGAACGACTGGGCCCAAGTAATCCTAGTGGCTCCGGATTGGGCACAGAGTCTTGTATCCAGAACTTCTCAAAATGAGCATCTGTCCTCTAATCAGTTTGCCTCTTCGGGAGGATCTTCTGTCGCAGCAGCAGGGGAAGGTTCTCCACTCAAACCTGTCAACTTTGCGGCTTCCTGAGTGGACCTCTCTCCCGAAGTCTGTGATGTCATTCTGGCAGCCAGGCGTCCCTCCAATAAGTCGATTTACGCCTGCCAGTGGAAACGTTTTGTTTCACATTGTACAGAGAGGTCTAATGATCCTTCCTTCTGTTTATTCTATCACTTGCCCAACAGGGTTCCTCCTTAGGGACTCTTAAGGTCTATCTTGCTGCCTTATCGGCTTTTCTACGCTTGCCCGATTAACCATCTTTGTTCAAGTCTCCCAATTTACAGAGATTCTTAAAAGGGCTTGTGCATGTGTTTCCACCTGTGACTTTTGTGATACCCCAGTGGGATCTTAATCTTGTACTCACTTTTCTAATGGGTGCTCCTTTTGAGCTTTTACATAACTGTCCTCTCTGGCTGCTCACTATTAAAACAGCCTTTTTGGTGGTGATTGCATCTGCCAGGAGAGTGAGTAATCTGCAGGCTTTATCATCGAAACCGCCGTATCTCCCGATTTCCTAATAAAGTAGTCCTCAGAACGTGTGCCTCTTTCCTCCCCAAGGTGGTGACCCCTTTCCATCTGAGTCAAAATATCACCTTGCCCACCTTCTTTGCACCACCGGATACCTTTAAGGAAGAGGAGAGTCTCCATCGGTTGGACCCAAGAAGAGCGTTATCATTCTACCTTGACCGAACAAAAGAGTTCCAGGTGGACGACCAACTCTTTGTGGGTTACGTTGGTACAGTACAGAAATGATCCATTTTGCGCTGGGTTGTTCTCTGTATAAAGATTTGCTACACTTTGGCTAAGAAGCAGCCGCCAGAGGGCTTGAGGGCTCACTCTACCAGAGGGAAAGCTACTACCACTGCGTTGGCTCTTGGAATGCTGGTACTTGACATCTACCAAGCGGCAATGTGGGCTTCCTTGCAGATGTTTGCAAGACACTACTGCCTGGATAGCCATGTGAGGAGAGAGGGGCATTTTGCCCGCTCGGTTCTACAGGACTTCCTGGTGTAAAGTATGTCCTTGCAACCCACCACCTGGAGTTATAGCTTGGGTATCTATTCTAAGGTAAGGAATCTGCAGCTAGAAGTCTCTATCGGATGAACAAGTTACTAACCTTTGGTAACAAATTATCTGGTAGAGACTCTATCTAGCTGCAGATTCCTAACACCCACCCACTCCTCCGCGCTCTCTGGGGATATATTCATCACATTTTCATATTTTTCCCTTTCTCAAGGGCATGTCTTTTTCCTCAAACAATCAAGTGTAAAAATAAATACTTGTTGGTTCTGTCATGACTCTGCGCTTCTGGCGTGGAAAGTTTTGTGGAAAAGAACTGACGTACGCACGCTGGGGTGGTGCTCATATGGAAGACCTTGACGTCACAGACATCTCCAATGACGCTGACGATGCCACGCAGAGCCGTACGACACACGTGGATCTGAACAACGCCACCCGTCGGAGAGCGCAGGGTACTGCTCAGCAAAAAAAAATCCTGATTCGAAGCTGACGACAGGAAATTCTAAGGTATGGAATGTACAGCTAGATAATTTGTTACTGAAGGTAAGTAACTTGTTAATCAGGAGTGCCCTGGCGCAGGGTTTCCTCCAATTTAACCTGCCTTTATTATTGTCTTTGCCCCACAAAGCATCTGTGGATACCCTAAAATGTCTGTAAGAAGAAAGAAAACTGCTTTTTCCTCTACACTTGACGGCCCCTTACTTCCAAGCTTTGTGAAATACCTTCTAAACTGTCTATTTCAACTTCTGCTGCACGCCACAAACACCTTTATTGACCTAAACTGAAGATAAATGACACTAGAATCCATGAATTTGGATACACAATCTGGAAAGGGGAGAAATCAAAATTTAGAATACTTGAACCTCCCCTGGTCCACGACAACGGAGCTTTTATTAATTCTTAAGAGGGGCTCCACCTCCATGTAGTAACAGCTTGAAAGAGTGTTGCATATATATTGCGCACTGTCAGGTCTGAGACGTTGTGGTAAATATCCATTTTGTTTAAAAAACAAACTATGATTTGAGCTGCTGATTTCCTATAGACCCAGAAATGGTTCATGGTGGCTCACTGAAAATAATTATCAAAGTAGTGTAACACCTTCTAGCGGATCAGCACCGGCAGTGGAGCAGGGCGAGTCAACAGAAACCGCTGTGCAGGTCTGTTCCTCTTGGGATGCAGTAGCAGTTCTTTACATCCTTTGCTTTTATGCTGACATCACGAACTACTTGAGATAAAGGAACCAGGGACCAAAAGCAGAGAACAGAAGGAACAATGCTGCTTAGAGGTGGAAACTGATTTGACCTACCGGCGCAATGAGTGTGCCTTACAATCCCTCCATGAAAACTGCACAATCCTAATCAACCTTCTGTTATTTGTTATTTGTTAATGAAATATAGAGTTCATGTAAAATGACTTTATATATTTTATTCGTGTTTTAATTTGTGAAACAGAACACATGGCATCACTGTGGCACAATATTATAAAATATAATGATTTTTTTTTCTGGATAGGAAATAATATTGTTTTAAGGAAAATCTTAATAACAGTAACCGCCTCCATATATTAGCGTTATTTTAGCCTTCATTGGAACAGCCAAACTAAGTTCAGTGCAACTAGAAATATACATAGACATAGACCACAATATAATGCAATAGTTTATTGTCCTTTATTACAGATGTATTTGCACAATACCACCAGACACAAATGCTCTTGGAGGTGTTATGTCTTTCTACCTAGACACCTGTCTATAGTCTGAATACTCTCACTAGTTTTCTACAGGGATACAATAGTATCTCCAGTATGGTAAGCTTCACAGGTTCACAAGCAGTTGCTGCAGTGCTTATTTAGGAATATACAACTATCACGTTTCTGCTAAATTAAAGATGCAAATGGAGAATCATCTGACATTTCATGCTCCAGTGTAGTTCCTCAGTTCAATAACTGATGTTGTACGTCATGTTATCCCTTCACACATGTAGCAGACGAATCAGTGGCTGTGTTTTGAACATGGGATGTAGGTGCACCAGAGAGCGCCAAGGAATGAGGCAGAAACAAGTTGGTATAGTGTCTGGGAGTCAATATCTTCTCTGGCAGATGGAAGTTGGATCTAACCTGCCTTAACCCTGCTCAGTCTCTGAGAGGTAAGCTTTAGGAAAGATCTGTTTGTACAAAACGACAATAGTTCGTGTTGTTCACTTTACAGCAGCTTGGAACCGAGGCCCTGGAAGAAGGTAACGGTTTCATCTTCTAGATTTATTTTTATTTGTTACTGAAGCGTAATCATCCTTATGGGCACTAAGACTAGTCTTGCATCAAAGTATCAAGTGAAGTCAACGAGCTGCCCTCACCCCAAAGAAGACATAAACGTAACTTGTTAATTTTTTATTAAAACGTTTTGCACTTTCTGAGTGAAGCTTTTCTTATATTCTCGTATGTGCATGCACATGAGTCCACCATCTGCATTATAGTACTGGTAGTGGGTGTTTGCACATAGCCCAAAGCTGTGGCCTTGGAGTCTTTCAACCAGGCAGGTGATTAGCGTGTATCTCTCAGTTCTGCTCTTTGTGCAGCCCCAGTGTTTTATTTCCATGGATGAGCCTGACAATCAGGCAAGGTCATTGTGGAGTCCTCCCTATTACTTGTATGAGGCTCCAGAATGGTGCTCTGGTGTCAGGTGGGCATGCAAAGTGTCCTCTGCAAGACAATGACTGCTGTCCTCTCTAACTGGGCTTTCTGAGACTGCCAGTGACAGCAGTGTAATTTATATTGAAGGGGACAGTCCTTTTGACTGTCTCCTACAAGGGGATGTGTCTACCTGCCTCACCTCTCTAAAAGGTTCTCCCAGTCTCCGTTTAGCGGGTCATTCACTACCAGCTGTGAGAATTATGAGGGATAGGTGTATTTTCAGAGTTAGTATGGTGCAGGATGAACGTGGAGGCTTGATGCATGCCTTACTTGAAGGAGGAAGACTAAAGGCCTTTTCCTTTACAACAAATTACGTAGGTGCCACCACCAATCCCACAGTGCCTCGTTAGCAAGGACAGCTCTCACTCCTTTACAGAGGAGCACACATTGGGTGCCCTCCTCCTCCACAGAGGACTGCTTTGGGGTCTCAGTCCATGTCTCAATGGTGCATCTATGGAGTTTGTGCTTTTCTAACTTTTTTTCTATTTCTCTCCCTCTTTATATGCTACTCTATCTTTTCCCCTCCTTTATCCTCTTCTCTTTCTCTCTGTCTTTTTGGCTCCACTCCCTAATCCCACCTCTCTTTTCCGTCCAGCGCCATCTAATTCTTTTGCATTTTTTAGGTCGAGCCTCGACAGCACGCATGCGCTGTTTGGAAGACCTGTTGTTAGGGATATAGGCATTTTTGTACGCCTGCCGCTGCCTGCCACTTCCAATAGGTTGACGGCAGTGTTGCTCTTGTTGTGCTGACTTCTAAGTGGTTAGGCAGCCGATATGTCACTTCCTGTACCTGGCCCAGGCGCACCGGCCAAGTACAGTTTACTTGCGCATCACATGTTTTTCTGTTGTTTAGGCAGACTATTTTTCTTTGTTTCCTGCCACTCGTGTTTGTCAGCACTCATGTTCATGGGCGCAGTCGTTTTCTGTGTTTGCCCATCACTGGGTCCCTACTTTACATAGTCAGTAATAACAAGTTGTGTTGTACCTGTTTTGTACTTTTTCTTGCTATATAAAACATGAAATCATCCTAGGAATGAATCCTCAGTCTCTCCCGGCACAGCAGGAGACCCAATACTACAATATTCACTGCACTCAGGAAACCTTGACCAATAATGCTTTGCAAGCATTCGTTTTACAACACATTTGTGCCCATAACTCGGCCTGTGGTGGTTCTAGGACAATGGGACCACCCCCAAAACATTTATAACAATGTGCTCTTTCTGTACATGCAATCTTGTGGGTCACACTTGGAGAGAGGGGGCCTAAATATCATAACTTCTTCTATCACGCAGTGCACGTTTAAACATTTTTGTAGTGGAAACTTTTGTTTCTACTGCTGTGAGGAGTTGGTGTTGTCAGTGGGTATTTAGTATCTTGATAATTCTTCCTGGTCTAGCCTACAGACATGTTATGTGCTAGGATATCAATGGAATAATTGTTTCAATGTAGTGCTGACTTACTTGACCCAACAGGGATGTCTAGCTGCCACCACCACTGGTACTGAACCTTCTCCTAAAGAACACAATCTCCCATCATGCAATGTACTTTATATTCTCTCCTAGCTGAAACCTGTTTTTATAGCTTAGAGGAGTTTGTGTGATAAGGGCTTTGTTAGTATTCTGACAATTCTGCTTGGCCTGCATATGTGTACACGCCAGCTAAATGCTTCTGATATTAGAAGAATGACATGCTTTATTTTGCTTAAAGGTTTAATGTGTTCATGGAAACTCAGCCCATAATGCTTTGCAGGCATTTGTTTTACAACACGTTTGTGCCCATAACTCAGCCTGTGGTGGTCCTGTGGCAACGGGACCACCC